>NC_087512.1:62208296-62546674 GCF_036417665.1 Passer domesticus
AGTCCACTAACTCCTCCATACAAAGAGCACCTTTAAGCAAGGCACTTTTAAGGTAAAGCAAGTTGCCTCATGCTGTTTCCTCACAGGGAGTTAATGCAGAGTAACCAATGTACTGTAAATTTGCACCCCAGTTTACCACGGAATAACTTCCCTCAGCAGATAACTCTTAATATAATGTGTATAGAGAATCGATAGCTAAGGCTCAGTAATTAGTATTAAAACTATTCAGGTTCTGAAGTTTTCCATTCCATTTTTTCCACCCATCTCTATTCACAGCCTTTTTCTGAAGGATGGGTTCTGGTGCAAATCTGCCATCTGGTTATTCTTCTCAAGATCTAAGTGATCACATGTAAAAAAATTTGTCATCTCTAAGAAAAAAAATAATGCAGCTTTTCAATTGATTGCAGAAGTGCTTATTTCCTGTTGTTTTGTCAACACATGAAGAGGTGGAAAGCCTTTCATGTTACTTAACTGATCAAGATACTACAAACAAAAAGATTATGAATAACCGAACAGAATCAGTTTAAATTTGTTTGTAAGGAACTCACAAAGTGAAAAACACTTCTGCAAAGCCATCAAATCACTGCAGAAAGAAAGGAGCTATTATAAAATAATCTCATTCTTGGTATGTATAATTCATTAGAGCTCATAAAACAAGAGTAAACTTGGTATGGAGAGGATCTGAAATCTGATAATAAAAATTATATAGCAATAAATCTGAATAATTATTATCTTTCATTTTGTTTTAATGGTCACATTTGAACAACAATTGCTCTATTTTGTAGCTCTTCAGGGATACATAAGGAGACCCACTAGAAAAGAAACCATTAAAATGCAAATGAAAATTCCAATCACCTGAACATTGGCATTTTTTTTCTTTGCCAGGACTAAGATGTAAGAAGATCACAGGAACTTTTGAGGGGAAGCTGAAAAAATAAAGGTCTGGGAAAAGAAAGCACTTTAGAGTTTCCATAGTAAAAAAAACCAAGTATGGCAGCACACTCATTTCTGAAGACAGGACATTTCAGTGGGTAGAAAATATTTGTATTAGAATAAAAATTATTTTTAAAATATCCATAATGGAAACTCCTTTATAAATAAGTACAAAAATCAATATCTTTCCTTATATGACATGTCTATATCATAAGGAGAAAAGTGAGGGCTAGGGTCAAGGAAATAAACATGACTATACAAGAGGTTTTATACAATAGGGATGATAAATCAGTTTTGAGTACTGGACAAACAGAAGTGATATACTCAGGTTTCACACAGGATTTCACACTGCTTTCTGAGAAAATGACATGCTGAAGAGGGACACCTTTTGTGTTTCCATTTATGTCTTCTTTAAGACTCTTCCACATTTCACAGGACGTGCGCACTGGGAGCAAGCAGAAAACAGCAGAGCAGGAAGCTGTGGAGCCCAAAGGAGGGATGCAACAATGGCCGCATCTATTTCCTGAAGTCAGTGTAACTCTCTAAACTTTCGTATACTATCATCATCATTGTGAAAATTTCAGCATGCATTTTTTTGCAGAGGCTGGAAAAGAAGTGGGATAAGGGAAGATAAACTGTTTTCTCCTGCCACCTTGAGCTATTGATCTACCTGCTCTAGGAGGACAAAGTAGATGGAGAGGTCATAGAATATTCTCTTTGGGATTAAAAGAGTCATTTGACACCAATGATGAACGATGATCACTGTACAGGGTGCAGGAGTAAGAGGTGATTTAGCGCTTCAGAGATAAGCTTTTACTCTGGGGTGACACAGTAAATGCAGAAGCCAACCTCACCAGGCTGCAGGCTGTAGTAAAATTCTACTCTAGATACTCATGTTGATGAAAAATTTTCATATTTGCATTTGGAAGAAAAAATGCATCAGTTGCTTGGTTTTTTGGTTGGTTGGTTGGTTGGTTGGTTGGTTGGTTGGTTGGTTGGTTGGTGTTTTTCTTGTTTGTTTTTGTTTGGTAGGCTTTTTTGTCTGCATTTGTTTTGTTTTTGTTTGCTTTTGTTTGTTTGGAGGTTTTGTTTTAATTTGGTTTGGTTTGGGGTTTTTTTTTCCAGTTTGTTTTGTTTTATTTTGATGCAATTAATATAACTTGGATACCACTGATATCCCACAGTGTTTCACTTCTTGATTTGTGAGGGCAACACAGCAGGAAATGGTAAATAGACATTTTTTGATAGATAATTGTAACAACCCTTGGCCAAACTGGTAAATCTGCAGAGAAAGGAAAGTAGAAAATAAGAAAAGTGCTACTATTTAAAGAAATAAAACCTATCTTCTCTGTTGCAGCAAATTTTAAAATATTTAAACTACTTTAAGTAATCATCCATGTGTGTACCAAATATGGTTGGAAAACTATTCTGGTGGAATATTCAACAATCAATTATTAGCGTGAGGGTCATGCAAAGAATGGAGAAACACCTTGTTAGGACAGCTATGTTTATGAGATATAAAATCATAGAATCATCAAGGTTGGAAAAGAGACAATTAAATCATCCATCAACTCAGTACTACCATTCTGAAACCACTAAATATTGTGCGTACAATATTATGGTCCATAGGATGCTTTGGTCCATAGTCTTGTTTATTCAATAGTACTCAGTTCAACATCACTGCTCAAGAAGTTTCAGAACAGGTTTTTGCATCTACATCAGAGAAGAGCACAATGACAACTTGAAAAAGATATTTCAAGGCAGAGATAATTTTTTGTCCCATTCTTGAACAAACACACAAAGCAAAGCATTTTAAGGGCTTGACTTAGACTAAGAAAATTAAATTAAATTATTATGATGATCAAAAGAAAATAAAGGAGTCAGTCAACAGAAGCAAAGCAAAAATATTCTGTCCCAAAACACTCATAGGAAAGAGAAGAGAAAGTGGATGTGCAAAACTAATTCCTTGTCTCCACAGCATAATCACCTCCAGGTAAATGAAAGCTTATACATAATCTCAAGTGGGGCAACTTTTATACTGCTCTGGATGTTTTTCATTTGCTGTTACCTCACTAATAATTCACTTGGCCCAAGGGACCATTGTCAATGGAATTATCTCAGACTTGAAATCCTACATCCACTTTCACCTCTTCTTTTCACAGCTTATAACAACTTGATATGATGGAAGTCCTTCTGATGAGTAAATGTTATTGTTAACCTACTTATTCTTATTAAGTGCTCTCATCATTACTCTTTCATGGGTTTAAAATCAGCCTAATAGATACACCATGTTTATTGTACTCACAACACCAAGCATTAAGAATTAATAGGAATTTTGTGATGAATAATTATCTTCTGAATTATCACATACATAATAAAACAGGGACTGTAAACAACAATGCTGAAAGGAACTTCATTATCAGGGTTCTCAGAGAAACATTTTCCTGTCAACTCTAAAACAATGCCATAAACTTTTAAACTTATTAAAGGTTCTCTTTGCCTTATTCTTCATCATATCCATTAAGTGCTACCTCAGTGATTGGTGCTTCAAATTTTGAATCTAAGTCCCTAACAATATGTTTAAAGAACCCACATCTGAATCTCCAGTCTTTGAAGTCACATTTTATTCTTGACTAAGAGAAGATGAAAATATTTATAGATGTGCTTTCTTGAACCATGCAGCATGAAGATAATTGAAATACCTTACCCCAGTCACTTTAATCACAAAGCCAAGAAAATGCTACAGTATATTCTAATTACAGTAGAGTAGTATGAAATTATTTGCAAAATAAGCTGGGCCTGCTACAATGACTGTCCACTATTAAAATAATGATGAATATTAACTGTGTGTTTTGAAGTTTATGTCATCCTTTCAAAACAGACTTCCTTTGGAATCACAAGTGTCCTGTTACACACATTGGCATCTGAGAAAAATTTGTTTAATTTTAGTCCTATTGTTTTCCTGTACCTTGATGCCTATTTGACCTAAGAACCTGGAGATCCTTTCTTTTACAAAATAAATTTAAGTTCCACCAAACTGTGTCAGAAATACATTATTCAAATATATTCACCAGACTGAGAGTACAGAACACACTCAGGAAAAAAAATTATATTGTATGAAATAACTTGTACTAGCAAACTCCAGGTGAGCTTTCTATGTAAAAATGTACTGACTACAGAAACTATACAGTTCACTTTAAGGCAATGTCATGTTCATGCATGACCTGTCACTTTTTTAGAAGTCTTTGCAAGGGTAAATCTGCTGCACATAAATACGTCATTTAACAGTGAACATTTTAGCCTGTGCAGAAATTGACATGGACAATAATACATCAATAACCACACTACTTTGGATTATGATTTCCATAAATTCTTCTGAGTGAAAACACTAAATACCTGTACAAAGGATGGCATCAACATTTATTCAGCAGACCCATGAAAACTTGTCATCACTTACATGTAGGGCCCATAACACCATTTAAATTTTTTAAATATTTAAATATTCTTTCAAATTCTCCCACAAACAAAAGTATGGTGGATGGTCAGTCTGCTTCCAAATATTTTCTTGGAAAGCTCAAGATAGGGATAAAAATCTTATATATTCTCCCTAAAATTCTGATTATGGAAAGAATTTCAAGGAACTAAACTGGGTTCCTTTCCACAATAAGAACCTCTTCATGCTGGGAAGCTCAAATTCAAAAGATAGGGCAGGGGATCACAAAATTAATGAATAAATTTTCACGTAGTCAGAAAGAAGTCAAATTAAGTTTGCGGCCACATTCTATAACCAGTCTTTTCAACACTTTTTTTTCCTTGCTTTTGCAATTTAAATGATGGTATTTAAAATGTGGTATTTTGATGAGACAACTTTGAACATTTATTAATGTCATTGGGAGATTATGTGGAATGAACGCACAGATTGAGAATAACAGAAACTATCCTCTGCTCAAGTACATGGTTGCAACATTGCCTCCAGGAGGATTTTTAAATTGTTTTGCATGGTTATGAAGGATACATGGCTTGCTAAAACAGGTCATTCATGGAGCCCCTGCTCATGCAAACCCTCGCAGCACATAACCTAAACACATTCTGTAAATGCTTCCAGTCGGACATCCTCTTGTTGCTATTCTCATAGTGAGTCCTTAAATCCTCCATGCCATGGGCACTAAATGTTTATTAAAAACCATTTCTGGCTGCTTCATAAAGCTCAAACCCAGGAAATGCTTGCCATGGATTTTCTGGCAGATTTGCATGAAGTGCAAGTATCTGGAAGATGTGCATGAAATGCAAGTATCATTTAGGTATCATATATCCTCCTTTGCGCAGGATTTTAAAGCATGGTCTAAGCTAGAAAGCACATTCATCATATGCAGGTGTTCCCTAATGCACTGCTTTTGTTTAAGTCTTGTTTCTCCACTAGAAAACACAATTTCCAAAGAATCTTCCAGGTATCTACTATACAGACTGACCTCCTTCATGGCATTCAATTTTGATTACTCTTACTTTTTATATTTCATACCCTAGCTTTAAACTTCTGACAGTCAAATTTTCATCCTCCTTATATATGGCAAAACCAAATATACTTCTCAAATTTTTTTTGGGACAATGTTTTGTTCCAAGAACCCAAACCAGGTCCTGCAGGCAAAATAATACCACCACTAAAAAAAAAAAAAAAAAAAAAAAAGTGCCTCCAATCAACAAAAAAAAATTCCTTTTTTTTAATGTGAGTTCAGAAGATCTCTTGCATTTTTTTCCCTCTTATAGTCATCCTTCCCCATATGCACTATTCCTTTCCCCAAGTCACTATCAATTTTTTCTACCAAACTTCAACTTTCACATGCCCAGTCTCTGTTCCTTAATGAGTCCAATCAACCTGCAACAGTAATTCTCATAAAAATGTACTAAATATGTCAGGAATATGTGCTAAACATCCAAAAAAAAAGACATCCTTATAATATATTTTCTAAATATGAACTAAGTATACAAAATAAGTACCATGGCCTTCAAACCTTCAAACTTACTGTTGCACCATGTAATAGACCTCTTCCTAGTCCTGTGATTGTGTTTGTGTCAAACTCTCCATTTCACTCCCATGTCTAGTATTTTCTTGAGACACACTTTTGTCATGATTAGATATATTACTTGTTTTTTTTAAAACGCATTAGTATATAAAAAGTTTTCTGATAATACCATGCTGAGTTCTATCAAAATACATAGGAACTACCAAGACTGTCAATCATGCAAGTATGCAAAACCATGCTATGTAACAACTAAGAATGGATATGTTTTGGTGAAAGAAGGCACCAGAAGAATTTAAAGAATCAGCTCAGTATTTTACATCCCTGTTGTCCTTTCCTGCTCGTGTAACTCATGTATTTCATGTAACTCAGTTATTTCCAAATAGCTACAGAGTAGCTCATCTCCTACAGAGTCAGTTTCAAGTTATTAATAGGTTGACTTGAGAAGACAACAGACTTGAGAACCCCAGAAAAACATTAACCTGTAGTCTTTACTGTGAAAATATTAACAATGCAATAATATATATTAATAATGTATAGCTACACAGGAGTTTCTTCTAAGAATAAGTCCTACAAGAAAAAAAAAAACCACAGGAGTTTCTTCTAAGAATAAGTCCTACAAGAAAAAAAAAACAAACTGTCATCCCAACAGAACATCTAAGGCATGAAGTTTTTGCCAAGGACATGAAAACTGACTTTTATCAAGGACAGGTTTTCACGATTTTTGTCCAACAGAAGTATAGAAAGAAGAAGACTGCTCAGACATGCACACAGCTCCCATATGAAAAATGTTAGGAAACACAATATCACTAATATATCAAATAAGCAAGAAAATTTTCTGCTTGATAAATAAAAACCCATTAATTTCACAGAGTTAAAACAAAGAAGCAAGTAAAAGCCTTTATCCCTGTATCTTCGGGGTTCTTTTTCTCTTTTTCTTTTCTTTTCTCTTTCTTTCTTTCTTTCTTTCTTTCTTTCTTTCTTTCTTTCTTTCTTTCTTTCTTTCTTTCTTTCTTTCTTTCTTTCTTTCTTTCTTTCTTTCTTTCTTTCTTTCTTTCTTTCTTTCTTTCTTTCTTTCTTTCTTTCTTTCTTTCTTTCTTTCTTTCTTTCTTTCTTTCTTTCTTTCTTTCTTTCTTTCTTTCTTTCTTTCTTTCTTTCTTTCTTTCTTTCTTTTCTTTCTTCTAATAGAGACCCAGAAATATTCTTATTGTCTGACACAGCAGAGATAGCAATGTACAGCTCAGTGTGGGGATTTGAAATGCAGTATTTCAAACTGCTGTCACATGCAGGGGAGCAGTTATGATATTTCTATTTCCTTTGCTGTTAGCCTAGAAACAGTAAAGCTCCTGCTGGCTCTCTTATCAGAGATGTGGATAAACTAAAGGAAAGATCAAGATCACCTCCAGTAAAAAACAAGATGAACATCCCTGTGCTTTCATTTAAATGCTCAGCTTCTGGCTCAATGCAGAATGACTCATGAGTTTCAGTAGAATATTAGATCCTTTCCTTTCCCATCTATACAATTCACATTGTATATATATTAAAATATACTGTGTATTCAATAAACCTGTGTTTCATGATTCTTAGAAGGTCATCCTTCAATAAGTCTAACACAAAAGATGTAAATATGCCTTATATTGAAAATATTTATTTTGATAGAAAGCTATTTATTCATTGGGAAAATCAGCTTAGGTTGCAACACTTATAGAAATTAAAGATACACTTACTCTTGGAAGTAAATTTATTCAAAAGTATTTCATTTCGCTGGCAAGATTTTGAACAGCATTTGTCAAAGCTCAAAGAAACGGTCCTTAACCTATCCTTACAAGGAGAAGACTGAAAATTATATTGATGAGCTAGAATTCATAGGATATTCTAGGAACTAATTCAGTATTCAGGTCCTAATCTCCTCTTATTTATGAATTGCAAGATCAGAAAAATCAATCAAAGCTCATTTATTTGTTGAGCCATTTCACTTTTATTCGTTTGTGTGGTGTTTTGTATCTCATGAAGCCCCATCTGTCTCTGTCCATAATTTGTAGATCATACAATTATCTTGGAAATCTTTGCTTAACTGAAGGTTCTCTCTTGCATAACAGGAGAAGGTATGGTAACTGCTGTGGTGATATGATGTCTTTATTCCTTTGTCAAACTATTGGCTAGAGTTCAAGGTGTGTTAAGAATGTCAGATTGAAAATGTTAGCCAATGCCTTTGAAAGCAAAGTTAGAATCAATAAGAAATGTTATTTTCTTTATGTGGGGTAGAAATGGACCAAAATGCAAAAAACCTGACTCCTGCCTGACCTTTCTCAGAATTCCACAGTATGTGCCAGTTGTAGTTATACTGACTTGTGAAGAGCTTTTTCAACTTTGATAAAAACATTCCTATTCCCATTTATTTTGCCTGAAATGCAACAATTTCTACCAAGTAAAGAGAGAAATTTTGAGGTAGTAGATGTCAATTATTTATTGATTGTCAATTATAGATTCACTAAGCCATTACTCATGAGAGTAACTGAACTGGCTATGTGCTTCAGGAATTAAAAGTAAAGAGTTTGCAGTTTGAAACATAGTTTACCATCCACTTAAATATGAAGAAAGGGCAAACCAATATACCTTATTCTTGTCATTTTATATTCCACACAGTAATGAACTTAGCACATGTATTTGCTATAAACTTGATACTATAGTTTATTATTAGTACCAACATTTTTTTTGTGTTCTTCTGACAGGTATATGTAAATAATAAATTGTGAACAAAATTTTTTGTTCCAGAGTCACTCCTAATCACAAAAAGAAAACAGTAATTATACAAATTGAAATTATAACATAACTTTACATGGTCTTCTATTGCAGATTCCAAACTCTTCCATGTTTCATGCCCAGCCTTGTAAAAATAGAAGTTCATTTGGAGTAATAGTGAGTACATACATCTTATATTCTGCTTTATTATGTATGAACGGTTTTCAAACATGTAGGAAAGCTACATTCAGAACATCCAAGAGTCATATTCTTTCACATTTTGGCTTTCCACAGAAAGCAGTGAACATTTTTTTGTATGCCCTTGCTTTAGAAATTACAGAGTTTCTGCAGAGTTTAAAAATTCTCTTTGGTATAAAAAAGAAACAGTGAGTCTTACTCTTGACCCAAAGGGATTTTCCGTGCAGAGAAGTGAATATGTGCTGAAACAGTATGTCAATGGCTTCAAATACTGCAGTGAGGTTTGCTATATGGGAGGGGCAGAGGGAGGGAGGGGTAATTGAGAAGATCCCAGAAGGGCAAAATCCTATTCACAAGTGGTTGAAATTCATCAGAACAGAAAAGAAAAATTGGCATTCAGGTGACAGGAGAGACAGGAAAAAGTCATACACCAACTCTAGGACACGAAGAGAGCAGCTTGAAAGCTCTGACTATCAGCTACCTGGAGAGTTCTTAAAGACAGGTACATGTCTTGTTATCTGTAGTAGAAGAGCTGGAGGAAGGACAAAAAAGGATCAGGATTAAAAACTTCTCTGAAAACCTTCCCTACCTTGACTGCTATTGAATAGGAGAACTGGGTTTTATGAGGAAAAGCAGAAATATCTGGCCTATGTCAGTATGTATATTTATACAATAAATGTAGATATAAAGACGTAGGGATATAAATGAATATACACATACTTTTGTGTCTATATATATGATATACATATATTTATTTACAGATATAGATACATTATGCAGATGTTTTCATGTAAATGCTTATTCATTTGGGGGTATATTTTCTTAAGTCATCTCACCTTGCACTTCCCTTATAAACGTTAGGACGGTTTCTATACATATTTTCTGGGTATCCCACCACTGACAAGCACCCATCATTTCACTCACCTCTCTTAAGAAGTTATCAAACTACTAGAAAGTTCTAGAATTAATGTATAATTATGACTGTATGTAGAATTTAAGCTAAAAGTTGATTGATATGTTTATATGTAGGATGGTGAAGTCTCCAACTGGCAATCAAACATATCTTGGAGCCCACTGTTGACTCAATCAAAATAAAAAATTGAGTATATATCCCATGAAACATGCTTGGGAGGAAAGTGAGGGGGGAGGCAGGGGGGAAGGATTGTCCTAATCTCTGAATTCACGTTTCTACGCCCACCATGCTTCCTAAACAGAAGGACAGTAGAGAAATTGTAAAACATCTGTGATAACTGAGATTCCTGTAAACTTAGAGTACACATAGTTTTCAGTCAGGCTGTCTTTTTTACCCAGGGGTGGGGTTTTGGCTTTTGGTTAATTATATTGCTGCACGCAACATGGCATAAGGAAGTCAGTGAGGCAAAAGTTACTCAGAGGGAAACAGTTTTCCTCTGATCAGCTGAAAAAAAATTATGAAGAAGAGGTTATGCACCTAAAATTTTTTGTTTTCATCAGTTCCCTTTAACAGTCTAACTAAAAATTTTGCCTGAATCTGGCATTTACCTGTACTGACAAAGACAAATCTGATTTTTCTTGGTAGGTGAACTGTTCTTGGATAGGTAGGTAGGCCTGTCCGCAGAAAGACAGTAAATAGTTCAGAGAGTGCCTGGTGGAATACAGGTTGAAGCATAAGATGCAGAGAACAGTTTTCAGGGCCGTCTTCCAGCTCTGGTCAGTTAGTGCTTGAATTGTATTGCAGCAATATCTGCAAGAAATATTTTCTAGTTTCACTTTGCCCATTGAGAAAAGATGGCAAAACTCTTTTCAGAGGGCATGCAGAGACTTTGAAGTTAGGGCATATAATTTACTTGATTAATCTAAGTTATTGAATCCCCAGTATCAATAAATGCCATGGGATTAACAGATCAGGAGCAGCTCTGCTGAAGGAGGACATGGAGGGGTTGGTAAATGATCACAGAAAGTGAAACCTGTTCTGGGGTGCATCCGGAGGAGTTTGGGCAGCAGGGCAAGGTGGGAATTTTATCCCTCCACTTCATCTTGGTGAGACCTCACCTGGAGTGCTGCATCCAGCTCTGGAGTTTTGAGTACTGGAATAGCATTCACTTGTTGGAGCATATCTGGGGGAAGGACACAAAATATGAGCTGTGCCACATGTCTGTGAGCAAAGGCTGAAAGAGTTGGGACTGTTCAGCTTGGAGAAGAGAAGGCTCTGAGGAGATTTTATTGTGCCGCTTCTATACTTAAAGAGCATGTATAAGAAAGATAATGGCAGATTTTTAAGCAGGTACAAAAGAAATAGGAGAAAGTTAAATGGTTTTAAACTAAATGAAAGTAGATTCAGACCAGACAAGAGGAATAAGAATTTTATAATATGAGTAGTGAGATGTTGGACAGGCTGCCCAGAAAGAAGGTGGATTCTCATCCCTGCAAATATTCAAGGTCATGTCAGACAGGCTGTGAGCAATTTGAGCTATTTGAAGATGCAGAATGATGCTACTTGCAGGGTTTTGCACTAAGTGACCTTGCAGTGTCCCTCTAAATTCTTTGGAGACGGATTTTGCCAGGCAAAACTGAGCCAGATTTCTTTCTTCTGAACCAGTCTTTGTCCATAATAAGAACTGGTGTGTATGAAGTAGGCCATGTCTGCCAATTGACCTGACTGAAAGTAAACAGGGATCAATTGAGGCTGTCGTATTTAGCCAAGTTCTTTTGGGTTGTAGAAGAAAGAAATTTGTCTCCTTTTCTTGATCGCACTTATTTTTTACAGTTTCTGATTATTGGATGGTATTTCTTATCCACATTCCTCTTCCACTTTTCAAGGAGGGGAGGGTATGTGTGTGAATGATTGCTTGCATGCTATCTCTCTGACAATAGGTTCTGCAGGGTGGGTGTTGTGTTATCTCCATCTTTTCCTGTATGTGAGTACCTTAGCAGGAGTGAATCTTTAACAGTTATCTGTTGTTAAATGCCTGCCTCCAACTCGGAATGAGCTCCATTTCTTATTAGTGAAACAATTTGTCACGTGTTAGGTAATGTGCACAAAATTGTACTGTACAACCCTACAGAGGAGCTGCTCTGTCATGTCTAAGCAGGACGTGTTTAAGTGAATGAATTAACCAGGGTATTCCATTTCTATCTTCCCTGCTTTTGCCTCCATAAATCATCTTCATTTATTTCATCCTTAATTGTGGAGCTATGACCTTGTGTTTTGCAACCTTTTCTTTTATCTCATTATCAACCTAAAAGATTTGCACATATCATCTTTAATTGACACCTGAGTGTGACATCAGCAAATGGAGAGGAAACAGACTACTGAGAACAACACAATGTTCTAGTCATTGCATCAATTATGTTTCACCAAACCAGTGGGGACATTTGGGATTTTGTAAGTGTTTTTGGATAGGGAGAATTCTAAACTGAGATTGTGAAAAAAGCCAGAAAATTTCTTAAATAAAAACTCTCGCAACTAAAATTTTTTTGTACACCTTGATGTGAGTCACTAGTAAAATTGCAGGAAAGTGCCAAGGACATAAATCTGGGTTTTATGGTCTCCGAGAATCTGGGAAATATTTTGTATCCTTTACCTTGGATTGCCTAGTATAATGTGATATAAAATTTCATGCAGGAATTCAGTGTATAAAGGATTCAAAAAGCATTAGTGTCAAAGGCTGTATTAAGAAAATACAAAGAAAAGAAAATTCACATAAAGAGCTTGCAGCTTTTTATCCCCTGTCCTAACAGCTGTTTGTCCTTTATAACATCATGTATGCTTTAAACAAAACAGATGTAGACATGACCTCTTTCAAATTAATATTGAGGGGTATTGTATTGAATGCATTCAGGTCAAAGAATAATGTTTGAAATTTTCTTGTTCACCATAACCTCTAGAAAGCAATAAAATTAGGAAGGTGTGGAAGTACTTCTCTGCTGTCCTGTCATCCTACAGTACAAAACAAAAAGTAAGGCTTCTAGGGTTTTTTAAACCTCATCTATTTCCAGGGAGATTTTCTATTGTTTGTTGTATTTGTCTTTGAAATGGAAATTTCAGGAACACTAAATTAAAATTTTTAATTTCAGCATGTGCTGTGTGGAATTTAATATTGTATACTGCTCTCTGTGACCTTGCAGGAGTAAGTAAAAACACAGAAGCTAAACCACATAGCTTAGGAACTAGATCACTGCTTTGAAAACATAGCAAAAAATCTAGAGGTTCAAGACATGATCCTCCAATTCCAATCACTGAACTCTACAATCACTGAGCTTGTCAAACCAGCAGCATTAGTATTAAGAATAGTTTTTGTCCGTGACAAACCATCATAAATTTATCTGTTTAAGTCATTTGTCTCCCATAACATTGGGGCTGAGAAGAAAAGAAAAAGCAATGTTGAACAATTTCGCTTTTAGAGATAGAAATTAACTAGAAAATTTTACCTATCTTCCAAGATTATTTATTATTTAGGAAAGTTTCATTTTATTATTATTACTTTGTCAGGTTTTCAAGTAAAACAGGTCTATGCTTTACAATATATGACTATATATAATTTCACTGCAGTTTACTGTGTACTCCTTTACAGTTACTCCAGTACTCTGTTGCATGCATGTCAGACCTTGTGAAATAACTCAGCATTTCAGTCGTATTGGTCTATGTCAAATATCTGAGCAACTCCAACATAAAACATTGATGAGAGAAAGAGGGAGAAGAGTCTCTTTTCCAGCAGCACTCTGGCTTACAAATATTTTCAAATACACAACGCAAGTGTTAGGTAAGATTGGTACAGAGATCTTACCTAGCACTTACATAGATGTGTAAGGAACATAAAAACCATTTTAATAATGAATAATCTAAATTACATTAATGATACTATTTTTCACATATATGAAAGCTTTCTTTGGCATTTATTTTCAGCTATTCAGTATTTATCCTCTTTTTACAGAAAAAATTGCAAAATGCAAGTAAATTAGACATGAGTTCCCTTTGCTTGAAAAAAGCAAACTTATCTCTTCAGGAGATAAGCCATGATTAGCCTTTTCTCCTTCCCCTGTATTTTATCAAACAGAGTCCAATTTTTCCCTATGAAGAAAGATGTATGCTTGAAAAAATTATTGAACTGGACAAAATATAGCAATGAATATGGTAATGAAACTTCCAGAATTGTCTGAACTTTTTGTGACTTTCAAACTACCTTATCCCAGACACATATCTCTACTACAGAAAACATGTTTCACTACCTACTTCAGTTAGCCCAATGTTTAATAGATGTTAGTTAAAGTAATAAATTGTGTCATTATAAAGTGATAAAAACCTTTTGTTTTCTATCAGAAATACAAAAAATAGGGTTGTTGTACCCAGAAAAGCTCAACTCACTATAAGCTTAGAGTTAGATTAGCAACTTCCTTTACAAGTCTAGCAAAAATATCCAGCATTATATGAATAATTTCTAGTTGCTTCCTTTTGTGCCCTGTTTTCTCACCCAAACAAAAATATGTGGTGACAAAGAAATTAATTTCTCAAACTGAAAAAGAGTGTGAAAACTAATGAGTGGCTGAGCATAAGCAACATCTTCCAAACAGTTATGCCATGACGCATAAGACCAACGAATTATTTCCTGATTGTCCTCCTTTATGTTGCACCTTTTCTTCACACAAATATGACACAGACCTCGGAAATAGAAAACTATGATTTCCTTGCATCCAATTGTTTGAATCTACAACTCTTTAGTTAAAACCAGTCCTAACTTGGCCACCTCATCTGTTTTCTTCTCAGGCCTTGTTTGAATTGTGATTGGCATCTCTAGATCCAGTATTTTTCCTTAACAACATATGGCTAATGGGTTTGAAAATAAAATAGTATATTTTGTCCAGTGACTCTGACTGGCTGTTGTAAGAGTAATTTGAGCCTTTTTCTTGTCTCATTCCATGATTGATTGCTGTATTTCTTCCAACCACACAAAATGTTCCCTACAAATCACTGATATTAATTTTCACAATCTTTAAACAGGCACAGACTTCAAACCCAGGTCACTTAGGACAGCATAATAATGCAAGTGTGATTTAAAGCCAATATAACATGTCTCTATCCTATACAATTTGGAAGATGGACAACTGGTTTTACCAAATTCAGGCCTTGTGATCTATGCTGGCTTTGCCCTGCAATATGTTATTCACTGTCTTTGTGTCTCTTTGAAGGTGCACATCAGCCACAGTGATCTGATCTAAACAACTGCCCACAATGTTACATTTATTATCAGTTGCTATTCCAAGGTGAAAGGCAGCTATAGTTATTACCAAAAATTTAAATCTCACGATTCTGCAGTTCTTTCCCATATCCCTCCTGGGCATTTATACCTATTTCTATCCTGTATCTCCAAAGCTCTAACCCTTAGCTGAGAGTAGTTTACCTTCACTGCTCAGTCCTGCTGTGCTTGCACTTTCTTTTCAAGTTTACATCTCAATTAAACCATATAGTATTGGGTATCCAACTGACCTTACAAAAAAATAACACAACTGTGTGACAGCTATTGAAAAAATGAAGTAAAAATTAATTTAGTAGTACAGAGATGAAATGCAACTTGTGCAAGGTTTGAAAGGATTATTGATATCCAGAAAATATTTGGACAAGAATAAGTTTTTTAATTCACAAAATCAGAATTCAGTTAATGAAACTCCAGTACATCAAAGATAAATTAAGCTGTTTACCTGGAGTTCTTTAATCTTCCTCAGGAAGATGGCAACATCAGGAGAAGAAAAGATGTATAAAGTTACTAGGCTTCTAAATGTTGGAGTACCTGCAAACTGAGAACAAACAATGTAAGGAAAAAGAGAAGCAGAGAGAAAATAGCTATTGTGACTGATCATGGAAACAAAATACAAACATAGCAGTTGATAAAGTCATGCCTCCTTAAATGGTAAGGATTAATGTGACAGACATAAAACTTTCAGGAATAGCACATGTTCTGTCTTTGCTGTTTACGTTAATATCCTTTCAACAGCTGTCAAAGTGAGAAAACTACAAATGAAGCTCATAAGTTCTAGGTGATATCAATTTTAAAGTCACTAAAAGTGACAATAGTAAAGAGCTTTCTTTTAAAAATAGTGGATGTGCTGCGCAGTGAATTTGTTTTGTTTCTGATAAGTTTTAATGCTCTTTTAAATAATTACTTTCACTGTCAGACAATTTGAGCATCAATGAATTTCAGTAAGGCTGAATGCAGACACATGCAAGGTTATTTCTGGCATACATCCTGTAGCTGGAAACAAGTGATGAACTACAACTTCAAATAATGGTATCTTACAAAAGGATTTACAGAGCTCCAGTTCTTCTAAAGCACGTTGCGACAAGAGGAATTTTTACCATAATATTGTAAAGATTTATGTTTTAATCAAATCATGTCACTACTGTCATTAATAATTACTGCCAGATCTAACTACCATTCTGTAGTTAAATATATTATTTACAATTGAATTGAGTATCATTTTACATGACAGATCAAAGTAGAACACTTATGTGGAGATGGCAATGGAAACAACATAAAATTTTGTTTCATTTGACACTTGAGTTAACATGTCAATATCTGATTTCTGCAGAAAAGCCTCTGGTTTTAATCTGTACAAGTGAAACTACTTGGAAACACCCATTGATTAAAATTAGGGAAATGCTTTTGTCTAAATAGGGACCAAGTAAGGATTTCATACTATCTTTCTGTGTGTTTGTTTAAAATGTCTGCTAGTCAAAACAGTCTGAGTTTTTCTGTGTGCTTGTAATAGTAATTAAAAAATAGTAATAGCAAATGCTTCCTACTTATTTTTCAAATAAACACATTAATACTAAATATTTTATTATATTTGCTAATTATGTACATATTAATTATTGCAGATATACAAAAGTTTTCTGCTTTGCATTCTACTGATATTCAGTTTGTTTAGCAAAAATTTTTTAGAATTAATTCATATTAAGATGGAATTTTGATCATCAAATAGAAATATGTGGCAATGAAAGGTGAATAAAGTGAAAAGGTGAATAAAGTGAAAAGGTGAATAAGAATCAGTTCTATTTCAGAGTCTGAAATGCTGGAAGTGTTGTCCATGATAAGAAATTTTAACTTAGTAGTCTGGAGTATATAGTGAGAATGAAGTGTTTAGTATATTCCTATTCTGTGCTACAACACCTCTGGATTTCAGATAACAGACCTTTCAGTTGGTGCCAAGAAAATGAGGAGCACAGGGAGGCTAACCACAGACTTTTTTAGTAATTGCTTATTGTCCAGCTTGGCAGGTGACTGCTTGGCAAAGGCAAAGTGGAATTCAGTTCTTCAATGCATTACCCTCATCATGACTACCTCACAGAGGACTTCGGATATTTGCATTGATTAGAAATTCAACAAAAGCATGCTCTGTAGAATTAGAAAATGGTAAAAATTGACAGTACTTTAAAAATTGGTTGAATTTTGACAGGATTTTCAATCTTAAGATTCTTTTAGCCCAATTTTGGTATAGAGTTTGGTATAGAGATGTAACACAAATACTTACTTAAACACTCTCATAAATTGAACTAATTGCTCTTTGTCTTAGAATGTGTACAATCAGTGGTTGGAAAACACATTTCATTTTCTGTTTAATTTTGTGCTGTCTAATGCAGAATAGAAGGACAGTGATCTTTGAACAGGACACAATAGGAATGAGAACCAGCCCACTGAACTAATTTTATTATTTCCTCATCTGAAGTAAAGAGCAAACAATTTCCTATAGGAGATTGTGCTCCAGATTGTGCAAGAAAATATCCCTCCTTAACATTTCTGGAGCAGTTTGATGGAGAGAGGGACACAATTGCTTCGTAGACATCTTCATTTTGCGAGGAGTCTGCAAGCAAGCAAGTTTGTTAGCAGACAAATTTGTATGGGTTTGTTTATGTATGGACCTCCTAATTGACATTAAAAAATTAACAGGCATGGGCCTGTAGGCCTTATTCATTTGATAATTGTAGGGATGGACTCGGTCCGACTGGAATGTTCTCTGTCTCACATACCTCAGCTGGCAGCAACACTTAACCTCAGATAGTAAAAGGTCAATTATCAAAAACGCTTGAAGGAGTTTTGTGCAATCAAGAGCTTCAATATCAAACTTTTGATTTGTTTTCAGCAAAATACATGTTTATTTCTGCTACCTGGCAACTGGTAAATTTCATGATTAATCTCAAGTTTTCAGCGAAACAGTACAATAAGGATTGCAATTATTCCACTGTTATCCAAAAATTTGAAGCTGTCCTTCTATATGTAAATATAAGATAACCTCAACATAATCACAAAAAAGAAATGACTGATTAATAGTCACTTTTGTTCCATATTCACAAAATATTACAGAATGATGATATAATTCCAACATATATTCTATTTTCATATTTTGGGAAAATGACTGCATGCGTGCATCCAAAGTGCAAAGTGTTTCCATGCTCCTTCTGTGGAAGAGCTGAGGTTACGCTGTTCTTACATGATTTATATAATGAACTTGACTGTTGATGACTCAACATCTACTTGATTTCTGCCAAATTCAATCCCAGCATGTTTATTAATTTTTCTCTTTACTGAAAATATACAGTTCATAAGAAATCAGAATTTTCTTTGAACAGGTGAAGGAAATAGAATTTTCTTTATTATTTCTATCTACCTTAGACAAATTGTATTATTATTTCTGTTTTGCACTAGTCTTTGATGTATGAAATCTTCCACAGAATTCACTATTTCCAAAGTTACTTTCAAAGTTAACTTATTTTCATTTGTTCTGTGGACTTACATAGAAGCCTAGCTATTTACAATAGGAGTACTTGCAAAAAAGCAGCTTAGTTAGATACTTTATCAAACTTAAATAGACAACCTGATTAAAAAAAAAAAAAAAAAACCAAAACCCATGTAACTTCTAAGAAAGTCAGTGAAGTATTTGAGAGACAGCTATTAGTATAACCTCTGTTCCCTTCCTTAGCTTACATTCACTTTGTGGTGTTTACTCAATACAACCCACACAAAAATCCCAGATATGAAGAACCATGCTAAAATTCACATTTGCCAGTGAGGCAGCCTAGCCTGCCTGCCCATTTTCTACCTTGGATTTAATGAAAGTCCACACAATAAACATATCTTCAAAGGTTATTTCAGACTCCTGCTCCATTTTCCTGTCCTTTTCACTACCTGCTCCCTGTTAAGGTGCATTCCCAATGCATCTTTTGCATCTGCAAAGACTGTCAATGTATTATTTTTCAAATTATTTTTCTTTTAGTGTTATTGTGATGAAATTTCAGGCTTGTAAGTACAGAGAAAACAAACACATCCTGAATATCCTACACTGCCATCCTATGAATAGATTCTTTAGAATCTGACCATCAAGGGTGATATTTCTAAACTAAATTATTAATTCAGAGAGGAAAAAAAATTACTATAATTATACTGTATAGCTGGTTTTAATTTTTTTATTTTTGAAAAACAGAGATGACAAAGACTTCCTTTGTTACATGCTCTCAATTTGGAAAATCCTATCAATATCCACCTGAAAGAATTACAAAAACTTTGATATTGTTTTAAAAGTTTTCATAAGATATTTAGATAGCCTTTCAAAAGAAGTTAGAAGACCTCACTGCTGCTGTTTTAGATGTGTTTTGTGCTGACATTTATGCCAGAACTCAATACAAAAATAGATGATAGTGAGAAATATGAAGTTAAAAAAAGTACTTATTACTGTGACTATAATAGTCCTCTACCCAGAAAAAAAAAAAAAAAAAAAAAAAAAAAAAAAAAAAAAAAAAAAAAAAAAAAAAAAAAAAGACTTGGTGTGAGAACACTTGAAGGGGAGCCTGGAAAAGGCTCTGACATGGGGGACCTATAGCTGTTCAGATCGTTGAAGAAAAGACAACTTCTAAGTAACAACAGAAGTCATAGACCGGACATTAATTGTTTAGTTACTTGAGGTTGGCTAACCTAGAGTGACCTAATACAAGAATAGTAATAACTTAATTATTTCATCAGTATTAGTGCCTTTCTACCATTACAAGTTTTATTCCTGCTAATTTAGTTCACTAGTCGTACAATTTTCTTACATTAACAGCTGTGAAGGGAAATTTAATTGAGATGATAAAATACATAAGAAATAATTATAAGAAATTATGTATTGGTGTAGATCAAATGTTGATATTGTCCAATATTTAATATCTAGCTTTATAATTTTTACTAAGAATTCCAGAATTTGCTAATGTAAATATTTGGTAATTACTTAGACATTGCTAAAATTGTCCAAATTACACTACCAATATTACATATGTTTCACATGATTCTTCATGGTCTTACAAAAACATCTTTTAAAAAAGTGTTCCTTGCTAGCTGAAACACACTGTTCAGATAGAAAGAATAAACCCAGACATATAAGTTCATCATATGTGAGTTGGGAAAGAGGAGGTGGGGTTTCTTCTGTTTGGGTTTCCATCCTGATTAGTACAGCTCCCACATTACTCTACCAATATGAATAGGATGGCAGCAGTGAGCTTCCATGCCCTTCTAGCTGAAACTTGCTACTTACAATTCCTGTCTGCACAATGTTAAAACTCATCAATTTATATTTTTCCTTGGCATTTAGCTTCTGGAGGAGAGATGTCACGCAGAGATTTATAATGAGAAACCAGTAGTCATAATTAGGTTTGGAAGCACCTAATTGATGTCTCAACTTGAATGCATGCACTATGGTTCAAAAAGTTCCCAGACCACTTCTAGATTGCACAGTAGCTGAGTGCATTGTACACATCAGTGAACTGTCTGGAGAGCACATTTGCCTATTGCAGTTCTCATTTCTAACTCTTTCACATACAGGGGTAAAGAAAGTAAGATGAGTCAAGGAGGATGCAAAGCAAAGGATACAAATATACTTTGTTGAAGAACTGGGACCTATTTAGAAGCTCAAAATTATACTTGGTCCACTGGCAAAATCTGGCACCTCTGTAGCCCACATGAAACTTGGCTGCCTTCAGCTCTAGAAGAGACATGCCTTGAATACTTTAGATAAGGAAAGATTAATATGCTAGAGAAATCAATAGCATGTTTATTTCAAACAGCAGTCATACAGGAACTGCTCTACATGCTAGAACTTTCCGTGTTATTTGGTTATAAAGTACTAAGAAAATAAGAGTTACAAATGTCAGTCATGAGTAACTGGCATCAATATAGGTGGAAAACACTCACCTGTGGGTGTTTCATACCTTCAGAGAATCACAAGATATATGATGAAATCATCAAACCAATGACACACATTCAGTACAAATAAAACACATGAATTTTACTGAGCTGTGAAAGGTAAAAGAACCACTTGGAATTAATTTAAGAATTAGTATTAAATCCACTCATGTGGTCCTTCAGCTCAGATTGTTAAAGGAAAAATGTAGGAAATATTTTCCAGGGAAATGAAGCAGAATTTGCATACAGGTTGCTGTATTTAGGCAGTGACAAAAGCAGAATAATTGCAAGTTAGTGCCTAAGGACAGTTTTGGACTGAGCTGCATGAAACAGTGGCTCAATTAACACATCCCCACTCATATGTCATATAAATATGTGAACAAATAAGTCTTGTCATCTGGTTAATGGGCAAAGTTATCCTTTATTTTGGCTACCATGGCTTCCAACAGTTTTAAGCATGTAAACAATAATCACAAGCTTGACATCCAGCATATGCTAAATCATTTCTCTGACAGTTGAGGTTCTGTACAAGAATCTAGCTCTCGTGCTTGCATAACTTCCTTAAAAATATCCAGAATTGGTGCTTTTCTTAACAGACAATGACAAGCTTGTGAGTCAATAAGTTGCTGCAATTTATCATAATTCATTTCAATAAAGTGTGGAGAAGGTATATACAACTCTGCATCATCTGGTGATCAGATAAAGCTAATATTATTGACTGTCATGGTTTTAATAGTTAGTATTCAGATGTTTTACTCCGTTTAGGGCATGGTTCCAGCTTTTTCCTTACTTCTAAAGGCCTATATAAATATAGAGCTTTTAAAAGTTTACAGATCATAGTTTGAAACTGCCATCGAAGAATAATCAATTTAACCTTGCAGCTGCAATGACAATGTTCTTGAACCCCCTTGGTCTTCTCTGTTTCAGTCAACCAGATACAGAAGTCTTCCTAGCTGACTTTTACATGACTTTGATCAGGACCTGAATGTTCTGACTTTAAATTGTCATTTAAAATATTTCATCCATTTAAAAACAAATACATGCCTACTCAAGTTTTGCACTCACAGCCTGAAATACTGGGACATGAGTGTTGCCTCTAAAACAAGACAGTAGAGAAGTCACAGTGCCTGTTTCTGACCTGTGGGTGTCCCTTCATAGGCTGCAGTTTATCTAGTCTATGATTGTTTTCTAAGCAATTTTACTTCCATTTTCTTTTCAGAACTTCATAATAAATAAGCTTCATACCATTCAATTAATTTTAGTCAAGCATTAAATTACAAATATTGCCTCATCTAAACTCAAGGGGAGAAAGGCTGAATGCCACCTATAAAGTCAATATGAGTATTTTATAAAGCAGAAATCTCATCAAAATTTACTGGGTCAGAGCTTAGGGGATTTTTCTTGTTGTCTTCTTGGGGTTTTTTGATTTTCATTAATGGTTTTGGGTGGGGTTTGTGTTTGTTTTTTTTGTTGCTGTTGTTTTGGTTTGCTGTTTTTTTTTTTTTTCTGATCAGTATTTGGCAGCCTTTAAAAAGTGAAGGAAGGCATCTGGCTCTTAAAAGATCTTGTGGTCTTTTAGCAGTGATTCCTTGGGAACTTGGTGTCTTCTGGCCTGTGACAGGTTACCTGACCGCAGGCTGAGCAACTTTAGGTGCTCTGGATTTCTAGCACCTCTTAAATGTTTTCAATGCTGTGTAAGTGACTTCCTTTGCTTCAGATGTGAGGGTCTTTCATTGAGGTGTAGAACAGAGAGCATGCAATCCCTCTTCAAGAGCTATTAACTGTTTTTCTTAATTTTCTTTTTATTTTTAAATATCCTCTGCTTTTTGTCCTCAAATGGAGAAGACACCAGGACACCATCTGAATCCCCAGCATCCTTTAAGCTTATTAGTTTTTAACTCAAATTTTCAATTTCCCAGCAAGGTATCTCAACCAATCCATGCATTCCATCAATCCTAAAGCAAGGAAAGAAATATGAAAGTCATCAAATACAAAACAATCAGCTGAGGTTAATTGCAAGTTAATGTCACAATTTTCACTTTAACATTATCTAAAGAAGGGCTTTGGGGAGAAAAAGTCTGGAGAAACATAGACAACAAGTTATTATTTTTATGTGGATCCTTACAGAATTTTTTATGGTGTTCATGAAATTCATACATATAGTAGCACTTCTGAAGTAGTTTTTTTAAAATGCCTGTTTTTAAAAGAATATTAATTTGTCACATACCAAATGAAAAGAAAAATCAATTAAGAAACAAGGAGTATCCATTATCAAGTGTATTATAGTTCTGAGCCTTTAGAAATCTTATCACTTTACTTTGACAAAAACATGTAATGATTAAAGCTCTCCCAATTGCTTCAGTCCTAACAATCAAACTATGTAAGCAAATGCATTGCTTTCTTCAGCAGTACCCAGAGCATATGATAAAACACAGGTTTATCATCTGCTTAACAGATTTGAGTGTCATCAGCAGCAACATGCGAATGATGTTACTTTAATATTATGACCCTGTCTACACTGAAAGCATATCCCAAATATATGTTTATGTTGGCAGAGCTTTAGTGAAAAACTTGAAAATCCAAGTCTAGCGGATATTGTCTTTCTTAGTCCATAAAATGCTTAATTCATACTTAGAGGCTGGCATTTTCCTATTACTGGAGAGATACTCCAAAGCACACACGTCATGTTGTCTTTTTCATTTACAGCAGCTTTCAGAAGATACTTTTCTAACATGGTGTTAATTTGCAGGAACTCTGATTCTCTGGATTGTATGAAAACATGTGGCTGTGTGTCCCTTCATACACACATGTATAAGAAACAGGCAACTGTGAGAAATACAGAATTTTGTTTGCAGCATGTTATTATCAGATGAAACTCATTACATGTTGCACAATAAATAAAATTTTTGGATAATTCTTTCTGAAAATGTTTAATATTCATTATTTAAAACACATGATTGAAAACCTTTGGTGTTGAACTGATAGCCTCAATGAAATAGTGAGAGGAAAGTAGCAGCAGTAGTGTGTTAAGATGTAGAGCAAACTGGCATTCTGAGGTAGTAATATAAAACTGTCCTACCAAGAAAGTAAATGCTTTTTATGTCTAAATGGTTTCATCTCAATTAAATGTTAGAACAAATAATATGCTTTATGCCAATTAATTCTTTCTCTTTTCTCACTCCTAATTTCTTTCCCCTCTCACCCCTGCAACCCATCTGCCCTACAATGACAGTATCATTTTTAAGATCAGAATTATTAAAAGTATTAATGCTTACAAATGCCCATGAGTAACACAATCATGACTGTGCTTCAGAGTCATTAGTAGAATTAGCCATTAACAGTGATTTATCCAATGTTTTTAGAAGTTCTGCCTTCTGTTTTTCTAAGAAAGAGAAGTGTTCAGCAAATGTGAGTAGCAAAGTGTTAGCAGAAAACAACTTTTGAATGGGAAGGATGAAAAAAAGATTATTCCAAACCTTGTGGGAAATGTAAGAGGTTGCAATTAGCTGTGGAGAGTGACCGAAAAAATGGAAAAAGAGAACCAAGACAGTTCCAGGAAAGTTCCCTAAAGGAAAGTTGCAGGGAAGGGAAGGGAAGGGAAGGGAAGGGAAGGGAAGGGAAGGGAAGGGAAGGGAAGGGAAGGGAAGGGAAGGGAAGGGAAGGGAAGGGAAGGGAAGGGAAGGGAAGGGAAGGGAAGGGAAGGGAAGGGAAGGGAAGGGAAGGGAAGGGAAGGGAAGGGAAGGGAAGGGAAGGGAAGGGAAGGGAAGGGAAGGGAAGGGAAGGGAAGGGAAGGGAAGGGAAGGGAAGGGAAGGGAAGGGAAGGGAAGGGAAGGGAAGGGAAGGGAAGGGAAGGGAAGGGAAGGGAAGGGAAGGGAAGGGAAGGGAAGGGAAGGGAAGGGAAGGGAAGGGAAGGGAAGGGAAGGGAAGGGAAGGGAAGGGAAGGGAAGGGAAGGACCATTAAGCTTCCCCCAGTTATTGCTGTTATTGCTCTACTACATTAACAACACTGAGTATTATTTAGAAAGGAATGTTATCTCTGTGTAGGAAACATTAGTCAGACTCAAAGACTGAAGTTTGCAAATAACAGCTTTATATTAGCAGAAATCGATTTTTGCAGAATCTTTCAGCATAACAATAGGCACTGCTTGGGAGGCAAATTTAGATGGATAGGAGCAAAATACAAAATATAGTGCAAATTCTTTACCCTTAGCACATTTAAATTTTGGAATAAATAAAGCAGGAACATGATAGATTCTTCAACAACAATACTTGAAATAAAGCTACATATCTTTCTAAATCATATGCTCTAGTTCCAGGAAGAGCTATAAGCCCACATGTAGTAGGTCACACAGGATGACCATGATGGCCTATGTGTGCCTTGCATTCCACAAATAGATGAAAATGAAGTCATTAATTTCACTGTCGCAACAGATGTACACCCTCAGACATGTTCTTTTACCTGTCAGTTGTTCCTTATTTATTTATTTATTTGGTTAGTTGTTTTGGTTTGCTTTTTTTCCTCCCTATAGCTATCTTTTTTGGAACTTCATTGTACAGAATGGTCATTAACTGTGATAGAAATGCCAATGTTTCCATGGAAACCTCTGTCCACTACAGAATATACTAGAGCAATATTTGAACCATTTGTCCATTTGATTAATTATGTCTTTGTGCTGAAGGCGGCTTGGCTTGATTGTCTCATCATGTATTAGAGAAGCTACTGCTCTAACAAATGGAGCTATTGTTTTGGGTCTATTCATCTTGGTACATCCCTGAGAGCTGATAGACATGTCAACAAAACGACTGTCACTTAATGAGCTGCAGCTTGTCAGAACTGTTTAGAGCTTCATGCTAGGCACAAACTACTGTCATGACAGCTTCAGTTATTATGGCAATGAGTGGGATGTCTATAAAAGAGTCTATAGAAAAGAATGACCCTGGTTTTGATATCACATAGTTTGCAATTATCAGCTATATATACACTATGTGATAGATTAATAATAGATTCCAAAGCTTTGAGACAATTTACTGATTAACTAGTTCTTCAGTCACAAAGAACATATAAAATATTTTCCCTAATCTATTTAGCTGCTTTTCTGTAAATATAGGAAAAAAACCCACACAAAACAAAACAGAACAAAACAAAATCTCACAGAAAATATCAGCTAGTAATTGCTTGTAATTTTGCTTTGTGATAAATCATAGACATTGCAGCTTTCTGTAGTGAGGTATTTTCCATCTAAATTATATTTTCTTAAAACTTTCATGTTATCTATTGCCTGTACTGAAAATCTCCTAGGGATGACAAACAATTTAAATGCCATGTACATGGCCTAAAAAGAACTTTTTTTTTTCTAAAACAATATTATGTAAATCTACACGGAGTTTACTCTGGTTCTTGCTCAATTTGCATCAACGTTTTCGCAATTTTTGTGGACACATCTGTCACTATGTTGTTTACATTAGTGCATATCCAGCTCTAAAATGTAAGCAGCTTTGGCGGTGTGGGATAATGTCATACACATACCTGCTTACTTCTGGCAATGGGTTTCATATAGTTTGAGTAATAGTGAAAATATTAGAAATCTGTATTGATTTTCACAGTGGCCTCGAATTTCACCTACAGAAATGTGAACTTCTCAATTGGGAAACATACTCAGAATGAACAAAATATGCACTAAGCTTACTCAAACCAGAAGGTAATTATGAAAATCAAGATAGACTTTCTACATATTTAAAAATGTAGATTTATAATTTTCATTCTTAGATGCTACATTCAATTAACAAACACTAAGAGTCACTGTATATGTCATTTGCTTTAAATTTTTCCCTGTGCAGCATCAGTGATTAAGCTGTGTCCCTAATAATCACAGATGGAAGTCAGCACCCTGTAGCTACCAACAGCCACATTTAATCAGTTAATAACTGTGGATTAAACTTAATTCAGATTAATTTGTATTAGTATAGAACTTGTAACTCAATTGCTTTCATATTAATTTACATGTTGTCTAGACATGACATCATATTGACTCTTTGTTTGGACCAAACACTAATTATGAACCATGTAGCTAATGGATGCAAAACTTGCAGTTTAGAAGCAAAACAGAATTTCTGACTACACCATACTGAGGATAGTTCAATATTACAGTTTAGAGTTGCAGGCTAGGCATTGCCTGGGAATGGCAGTTCTTCATTTGCACTTCAACCTTCTTAACAAAGTATTTTGTTCCTACATGAAGAATGTGGCTACTGGAAAACAAAATTGCTACCCTCCATCAAAAATTGTTAGCCTCAGATTTTTCTGGGAGAAGTTCAAAGAGGAAAATGAGGGATTTAAAAAACTTAAATTGGCTTTAAGCCAAGACAAGCCAAGCTAAGCCAAGACAAGCCAAGCCAAGACTCAAGCCAAACCAAACCACACCAAACCACACCAAGCAAAAGAAAAAAAACACATCAGAAGAAGGGGAAAAATCCTCACCTGCTAACATTAATAACTGTTGTGGTACAAACTGGACTGAACTACTGCCAAGGTTATTTTATCACTTATAATAGTATCTGTTCTGGGGTGTCTTTCACATGAACCTGATCTCAGTTACTGTTTCTTGTCATAGGACTCAATCCATTAACTTTCAAAGCACACATTCAGGTAAGAGAAAAATAGTAAAAAAAGCCTTGGAAATAATTAACATGATATTTAATTTTCAATTATTTTGGTTTAACTAGATTATGTGCCTATATATACACACACATAAGGTTCAAGTTAACTTGAGATAAACTTTACAGTGTATTCACACTTGTTTTTATGCCCACATGTAAAATATCCTCTTTTAAAACGTATTAAAAAAGAAAAAAAAGAGAGAATCACTCATTTATTACCTTGAAATTTTCATAAGTGATAGTGGGGATACTAAAACTATTTTTTAAAAAAGGTGATATATATTATCCTTAAATTTTATTTTTTCTGTAGAACCTCCATAAAAACCACCCTGGATTAATGTGTCAAATAAATAGCAAAAAAAACCCCCTCAGATCAGGACGCTGAGTTTACAACTCTGAGCTGAGACTTTGCTATTCCCATCTACCCATTTATTTCAATGGTGCTCAAGAAAGGTAATAACTGAGCAACAAAATAGGGCCAAATACATTTTGGGTTGTTTGTTGATTTTTATTTATTTTTTTAAAATGTGAATAGTCTCCATATAGTTTACATGATTTGAACAGAGGAAAAAAAATCCCGCAATCTTTATGGCTCAAAACAGCTGTGATAGATGTTATCCTGCAATAGACGTTATCCTGAGATAGATGTTATGCTATAGGAAAATATATTACTTCGGCATAATTTTTGACCTGGTGTATAAATAATGTTTGGCTCGCTCATCTGCGGGGTCGTGGTGTCACCTAGTGGCCCCTGGTGCCTCGCCGCTGATTCCCTTTCCAGCTGCGCACCCACAGCCGCTCTCTCCCCGCGCCGGGCAAACGCGCCCGCAGCACCACAGCGCCCTGCGGCACGGATGCGGCTCCAAACTAATCCCGCCGAATCTAAACTAATCCCAACTAATTAACGCTGCAGTTCAGTGGCGCCGGCGCAGGCGAGAGGCAGCCTTTTCCGTCCGCACCTGCCTAAAAAACTGCGTTCTGGCCTTGCGGGTAAACTGAGGAGCCGCCCTTTTGCCAAACACACCTTAGGCTCGAGCTGTCTGAAACAGCAAAGGACACTCATAATTTATGACTTACTGTCACAGGCACGTGTTCTGAAAGTATAGAAGGGGTGAACGGGACACACAGAATAAGGTAATTTCAACATGTAAGGTCGGTGGTTATAAGATATTTTATTTTTGTAAGTAAATTACTAAATTAGTATCTACCAATGAAGTAGTTACAAGATTATAGACTAAATTCAGACACTAAAGGAATATATTTTATTTTCTTTATAGAGATAATGAAAAAACTTATTTGAAAAATTTATTAAATGAAATAATTATTTTAATCTAAAATGTTTTTATTAGCTATAAACCTAAAGAAATAGAAACTTTATAGTACAGATGAGTGAAAATACTTGAATCTTCTTTTTTTTGATATGATAAATGAGCTGAGCATCAATTAAGCATTTGTAAATTCATAATGTCTCACTGAAAAATTCCACAGAAAATACTAGAGCTCAGAATTACTTCAATGAATATCTGTATTCAAGGCTAATGTTAAACAATTAAAAAAAAAAGTCAGATTGACACTTTATCATGCTGGCATTTTTAAATTTCTTTTTGTAAACAAATAAAGCTGTACATCACCACTCCATTCAAGACACTCATATTTCCAACAAAGAAGCTCACACTCCTGCCCCCCCGCCCCTGATTTTTAAACTAAAGACCCCAGTCAAAAGGAAAAAAACTAGCCGGAAATTTTTAGACCTATACAGAAGACAGATACTGCAAATCACAATAGATACAGTACTGCAGATTATAAATGCCAATTTCCCTCATATTAAGAGGTCCTGAACTTTTTAAAGAGGTTATTTACAGCTAACAGTGTATATTGACATTGAATTAAACCCCACAAAACAATTGCTAAACTAATACTTCTAAAAGTCTTAATTTTGCCAGCTATGATCTTCGTAAGTTAACTGTGTGTTTCAGCAGTCTCAATAGATTCAGAAGCTGGATCTGAATAGATTCCAACAATAATGTTGGAACTCTTCTTGGCATCCTGTTTCTTTCTTTCATATAGTCAACACAACAGGAGAGTAAGCAGTTTCTACATGATTAATTAAATGTGAGAAAGGATGTCCAGATGCTACTGAAGTGTTCTGAAAATATAATTTATTTACTGCCTTTACTTCTTTTTTTTCATGGATTATATTAAATATGTATTTCACTTTGCAATTGTCTGCTCTTAGCATCTGCTAATGGTTTAGCATAAATATAATTATTTACATTAAAACAGGTGTATTTCTTGAACAACTTTATAAATTAAAAGTATGGGGATAACCTCCAGCTTGATATTGACATCATTGCTTGGAAATATATTTTTTTATATTTCCATGTCTTCATAAAAACTTGAAACAAATGAATTCACATGTTCCTCATTTCCCTCCAATCTCATTGCTTCAGGTATTATCAGTGATCAAAATATGGTAAATTATACCCAGCTGTTAAAGCCGGGTTGAGGTCACAAAACACATCCTCTACTAGCCAAAGAAAGCAGTGGATTGAAGAGCAAAGCCAAGAACATTGCGTAATCATATTGGAAACAGTATGAGAGGAGGGACCACAAAGTGAGCATCCAAACTGAATATATTGGGCACTGGAATTTTTTGAATTCTCTCCAACAAAATCCTTAGAAAACCAAAGCCTTGAAAAAACCAGAGCTTTGATAATTTGCTTTAATCCAAAGCATCTGGTAAGATCTTCACACAGGTAACACCAGTCACATTCACAACAACACACATGGCATCCTGGGAAGCTAGCTGTGGGAACAGCTATCTTGACTCAGCAAGTAATGCCTGAGGTTGCAATATCTTGATTCATCAACAAGGAATGTCTGAGGTAAGAATGTCTGACGGTAGATTTCTTGTAAAAAAATTTTGAAGAGCTATGACAGTAGAAGTTGTCTCTGGGAGATGTAAATCTTTATTGTAACTTTTACTGGGATATAAAGGTTTCATTTTTTTCTCATCAATCCAGTCTACAATACCTATATCTTGGCAATACAGCCATCTTCAGTCTGCAGTGTCACATTCCTCAGCTGGAGCAAGCTGAAAAGCTGATGGTGAACAAAAAAAACCAGAGGCATGTGTTTTGAAATAACAGGGAAGAATGTTCTTGGAGGCAGCATGGCTTGTCTTCTCACTATAAAACTAAACAGTCTGCCCATGACACAAGGACTTGCAGAAGTTTGCTACAGTAGGATTGCATATTACCCTTCACTGATTGGCCAACTTTTCTGCTCTATGCCAGTGGCAGTAAAACACTCAGGGGATGTCCAAGCTTAACTGACATTAGCAAGAAGCTGGGCACTGAAATCAACACCACCAGGGCTTCAATTGCATTTTAGGAGCTCTGTCACTGGTGTGGAAAGGGTCTTTTCAGAAATATGTTTCTGATAATACTGCCTTTAAGAGAAGAGGCAGCCTTGAATAGAAGGAGCCCTATAAGCTAAGCTTTTCGGGGTCCCAGCACACAGGTTATGTGACACATGAGCTGGCACAGGGACTCTTCTGGGGCAAAGCTACCCTGATTGCAGCTAAACGTATTGTGCTGCCCAAAGCCCAGATATCCTCTTTTTAAGAAAGAGGATGTGAAGGCTGTTGGCAGGAAAGCTTCTTCTTCCCTGCAGATGCACCTACATCCCTGTCTTGATGGATCTGCAGAGCTTCTGCGAGCCCTGCACCTCAGACCAGGCAGTGAAAACCATAAAGAAGCAGAACCTCCACTGTGGTGGAGAATTTCTGCACTGAGATACAGCCACTGTCTCAGTAAGGATGTGTATCATTGCACTGCTTTCCTGGTCTCTCCATCTGTATATCTGCAGGGGAATTGTGCATACAATACCTGAGTTCTGTCTATGTTCCAAACAAGCAAACATTAAAAAGCAACTGCTTAGGTCCCCACGGCAATTGTTACATTTAGTAACTGCACTCTTCACAGGTATCTGCATTTGCTATCTTCACTTGGAAAGTTCCCCACTGCTTAACATTGTTAAACCCTCATTTTGTTTCCAATCTCTCATGAAAAGAGCCATCTGAAATCTTTCTTTTTCATATCAGGGACTAGTTTGAAGGTCTCACTTGAAAACTCTGACTCTCTCCACAGGCCTAATTAAATCTGTGACCAGAAGGCAGTGGCATTTAGTCTTCTTCAAAATGAGAATGTGATGGGGTTTGGGTTTGGATTTTGGCATTTGGGGGGTTTGTTTGTTTGTTTGTTTGTTTTCACTCTGGAACATGAAATCACATCTTTTTTTTTTTTCTTTCTTATCTTTTGAATAACAATGCTCTGATTTCCTATTGACAAGTGATCTGAATTTGATTGTAGCTTCAGCTGCAAAACAGTTATTTGAGTGCAGAGAGATATGAAATACAACTGGTATTTAACATTTTCTAACTGATAAATTATTTAGAGCATTATTTCCCAGGAGTGCTATCCACCACACACAAGCTATTCTGGCATAGATCCTTTTAGTATGTGCTCTCAGAATTGCATTGTTCTGTGTAAAACATTGCTATAAACATGATGAGAATCTCTGACTATGGTGAATTCCCCTCCTAGATTGTCACCCCAAATATTAAGCCCAAAACCTTCTAGGCCTCTTTCTCTTGCTCAGGTTCCACAGATGTGTTTCACTTCATAGCAAAGTTTAAAGAATTTCTCTCTGAGGATACTCAGCAATCCAAGGGAGATGGCATTTGCCCCAATACGAGGCAAATGGAGGTCTGAAACCCTGCTCTGAATTACAGTTAATTTGCTCTTTGGCCTCCCACCTTATCTGTACTTCATTGAACCTTTTTGGAGTACTGCTTAAATAGCAGATTTCATTTACAGTTATATGTATGGAACTTGCCTTTTCATAATCTTTTCCCTCTTCTTTCTCCTCTCTATAGAAAATATTCCTTTGACTACATTTCCATCAGCAAACAAGCCTTTACACTATTTAGCATATTATTAATCTTGTTGTGTAGAACTTCACTTCTTACCCGAGGTTCCCATGTGTGTAGTAAAAATAAATCCCAAAATATGTTTTTTATTTATTTGAAACACAACACACACATTTACAGGCATAAATAGACACAGAGACATACATTTTTTGCAAGCAATTTTTCATGGTTGCATCTCAAACAAAAAATGCATAAAAATATACCGAAAATAAGCTTTTGAATTGGTGACAATTAAATTATTGTCACAATGGGCAAAATGTAACTCACCAAGAGGGAAAGGGCTGCCTCAGTATTTAGGACTTTTTGTTTTGTTATAAAAAGATTGTATAGATGTGATAACATTTTTTAAACTGTAAATTTTTTTTTTAATCTGTCATACAATTTTTTTCTGAGGAAGCTGTGTGGCGACTACAATTTTAACTCTGTGTAAAAAGCACTTTTATCACTTTCTACTCTAATATTGTAGAAAGGTATTTCAGGGAGAATAACCTATATTTATGTTCCTGATTTTCTCCAGACGAATGTCCTGCTTTCAAATTCAATATATGACCAGCCTAACCAAGACATCCCACGGGATTTACACCTGATAATAGATTAATACTTTGGCTGATTTCCTAACAAATGTACAAGGAATAAGAAGGCTGAATGAAGCTTTCCTTTGTAGTTCTGGGAAGGGGGTTGGGAATCCATGGGGAGAGAAGAGGAGGAAAGACCACAGACTCTGTGCTTGGAATTCCTTTTTCACCACCCAGTATAGCAACAGGGGAAAAGACTTTAAATGCCTTTGAGCACAACCTGGCAAGTATGAGAGACAGAGGATCTTTCTGCTCACATCTTGCACAGTAAAATATCTGTTATGTCTTTCCCATAGCTGTCAATGTCAACTTTGATAATTACTATATTATCTTTGCAGAGAAATAATCTAACTTCAATCCTTAAAACTTTGTGCTTACACTGTGCACATTTTCCTAATGCTGTCTCAATATACTAACTTTGCTTCATTGTGTTTAATAAAGTACATTATAAAATCAGCCCTTCTTCTGACAGAAATGTTAAGAATCAATCAACAGCCATTTGATTTTCCTTATATTAACATATCATTTTCTCATATAATTTCATGAAGCAGAATTTCTAAAGAGTTTTCACCTACTTTGAAATCATGATTAAAATATTTCACTTAAAGGAGCATTCTGCTATTGGTTTGTTGATGGATCTTCAAGGATATTCTGGGTAAGGGTAATGTTTATACCAACAGCATAGATATCAAAACACAGCCAGAAATGACCAAGTATTAATTCATGTTATAGGAAGCATAATCTGTTATAATTAAGGCTATATAATGCTTTCCATTAAACATCAAGATCTACATATCTTGGTCAGACTTCAGGTTTTGAGGTTAAAACTGTCTGTGCTGAGTGTCTGCATTACACAGATTTTATTTGAATGTTTGCAAAACCAGATCAGTAATTTCTTAAAATAAAATTAGGAAATAGATGCTTCAGTTTAGACAATTTTAGGTGTGTTTTGAAACAAAAAGTAGACATAAGTTTTGGAAAGGACTCAGCTATGCTTCAGAAGGTCACAGGAGCATAAGTCTAGCAGTCCAGAAATTTTTATCTCTATTAAGCAGGTAAATATATGAGAATATCTTCCTCAAAATTTGGTCTCTTAGTTGGAGTCCAACCCACTGATGTGCAATTGAAATCCTTCATATAAGAAATTAAGAAAAAAAGTGCCTGCCTGGCTGGTGGTAGACTGTACTGAGGAAGTCATCATCTGTTCCTTGGAGAGTGTCACTTTCCATCTCAACTTAGGGTTTTACACTGACAAACTGTATTCTTCTGAGTCACCAGTAATAGTGACAATTTCTTCTATTTTCTCTGTAGAAAATGCATTCCATGAAGTGATGAAATTTTCAAGGATCACTCTTCAGAAATCTCTTGCCTTATCTCAAGATACAGGTATGATTTACACTCTGTAAAGGTAAAACATAAACTGTTGAAATATCTGTCAATTAATAGAGATAATTAATTATTAATTATTATGACAGAAAATTCTGTCATAAATAAAAAATACCAATAAAAAGGATGGAAGGAACACAGCAATTCAAAATACTTCATATGCCAGTTGTTGTTGAATCCACCAACAGCTTGAGAAAGTAACTACTACTACATTGAACTTACATCAGAAGATTCAAAACATGCCATGAAAACACAACAATCTCAGTAAAATTTAGTAAAACAAGGAATGCATTATTATTTTTATGCAACAGTAATTCAAGAATATACTCATATCTGACTGTCTTCTACAAAAGGATGTCAATGAGATAGAAAGCACACAAAAGTTGAGAGAGGTTAACATGATACACTCCATACAATGTAACTGCAGAAAAATCTTGAAAAAATATTAAGAAAATATATGAAAACTAAGTGTCAAGGAAATATGATGGCAAACTGGTCAATTGAGCACTTTTTGCCCTAGAAGATCTTGGCACAATGGATTAAAATTCAAAAATCCTGAGGTGCTGTCAGATAACCAGACTGTTTCTTATCTACTTTCAATTAAAGGCGCTTGCAAACAAAATTCTTAGGTTTTTTCCGAGCAATAGTTCTCCAGTGTAGAAGTAATTCTCACAGTGAACTCCAGTTTATTAAACAAAACTTTCTAATCTCTTATATCTTATGTTGCAGAACTTCATGAAACAGATTTGTTCCTAACAGACATTTTCTTTACAGATACTGCCATTGAAATAGACAAAATCCTGATTTTCAGGAAGCTACAGAATCAAATGGCTCTACAAACCCATTTACAGTGAAGTTATCTAATTATATTCAGCTAGATTTAATATTTCTGACTTAGGAATCTTAGATTGGTGCTTAATAATTTTACCATAAATGCTCATTTAAAATTTCTCAAAAAAGTAAGAGTGGGGATGAAGGGTGTTTGTGTGCTCAGAAAGCTGGGGGCTTAAATTTAGAATCACCCCAAAAAATGGAAGGTAGAAGAAATTCAGCTTTGGTATCAATGGGTTAATGCAGTCACCAACAAGGAAGTCACTAAAGCTCCATCAGATGTGCACAAAGAGATGGTGGATGTTACATGAGGAAACTTAATGCATAGGTTGAGTCTTGCACCAAATGACCCAGAAGCTCCCTCCAACTATAAGCTCTATGAACTGTGAAAATTGTAATAAGTGGTGGCACTTGTGGAATTCCTTCCTGCCATGAAGGATAAATTATTATATAAAGGCTGTCACATGCGATACATCATCTACAAATTTTTTGAGTTCCTACTGCAGCTGCCATTTGGGAAAAAAGCCCCACCAGACCAACAAAGAGCCCTTCCCTTAAAATACATGAAAAAAAAAAAATATAGAGCTACTTGGCATAACAGAAATTCATCCTGAGGCTCTCTACGAGTACCATCATCTTTGTTGTACTTGCTGTTGGTCATGGGAACATCCATAGGAACCAAAACTCATGAAAGAAAAGCCATTATACAGTAAAGTGGAAAAGTAAATATTCCAGGCAAGATTTGCTTAATTCCACTTACTAAAAGGACTGGGTTAACACTGAAATTTTGGTGAATTTCTCATAACTGAAAAAAGTGAAGAAGATGGTATAATCTAGATGACAAGTCCTTGAATTCAGCCACATTTTAAAAAATGCCAACACATATATATTTCTAACAGACTCTTAAGGATGGAACAGAATTCAGAGGTTGCATCTACTAATGTTTCAGCTCACTCATTCCCAGTTCTCCACTCCTACCCCACCACCAACCCCATACCATTACATTTTGCAGGAAGACTACAACACAGACAAATATTTAATCAGTCTTTAATATGTTCTCTGTTAACTATTATCTTAACTAAAGACAGAACAAGAAATTGACTACTTGATACCCCTGTAAGATTTCTTAGGAGTTGTACTGAAATGAAAATTCCTACCTGACTTTTACACTGTTATCGCAACTCCTGGTCACATATGCTCACATCATAGTGACACAGCATTCATTACAGTCATTCTTTCTGTAATGTAATTTTCCAAATTCATTAAGAATAAGATAATGCATAGCTGATGTCTGACAAAAGGTCAGACTTGTTATATTAGAAACAAGCAACAAAGTTTGTAATGGTTTATCAGTATTCAATAAAATATGATTTATCTATTGCTCTATCATGATAGATTTTATCTACCATTAAATTACACTGATAATGTAGAAAATATTCTTTAAAATATGCTTTGTCTTAACAAGCTTCTTCAGCAGCAGAAGAATTATATAAGATTGTCAGCAATTTAATTATATATTTACATGCACTATAGTCAATCTTGTACATAATATATAATTGTGTATATTTTGTATTATATAGTATGCAAATGATATGTATATATTGTCTTGCTCAAATTAACAATTGAGTTTCCAATACTTAGAAAAAAGGAAGATGTTCTAAAAATTATGATCAGAATCATTCTGATTGCTATCCATAATTGTTGAGTTTTTTGTATAGCATGTGCAATGGATGAGTGATAAGAAAACCTGAGTTACTGACATATATTCTTTACTTTTCTGGGCAGTTGCTTTTTTATAACATTTTTAATTTTCTGTAACTAAAACAACCCATTTTGAATTGAGAAAAAGTAAAAAATTTGTAGCATATTCTATTTTTAAACTCACAGGTTTAAAGCTACTTCTTTTTGCTCACATAAAAGTAGTACAAGAGAGCCATATACTGTCTTCTTTGTTATTAAAGAAAACAGTGCAGCTCAACCTTTTCTGATGACTGAAACTGAAAGACAAGCCAAAATAAAATATTTAAAACTCATGTTTAGCTTTAATTTTCTACAGCCATCAGTGGGTACCATATTGTCAATGCTGTCACAAATTTATTCTCTGAAGGTCATTATTTATGCAAAAAAATTATTGTACTGAGAACCAAATTCCAGTCTTCTTTTAATTACTGTTAAGCATTTTTAATACTGTTTGGTGTAGCTGTAAGAGCTACAATATAAAATATGTAAGAAAAATTATTTGATTTTGATTGGTAGCAGTAGTTCATGAAAAATCCACAGAAGTATCAGAGTGTTTTTATCTCTGAATAAGTACTTATAAAATGCTCCAGCAAAAAACCCACCCAGTAAAACCACAAAAATACAAGGGCATAATCTGGAATTTCACCATTTATATCAGAAATGCAGTTGGCAAGCCATCCCCAATAGTCCCTATTTATCTTCATTTCATTTATTCATTTTTTGTCACTCCTATTTCTTGTGAATGTAATTGAGATTTTTTCCTTTTTCTCTACTCCATCTACTCTAAAGAAACAGTTTCTTATTTTTCTCTTTCTTCCTGTATATTTCTTCTATTCCCTGGTTCTCTCACTCTTTGTATTCCTCTTGTTTCACATCTCTGCCATTCCACTGCCCTCTAACTTTTCACTACCTTGTTATGCACACACAAAATAACCAAACAGACATTTCAGGATTGTTGGCGTAAGTCGTCAAGTTATCCTTTGCTATATCCAGAGTGCAAGCTTTCATGGTAAGTAATTTTAAAGGGAATTTTTTCTTGAAAGAACATAATCCAAACATGCATTGTCTGTAATTGTGAGCCAGTGGGGAAGAAATCTTAATTGTTTATTCTACAGTGCGATCATATTATATATCTCTTTCCTTTAACTAATGTACCTAGCAGGAAATGCCAAGACCCTTTTTTCATCTCTAATTATGTAATTCACTAATCTGTATATGAACCATGCTTTAATTTATAAAAGATATATATTTTATCCTCTGCATAATATGACCCAATCACCTCTCATATTTCTAGTGGTACATAACAAAAAGCTTTCATGACAGCAAAATTATATCCTGGGTTTACAGCTTCTATCATATCACTTAGAAACTAGTAATAGTCAAAAAATAGTGTTCTTTCCTATAAACCCTCTTGGACTCCATGATCAAAAACACCAGCTGATTTTACCCACTGTTCATCTGTTGGTGGTCAATACATCTGTATATTATTGCCATACTGTGAGGTGGAAGACGCTGTAAAAACAAGCATGCAAAGTGAACAATAATAGAGCAGAAAAAAATGAATAAAGCAACAAAAAAAAATGTACCAGATTAAACTGCCTTTTCTAACAGTATCAAATGAATATTGCACTGCCAGTCCTCCACAGCATTCAGCAGCCATTCCAGGACTGCAAATCTGCAGGAAAGCAGGATTAAAGTCTTAACATGTGGTAGAATCCATACAAAACACATTATTTATTTGAAGCAAAGTATGCCAGTATTTCACATGGTTAAATTAAAATTTGTCATTTGAAAATGAATGCAGTAGTGAAGTAGAAAATGTAGCAGAGAATGATGAACCAGCCTTATTGCAAGATCTTATGACATGAAGAATTTTTTTCACAGAGCTAAGCAATCATCTTTTTAATGGCACAAGGGTCCTTTAAATTTGTCTAAACTATACTTATTGAATTGATATTTTATTTAAGCTAAAAAAAAGAAAATTCAATTTTTTCTTAAGTAATAATGTTTTCTGGATCTCTACCAACTTCTTTGTGCTTCTTAAAGTATATTTTAGGCTTCAAAGAAAGTTTGTTATTTATCTGTTGCTAGCTATTCACTGTGAACTATGACCTACGGAAGACCTGGGCAATCTACAGTCCACGAATATAATCCTCTTCCAAGTTTCTCACTGGGGAATAATCTTCTCTTCTGGCTGTTTGGTTGGCTAGATGAGCTACTATAGTTACACACAAGATTTTACTCTCAGGTTTTGGTTTTTCCTCTTAAATGTGTCAGGTTCTGTAAGTAACATTTTTTAACACAGGAGTATGTGGTATAAAATTCTGTGTTTCTCGCATGATTCATACACGTGGATGGTATGGTCATTCCAGCCATATCCAGTTTAGAGAAAAATTAATAACATACTGTCTTTTTAAAATTCTAAATAAAGCAGAAAATAACACATATACAAATAGTACTTAAAAATCCCTGAAGCTGCAGTTTTTATCTTGCCATTCAGGTCCTGTACTGTCAGGAAATATAGGGACAGAATGATTTTCCTGCATCATTCTTGAATCCTAAATAATTAAGTTATTATATCATTGATCTGTTTTAAAATTCTCTGTAGACTGTCCTTTTTCACACATAGTCTTTATAAAATTATTCAAAATATAGATATTTTCATGTCTTTTTGCATTTTCTTCGAGTAAAAAAACAAAAGACAACTATACAAATTATGTGTTTGTTCAAATACTTGGTAAAAATAGACCTGTAGTCATAAACTCATATGACCCCATTTGATCATTGAATATTTGAAAATTAACTTTTCATGTAAAATAGAATATTTTAAACTGCTGAAAATATGAAATGCATTGCACAGTTAACATTACTACCATTATTTTAGGTAAGATACAGTGCAATAACGCCAGTACATTGTGTAAAAAGCTTTCATTTTCACTTAGATTAAAAATTTAAAAGAACAGCAATTCCTAGCTTTACAAATATAAATTGGCATCTTTTAAACTACAATTTGTAGATATGTCCAAATATTAAAACTTGTACAAACAAGAATTTCTGGCTGTAAATCTGTGTTATCAGTGATTCTTGGAACCTGGTTAAGAAATTCAGTTTGTACTTATGTGCTCACTGAGTGCAATCCAGCTGGGTTGGATTCATTAGTGCTATAATTCAATAAGTCTTACTCCTTTTTGACTCTTATTAAAGCCATAATAAACTTTCAGAGAGACATTTGAACCCTGCATACTTTGTATACTATGTACAAAGACTTTGTGAATTTGAATCATTATGTAACTATAAATACCTTTAAATAAATGCAGTTATATCTGATTCTATTTTATTCCTGGTCAGAACTTTGGCTGATTGTCAATTGTAACATAAGCATATAAAGTTAACTTTTATTTCTCACTGATAGTGCTAAAATATAATCAAGATAATTTTTATAAATCTGGTAGAAGTATTTTCTCCGAGGCAGAATATTTTTATACAGGGTTCAGCCTGAAGCAGATTTTTCATGGCAGATTTCTCAAAACAGAAATTTCTAAGAGAACTGCTGACACAACCCTCGCTCCTACATAGTAGTGTGAACTTGCCACTGTAATAATTAAGCAATTAGGCATGACAGAGAGTGTGAGTTTCCTGAGATAATCACACCCCTGGGGTATTAGAAGTCATGATCCAGAGATAAGTGGTTTTAATCCCCCAAGGGTGTGATTATCTTATGATAACCACACCCCCTGGAGGAAATTTATAAGTCACATAAAAATCTTCAGTGTAAAGTAAAAAGTGCTGGTATTGCAAGAAAAAGTCTGAATATAGGGAGTGCTATGTGGCTTCCTCAAATTAAGGAAGAATTGCAATACACAACAGTAATACATACAATCTCCCATCAGTCCAATCTATTTTACTGGAAAGAATATCTAAGACCATTTGATGGGGCAATATGGATATGTGTACAGACTGTGGAATGGGAAGTTGAAAAACAGTGTCATGGAAAGGTACCTGGGGGTCCCAGTCAGTGGTAAGCTGGACATGAGCCAGCAGTGCCCTGGCAGCCAGGAGGGCCAAGCATGTCCTGGGGAACATCAGAGACAGCATCACCAGCTGGGCAGGGGAGGGGATTGTCCTATTCTGCTCTGCCCTGGGTCAGCCTCACCTTGAGTGCTGGGGGCGTTTTTGGGTGCCACAATATAAGATATGAAACTATCAGAGAGTGTCCAAAAGAGGATCATGAAGATGGTGAAGGGCCTTGTAAGGAAGCCATATGAAGAGGGGATGTTCAGCCTGGAGAAGTCTGATGGGAGATGTCATCACAGTCTAGAACCCCCTTGTCTGGCACTGATCTCTTCCACTGTGGTGACCAATGACAGAATCCAAGGAAACAGACTGAAATTGTGTCAGGAGAGGTTTAGGATGGGTATTAGGAAAATATTCTGCTTGTGTTTGGGCACTGGAACAGGCTCCCCAGAGAAGTGGTCCCAGCACAAAGCCTGATAGGGCTTTTGGATTATACTCTCAGGCACATGGTGTGACTCTTCAGAATGGTGCTATGCAGGGCCAGGAGTTGGACTTAATGATATATGTAGGTCCATTTCAACTCAGCATATTCTGTAAATTATTGTAGTCTTTCTCCAACGTCTGATGTAGCAAATACTGCTTTGAAACTTTTGAGATTATCTCAAAGCTAGAAATGTAATCTCTATTTGAGACTGCTTTACTTCCATATTATGACAAGAATGGCCTTCCAAAATGTTATTTGTAATTTCATCATGAAATACATGCACTGAACAATGTAGCAAATATTATATCATCTCATACTTATCTCTGAAACTTGTATTGGATGCCAGGAGTGATGCTGGGCTGCAAACAGAATAAATTCCTTTTCATGAGTTGATTTCAAGGAAAAGGGTACAGTAACTTGAAATCCTACAGTTGTCAGATTTTCTAAAATAGCCTCATCTGTTATTCACCTTGGCTTCTTCCTCTCGCAGTATAATTTGAAAACCAAGGCTGCCTACCCTTTCTTTTGCAAGAGAGCGCCACTTATTTGTGTAAGACTCCTTATGTTGACACTGCTCCCTCTTACTTCCCCTGAAATAGCATTCAACCTTTGTGAACACTGATGGTTGGTTAATCAAATGAAGATATTTTATAAATGTCTTCTGCACAGTTTCAAATGTGCTTATACTGACTGATATATGTAAGTTCTTTGGCTTACAGGAGCCTTACACACACAGATCTTGATGGCACCTGCAGCGCGTTATGCATTAATATTTGTTGTGTTTTACATTACACTTCTACACAATAAAATGTTGTCTGCAGTTATTCCACCATTACATCAAGATAATGAAAACATCATACACTCACAAACAGTGAGCAGGATGTAATATTTAGCATTAAGGTGTTGACATTCCAAAGACTTAAAAAAAATTAACTGAAAAGTTTTTGGATATTGGTCAGGTTCAGCTTCATTTTCTTGTTCCACCACTGTAATTTGATGCAAACAAAAGTCTCCTGCAAGGAAGATTTTTACATTTGTAGATATTTTCAAAGTTTGCTGTCCTATATTTATTGGAGAGGCCAATATTGGTAGAAGCCTGGACTGCAGTGATTGTGCCTTGGTGAATTTCACTATCTCAAGGGATAGAGACCAAGCAAAAAGTAAATTCAAGACCTTAAACCTTGGGAAAGTAGTCTTTCAGTTGCTTAAGGAACTGGTGGATGGGACAGATGTTCTGCAAAGCCACCTTTAGGAATAAAGGTGCAAAAGGGATCTGTCAGATATTTAAAGTCATTTTTCTTAGAGCACAAGACCTTGGCACAAAATCAGGCAAGGAGAATTGGAGACCAGCATAGATGAATAAAGATCTTTTGGTTAAGCTTAAACATAAGATGAAAATGGATAGTCACAAGAAGCAGGGACACACATTCTTGGGAGATTATGGGGATGTGGGTTGGGAGTGTAGCAATGAGACTGAGAAAGCTAAAGGACAAATCTAGGTGTAACTAAATCTGGCAGAGGATATGAAAAGTAAAAAGTCCTTAATACATTAGCCATAAAAGGAAGAAAAAAAAAATCGTATCCCCATAACATAGAGGATCTGATGGCAGCTGACATGGAGAAGACTGAATTTTTCACTGGTAATTGCTCTTCTTGTATCTCTTGGGACATCCAGTCTCAGGTCAGAGACTGGAGTAAAGAAGTCCAGTCCCCCTCTTCACAGGAGAAAATCAGGTTCAAATAACCTGATGTGATCCACTGACAAAAGTAAAATGAGATAAAGACAGTTTAATATGTAAAGCAAAAGCCACATGTGCAAGCAAAGAAAGGAATTAACCATGGGCAGGCAGGTGTTCAGGAAAGCAGAGCTCCATCAGGCATAATGGTGACTTCAGAAGGCAAGGACTTCACTCTGAACATCCTTCTCCGAACATTCTTCTTCACACAATTTTTCATTCGTTGCTGTATTCACGACCATCATATGGTCACATGCAATATCTCTTGGGTCATTTGGGGTCACCTGTCAGAGCTGTGTCTGCTCCCAAAATCCTTGTACTGCCCCAGCCTCATCACTATTGTATGGGTAAGAAACAGTACATCCCTGAATTATCAACACTGTTTCCATCACAAATCCAAAACTAAGCCCCATCCAAGCTACTGTGAAGAAAATTAACTCTATCCCAGCTCACACTAGCACACAAGCACACTAGCACACTAACACATCATTATGCAATATGGAAAATAAAAGGGAAGAACACACTGGCCAGTTTTCCTAAGACATTACAGTGTTCATCAGAGTTCTGAAGCCTTCTAATACCAGTTTACTCTATTTTTTTGTTGTCAACATTATGTCCACTTATGTTCTTGCTGAGTTAGAATACAGGATTTATTATGGGATCCAAGACCATGGGAAATTACAAGCAAAACCAAAAACGCTGTAATAGATTTACATGGTTTTTAATAGCATTAAAAATTCAGGGATTTTTAATCAGATCATCAAGGAAATTAATTTTTTTTTTTTACAGTTTAGACTAATACATAGCATAGCACAATTTCTGCTAGACTACCACTTACCACTTCATACAAATAAAATCAGTATATCTGGACATTATTAATGATTTGGGAAGCCATAGCTTTGTATATTTTCTATGTAGAATTGGTTGCTCATGTACATTCTATAAACCTCCAGATTTAGAAATTGGAATGGAATGGACCTCTTCAAAACACATCTGAGAATTTCCAAATACCATTCAACTCCATTTTATACTCCTTTTTGCAATGGGACAGCACAGAAAAAAAAAGAGAAAGTAGGATTCCCTTTTAATTTTTAGATGAAAAAATAAATATTCACTTAATGTTGATCGGGTCTTAGGCAAAGATTTGTACTCATCAAATAAAGTTATTCTTTGTTAATGAATTGATAACAACATCATCAACAACATCTACAATAACAACTGTTATTTGTAGATGGGATACATTTTCTGAGCTGTAGGATATTTTTAACTCTCTTATTACACCATGTCTTATTCTACAACTTTCTTTGCATCACCTAGCAAAACATGTACAGAACAGTACAGGTTAATGTCACTGCAAAGCAGGGAAAAGACAGCAAGCTGAGTGATGATAAAATGAAACTCTTAATCAAATTTCACTGTAGGTATAGCTTTAGACCTGTAGAAGCAATGTAAGCTGATCAACTTGGCAATCAGTCAGCACTTTTGCAGAAAAACAGACATGTTTTAGTAGAAAGGCAGGAATTATTTTCATATTAGTAGTTAAACAGAACAGCTTTGTAGAGTTCTGAAGTGATTAAAATAGTGGTAAAGGAAATATTTTAGGAAATAACAGTAAAATTTTCATAATTTTTCATCCATATTCTCTGGAAAATTTAAAAATTATCTACTAATTTTACTTGTAGACAGAGCTCATGCACATTAAGCTCCCTCATTTCTCACTATACATGTCACCATAAGGTTGTTCCTCTTCCCAGTGGAAATGGCATATATTTAATTAAATTTGAAGGTTTTGCTTGTGCTGTTTTTTGGTTTGTCTTCGTTTGTTGGTTTTTCTCAGAGGTGGTCAGCCAGATTTCACATCCGGGGTTTATCTAAATCTTTCTTACTTTCTAAACTGTTCTTACTTCCTAAAACTGTTGGGTTGCAAATTTTCCTATCCATCCATTCAACCGTAAATTCCAAGTAGACACCATATTTTCCATCCCTTCTACTGTATCTTGTGTTTTCCTCTTAGTAATATAGTAGTGATCCCTACAGATTTTATTAAAGCAAAGATAGGAAAATTAAGTTGCTTGTTGCTTTTTCCTTTTGAATTTTTTTTTCTATCTAAACTGAAAAGGTGTTTTGTTTTTGTTTCTGTTTTTGTTTTTGTTTTTTTTTTTAATTTGGAAATTTTTTGTGGGTAACAGACTTTGGCTAAAATGTAAGAGAAAGATATGGAAGTAACAGGACAAACCATTGAGAAAAACGAATATTTTGATCAACAGTATATTTTATGTAAGTTTTGGAAGCCAAGGGTGAAGGACAAATGAAGGGCAAATTTTAGAATTTTGAAGACAGCTACATTTTAGAAGAATTTTTGTTTAACCTTCAGTATAACCTGCCAGGTATCTGAAACTAGAAGAAATTAACAACAAAGGAAGAGATGCCTACAAATTTTTATCATATTGAAATTCATTAAATTGAAATAGAAGTAACACTCATCATGCTCAAAAAATTGAACAAATGGTCAAGAAATTGGATTTTTTTCAGAATTATCACTTTGCACCTAATGAATACAATGTTATTTTGTTCACAACACTCTCAAAGAAAATTCAAGATATGGTCAAAACATAGCCTTGCTTTGAGTTCCCCTGCCTTCTCTTTCCTGCTTCCTATACTGTACTACATCAATGACAGGCTTATTAAATAAAGTCCATCACAACTTCATACACTTAGCAATCAAATGAAATCAAATGTTCAAGTAAAATGTTCAAATCCCATTCAAATTAAGATGTTTTTTAGCATCATTTCTGAAAGGTGCATGAAGACTTCAAAGAAAACCAGTGTAAAGATTTTTTTTAAAATAAATACTTTCAATGTTTTCATTGTGCAATATATTTTATATTCACAGGAAGTCCGCACCCCCGCCCCCCACCCCACCCCTCGAATATAAAGAAGAACTTATTTATTGTGTGGGTGACCAAAACAGATTGTCCAGAAAGGTTATAGGTTTTCCCTCACTGGACATATCCAAGATCCATACAGACACAATCCTGGGACATGTGCTCTGGGATGACCCTGCTTGAGCAGGGAGATTGGAGCAGATGACCCACTGTGGCCCCTTCCAACCTCACCCATTCTGTGATTCTATAATGCTGTGATTATTCATTATAATGGGTTTAATAATTTCAATAAATAGGTTCTTCTAAAGATAAAAAGAACACTATTGTATCGACTAAACTAATTCTTAAATTACCAGATTAAAAATTCAACATTTATAGCGCCTTGTTGGAAAGGTTGTCACAAACATAATTTCTTAACTGTCCATTCAATATGAGCCTCTGATTTTCAGCAGGCTCAGAACTGACATACAGAACTGTCCAAACAGAAATTGATCAATTTGACGCCACTTTACTAATCATTCTGCAAACTAAAAATCACAAATCATCATGAAAACTTTGACAACTTTCATGGCTTCCTAAACCTCATATAGTGATGACTTTAAATTTATTCCTAAAGACTGGTAATGCTGGGGAAAAAAAACCAAACTCAAACAAACAACCATAAAAAACACCATCAAAAATCCCAAAACAACTATAAAAATTTCTAAGTTTATATTATATATCTTCTAGACATCTAAAGACATGATTGGCATTTTAGCTTTGCACAAATTTCTGGTGTTGCTGCCAGTATTATGCTTTTCATTGCTGGCACAGCAAAAAAGTCTGATTTCCTACCATATGGAGTCAGAGTAACTTTAGCACAATTCCAGCATTCCTAGATGCTCCAGTGATTGGCATGATTTCTGTGGTGGTTTTGGAATTGTTTTACATTCACTAACAGAAATATTGAGCGTGAGTTTGGTTTGATTTGTAGAGCCTCCTTCTGACCAGCTATATGGAGACACCAAACTTTAGGCTGACACATCTAACCTCTAAAAATCACCTTAATATAAGAATCCCCAATTGAATGGGGTCCTATGCTGCAAGTGGCAGCTGGTTTTTGGGGGATATAGGTCAGAGCTCCTGCAGTCTGCTTGTTTCCTGTACCAGATGTAGGTCATGTGGTGCTGCATTACACTGCAGAAACACGGCACTGTTGCTTTCCCTTCAGTGTAAAGGGATTTGTCTCCCCCCAGATTTATTCCAGTACTTACATTCACTGTCATTAATACTTGTGAAGGTATGTCCACAGTGAACAACTGTGACACTAGAGCCAATGGAGAATTTATAAGAAAAATATAATTTGATGGTTAATCTATCTCAGAAGCAAAGCATCTCTCAGGCAAATGTTGGTTTATTCTGTGGCTGTGTCTGCCTAGCACTAGAAACTGATTATATGTTGCAGATACTGACACAAATATAATGGAAATACTGGACGTCAGTTTAAGCTGCCCGGTTTTCTTCACTGAGACTTGGGCCTTCCCAGAATATCCCAGAGGCTTCTATATAAATGCACGAAATCGTCTTTGTGTGCTGCTGATCTCTCATATATCAAAGCCAGCAAGAAAATACTGACACTGCTGAAATCTCTTAAACTTCCATAATTCTGGAAATTAATGCAGTATCCATCTGAACAGATATATGTATTTAATACATTTCTGGTTGTTTTGAAAGCAGTACACAAAAAACAAGGGTATTTTCTATAATAAAGTAATAGACACTATTATTTAATTAATTGCATATTTTGTTTTCTTATTTGCAGGATATTACTAGACCTCAATTTTACCTCTCCTCAACAATCTCTTCGTTCTTTTCTTTTCCTTATTCCGTCTTTCCCTTGAGTTATCTTTCCTCTCTTCACTTCAATCCTCCTTATCCAAAAAGTGCTTTGGTCCCAACCAAACTTATTTTGCATTTAGTAGTGTCTTATCAACTTGTTTTATTAAATCACTTTACCATGTACAGAAAAATCTACGGCTTTCCAGACCAGATTCCCACATAACCATCTCTACCAGCCAAACCGGTGAAAGACCAATATTTGTTTTCAGATCTCTTTCAGCGAACTAAAATGCTGGCTGAGTGTGCCATTAGGAAGAACTATAACAACAAAGGTTTTCTATGTAGTAGCAGGGTGTTTAAAATTCCCTTACTGGGAGTCTACTGGTTTATTTACAGGAATTCATAATATTGGCTCTAAGATAGGGACATTTATGTGTAAACTCAAAATAACCAGAATCAATAATGAATGGCAAAATGTTTCAAGGAAAACCAAATTTTAAAAAGTATTTATTAATATAATAATTGATTCATTAATTTTTTAAGTCACTGTTATGGCACATGTGGATAGTGAAGTCCAGACATAAATATAAACCATGATCAACTAAACACACTGTACTTCTAGGTTTTAAGAATCACTTTCTGATTCAAGGATTACAGAAGAAAATAGGATAAAGAAAAAAAAAGAAAGAGGAACTACTTGTGGAATAAGAATAGAACACAAGTTATATTTGCATATACTCTTCAAAGAAGTATTAGTGTCTCTGTTTCTTGATTGTGCTTGCATGGCTGTAAAGGTATCAGAATCCATAGATACTCCTGTGATGCAAAGAAGTCCAAGTCAAACCTGAAAAACTCTTTCCAGGAGACATATTGTCCCATTTATCCTGCTCAAAGTTATTTAACTTACAAGATATCACCAACTTTTTTGTCTCTATTTCTTCTTGGTCTCTACTGCTTTTCTTTGGTATAGATATAAAGCGGATGTGGGGTGTGGGATTAGTAATAGGAAAAAATAATCAAGATTAACCAAGATTTTCTCAATCTCTAATTGTGCAGGCTTTGCTAATGAGCTGAAGCTTTACAATAAATTGACCATAGATTCCATTTAGAATGAATTCTTCACTTCTGCTCATAAACTGCTCTCTGCCTTAAATTTCTGCAAAGAGAGGTAGCACTGAAAAAACAGAGCATTTATCCCTAAGTTAAATAGCAAAGGCTGAAGGAAGTATTGTCCAAGGGGACCTATCAGGACAACTAGGGAGCTAACATCCAAATAAGTAGAACAGGGAATTGGTCAGGAAAATACCATAAATAATGTGTAAAGGTCACTAGGAGAATAAAGAAGCAAAGCTATACCTGGAGATAAATAGAGAGTAAATAAAAAATATGGAAGGTTAACAAAATGAGAGAACTAGCAGAAAAATAAAAGTAGTGAGAAAAATTAAAGAAAAAGAAAAACAATTTTAATAAACATGTCTTACACAAGGTAACTGACACAGTTCTTCTTCAAGGTTCAAAAAGGGGAAACCTTTGAAAAGTTGAAAATATTGAGCTTCTCTCTTAGTTTGTGGAGTAATTTTTCTCTAGACATCTCTCTTTCTGCTACAGCAAACCTGTCCTTCTCAATCTCTAACCCTTTTACCCATCATGACACTCATTGCACCTGTATCTATGGACTGTCTAGGACACTGTGAAAGTTTCTCTGTACCTATACAGTGTGACACAGGTGAAGGCAGAGAAAAGCTCCTTAGTAACATCAACACCAGTAAATAAATACGTTTGGACAGAACAGAAGGAGAGGTTCCCAAAACAGCACAGAAAGAGGCTGAGACCTCTTAACTTGTGCACATAAGAAAGAGCTGTGAAGGAGACTAGGCAGCTTAGGGCAAATCTTGCTGAAAGCTATTTTGAGCAGCCCTTTAAGTCACTAGACGTAGTCTCAGTAACAGGTTGTGCCTGAATGGACTGATCTGCAAAGCAAATGGAGTCATTGCCTGAATTCCCAGTCCTCAGGACAGATGAGGAAAAGTTATTGGTTATATTTCCAATCCATTGTTAACTTTTACTTCCTAGGGCTCTGTGGGTATTGAGTGTCATCTGAGTAGTCATCAACATACAAGTAAAAATATCAAATCAGAATGAGAGTAGTGTCTATGTAGATATGGTGGACTAGATGAAAGGAAAAAAAGCCAAACAAACAAACCTTGTGGTAGCAATGACCACGTAGTATTTCAGGCTAAACAACTTGAAATAAAATGCCTAAGGAAATTTTATTATTTCAACAGAAACTCTGGCATAGGGAATAGCACACAGAAACCTTTCAGGTCTGTGCCTAGTGTAATTGATCCAGCTTTAGGCAGGGAACAAATGATATCTTCACACACACTTACATTTAAGCTACAAACAACATAATGTTTATGTACCTATGTTCCTTTCTCCTCTTAGTGCTGCTTCAGTCACAGTTCAGTACATTTACTGCAGATTTTGTTTAAACCATAGTTGAAGTGTGCACTTATATGAGTTTCACAGAACATGTGTAGCATAATTAGACTATGGTGTCCCAGGAACATGTGAGGGGCTTTTTTTGCTTTATAGATGGGTAGTCTTTTTAATTACTTCATTATATAACATCATGTATTTTAACTAGTTTCCTCTCAAAAAAACCTTTGAATCTTGTTAATTTGACTTTGTGTGTTTTCTCCTCTTTATACATGCAGATTTTAAATATCTGCTAGATTGGGCACCAACCTCTGCCAGCAACTTTCCAATTTTCTGCCACTGCCTCTTAGTTGAGAAAGATTTCAGAAGTTTTCCCTTAAATAAAAATTTATATTCTCCTTGTATTTTGACTTTTTTTTCTGAATGTAAATACTGTGCAGTGACAAAATTTCTTACCATGGAATCTCAATATTTAATTTTACTCTTCAGATTTACAGCTTCCTCACAAGGGGAAGCAGAGCTGCAGGCGATGATTTCTTCTCTGTGATGACAGAGTCAGAACCTGAGGGAATGGCCTGAAGCTGCATCAGGGGAGGTTTAGGTTGGATACTGGGAAAATGTTCTTCATCCAGAAGGTGGTTGGGCACTAGAACAGACTCCCCAGGAAGGAGGTCACAAGCCTGATAGACTTCCAGAAGCATTTGCACAAAACTCTGAGGTTTGTGGTATGATTCTCCAGGCTGTCCTGTGCAGGTGCAGGAGCTAAAATTTATGACCCTTATGGGTCACTTTCAAATCAGAATATTCTGTAATTTTTTAAAATTCTGAGATAATAAAACTATGATTTTCTCTTTTGAGCAGTGCTGCATTCTTTGTCTGCAAGGGACAATATGGAAAGGAAATACAGACATTCAAAATGCCAGAAGATTCCATCACTGCTCCGTACTGTCTGATCTGCTTGGTCTGTGTAGACTCCTGTTTTCTTCTCTTTCTGAGGACAAATAAAAATATAGTCAACAAGATGAAAGGTCCTAAAAAGATGGTATAATTTTCTAGTGCATAGGATAAAACTGCCTCCCCCTGTCTCCAAAATCCCTCTCATCACCATTATTTAGATTAGGCACTGAATAATGAAGGCACTCCAAAAGTAAAACATAACCACAAACAAAAAAGACTTTCTCTAAATAAAATTGTTATATTGCCTATATTAAACAGTATAGAAACAGGCCATGTAAAGAGTGAAATGGTAAAAAGGGCTAAGGATGAAATCAAATCCTCCACTTGGGTTTTTGGCTTGGTTTCTTTTTATTTGATGTAACCCTGAAAATTGGTTACACCCCAGCATCGACAGCCAGGAAAGGGAGGGGATTGTCCTGCTCTGCTCTGCTCTGCTCTGCTCTGCTCTGCTGTGCTCTGGGGAAGCCTCACTCTGAGAACTGTGTGCAGTTTTGGGCATCACAATATAGGAAAGATATAAAGCTATTAGTCAGCTTCAAAAGGAGGACCATGGAGATGGTGAAAGGTCTGAAAAGGAAGCCATTTGAGGATCAGCTATGGTCACTTGTTTTGTTCAGCCTAGAGAAGAGAACACTCATTATTGTAGGCAACTTCCTCATCAGGGGAAGCATAGGGGCAGGCACTGATGTCTTCTCTCTGACATGTCCCAGGCACTGATCTCTTCCCAGTGACAGGTCTGAAGTTGTGTCAGGGGATATTTATGTTAGACATTAGAAAAAATTCTTCACTTAGAGAGTGTTTGTAACAAGTTCCCAGGGAACTGGTCACAGAATCAAGTCTGCCAAAGTTCCAGAAGCATTTGGACAATGTTCTCAGACAGTGCAATTCTTGGAGTTTTCCTGCAGAAGGCCTCAACTGGATTCCATGATCCTTACAAGATCCTTTCAACTCAAGCTTCCTCAAAAAAGGCAATGTTTGCTTTGTGCACCCCAGGACATGCTTGACTGCCAGGGCACTGCTGACTCATGTTCAACCTGCCATCAACCACAACCCCCAGGCCCCTTTCCATGGCGCTGCCTTCCAGCCTCTCATTCATACATCCAGGGTTGCCCTTCCCAGGTGAAGAATTAAGCACAGTCCCTTGTTAAACTTCATATAGGTGGTGATTGTCCAGCCCTCAATTTGTCAAGGTCTCTCTGCAGGGCCTCTCTGCACTCAAGGGAGTCAACAGCTCCTCCAAATTTCACATAATCTTCAAACTTGCCAAGCATTCCTTTGAGCCCTGCAGAAACCCACTAGTGAGAGGATGCCAGTCTGATGTTTCTCCATTCACCATAACCCTTTCTGCCTGACCTGTGAGCCAGTTTCTCACCCATCACATAACATGGTCATCCAGCTGTATGCTGGATATTTTGTCCAGAAAGATCTTGTGTGAGACAGTATCAAAGGCTCTGCTGAAGTCCAAAGAAGACTGCAGCAACTGGCTTTCCAAGATCAGCTGTGTCATCCTGTTTCCTGCTTTAAGATAATTTAGGAGAGGCTCTTAAATGAGTTGCTGTCCCTTATGGTATTAAAACAATTCCTATCCACCAATCAGAAACAAATATGAGTCCATGTAATGAAAAACTAACAGTTTACTATCAAGTGAAACTGCAAAAAGCAAAAAAGAACAGCAAATACAAACAGTAGATACAAAAGTGATAAATCTCATTAACTCCCCCTGAGCAAAGAGAAACCTAGAATGGTAGGGTAGTCCTGACCTATGGCTGCTATGGGCAACCTCGTGTAGGGTCATGAAGGAAAAATGGTATCAGCCTCTTCCCCTTCTACTTGTGTCTCCAGCACAAGCAGCTCTGTCTGCAAATGTGGCTGGCAACTGTGGTGCTAGCTGCTCGGTCAGGGACTGGAACTCAGCTGGGGGCTGGAATTTTTGGAGGGACATTGCCTTTGCTGTCGGCAGCAGAGAGCGAGCAGCTGGCTGGGCGTCCCGGTCTCCACGCCCTTCGCCTGGGCGAGGCGCTGCCAGCGGCTGCAGGGACTGCACAGAGCAGGGCTGCTCAATTCTCCCAGCCTGGTACCATAGACATGGACAGGTGCTGAAAAATTCTCTCGAAACAATTTTTAAAGTGACCATGCCATCCTCTCCCACCACCCACCCCATCCATTCTGGTTTGTGGTTGCAGGGTCTAAAAGAGAGAGTAAGAAATTTGGGGAGAGGTAGATATGGAATACAATATTTTGTGTTGCCTTGGACACCTCTTGTAGAAGGAAATCAGTGGAACAAGCAGGACTTCCCCCTCATGAAGTGCTGGCTATGACCAATCGCTGTGTCTTCTGGGTGTTTTTCAAGACTTCTTAGAATAATCTTTGCCATTGTTTACTGGGCACAGAAGTGAGACAGACAGTCCTGTAGTTTATGGGTTCCTTGTTCTTAACCTTCTTGAAAACTGGGATGTTAGACAGCTTCCAATCAGCTGGGGTCTCTCCACAAACCCAGGACTTCTCAAAAATCATTGAGAGGCTTTGTGATAAAAGCAGCAGCTAGCTCCTTGATGTTTCTCAAATGAATATCAGATAGACAATTAATTTGCTATAGCTTTGAGGTTTATCTGGGTCTATAACTGTTATATTAGCTCTGCTTAATACAGTGTGCTACAAAAAAATGTGTTCAGGAAGTAAACATTAGGTTATCACAAACTTTTAATTCTTGACTGAAAAAGCAATTACTGAATGTAAACAATCTGTAAAACAATGAATCATTGGATTTTGTTATTTGGGCAAGTCATGGAAGAAAAAAGAGTTGAATGGAGGAGTTGCATTAAACCAAGGAAAAATCTCTTTCAGCAATCATAAGGAGTACTTATCAAGAAGTGAGCAAAGAGCATACACTGGGACATATGTTTTTAAAAAATACAATCTGAAAAGTACTGTAGAGAGCTGTAAGTTAATACAGGTGTGCCATCTAGACAGATTTGTGAGGTATTTTACTATTGTTTAGAGACACTGGAAAACACTGCTCTGAAGCTGCTTGGGCTGATGCTTCCAATTAAAAATATGATTCTTGCCAAGGGAGCAGTTAAGTGTATTGCATGTTGTTTTTATGGTGAGCCTGCCCTAGAAGACTTTTTTATGGTACATCTCTGTTCCAAAAAAAAAGGTGTGAAATTGCGACACAAAATTCTTCATGAAAACTACCTCAGAACTTGTGAAGCATAAGTAAACACATTTTAAATATTTTGGATTTTGAAAAAAATTTTCTTTCTAAAAATATGGGAACACCAGACTGTGCCCCAGGTAGGTGTTTCCTAGACAACTAGGATTATTAGGCATGGACTTCACCAGACATCATGACAAAAGCTGATGAAAGCATCAGAGATGAAGGGGCTAGGATAGACCTCACAAAAGGCCACGGACTACCTTCTCCTGCTCTGTGAGCTACTTTTAAAATGTCTCTTGCTCTTTGCCCTGACTAAGCTGCACTGCGATCCCTGGCCATCATTCTCAATGTCCTGAGTCACATTTCACCTTATTGTTAGAACAGTTTTTCTAGAGAAGCAATAATCTTGGCAACTTATATGATTTTAAAGTTTGCTTTCTTTATGTGAAATAAGTGCAGCTGTAATCACAGAACTTGTCTTATTTCAAAATGCATTCAAGTTCCGATTGACAGCGTGCAACTTCAAATCTCTTATCTGGGATGTAGAGGCTGGGAAAGTACTTACAGAGTACTTATTCTCCAAGCAAGACCAAAAATTTAGACTGAAGCAATTGATGTAGTGAAACACAGGTCTTTCCTTTTGTGGAGAAAGAAAATATAGAGACCTCTTATAATAGTTCATGATACAATATCCTTCATTGTAATGTGACCTGTTTAGTGTAATTTCATTAAAATATATGTATGCTGAAAAGGATTTTTATTTATTCATTTATTCATTTATTAATTATCAGATTCAAAAAATGTAACTTTAAGTCATCTGTTTACATGCCACAATTCTTTGTCTTTTTATAGTCTGTGAAGCAGACACATGGGACAAATGTTTGTGAAGAAAGATCACAAAACATTAGCAGTATCTTTCAATGTCTGCTAGATGAAACAAATAGTGAGGATGTCATCATGGAAGTCAACTAGGCTTCCTAAGTCTTCCTAACCAGGACAATGATGACATAAATTTACTTGTTGAGGAATTAAGGGACACTTCCAAGTCAACTGCCCGTGTCCTTATGTCCTTCAATTTGCCAGAAACTAACTCAGAGCATCTGGAAACTAAAGGCAAAAGATTCCTGAAAAACCTGGATGACAACTCTATGAAGCAGGTCCTAAGGGAGCAGATGAAGGAAGATGCCCTCCTTGATCTAATGCTTGTCAGAGAAGACATTGTGAGCAAAGTGGAGATTGGCCACAGCCACCAGTGCCTTGGCCACAATGATCACAAGTGCTCAAGTTCAAAGTCTCTGTTGACAGAAGGAAAAGTGCCAGCAAAACATCAAGTCTGGACACAAGGAAAGCAGATTTCAGGTTGCTCAGGAATTAGTAAGCAAGGTCTCCTGGGAAAATGTTTTTGCAGGTGCTGGGGTCCACCAGTGCTGGTTACTTTTTAAATCTCACCTGCAAAGGGCACAGGAGCACCAATTCCTAAATGTTAGAAGTCAAGCAGGAGGGTCAGACATGCTACTTGCCAATCTAGGGAGAAAATTTGTGCAGCTAAAAACTCAACTGGAGCTGAAGTCAGCCAGAAGAGTGAAGGATAATAAAAGGAGGTTTTTTCAAATACATTAATGACAACAGCCAGTGTTAAAATGACATTGACCCACTACAGGATGATCACCTCACACACAAGGACATGGACAAGGCAATGGTGTTTTAAAGCATCCTCTGCCTCTGTGTTCAGCACAGATTACAGACCAAGGGGGTCTTAGTGCCCTGAGCTGGAGGGCCATGACTGTGAGAATAATCAGCTCCCAATTGACCCTAAAGTTTTTTGGGATCAGCTGCTACAGCTGGACACCTACAAATCTGTAGGCCTCATGGAATTGACCCAAGAATCCTAAAAGAGGTGGCTGATGTCACGGCAAAACCTCTCAATGATTTTTGAGCAGTCTTGGAAATCCAGAGAGTTCCAGCTGATTGGGAAATGTCCTAGTTTTCAAGAAGGGCAAGAGGAAGGACCCCAGCAGCTCCAGGTATGTCAGTCTCACTTCAGTGACTGTAGAGTTACAGAGAAAATTATTCTGAGAGGTACTGAAATACATCTGAAAGACAATACAGTCATGTTGTTGCATGTATTAAAAATATTGGGACCGTGAGATACCATGTCAGATGGAACTGCTCATACCATATGAGTGATCTGAAATCATGCTTCTCTATTCCTGTGCTACTCATGATTGTCATTCACATAGTACATCTATGCTATGAACATACGATTAATAGAAAATAACACAATTATTTAATGCGTAATCATGATCTCCCATAGAATTTTAAATGAGGAAATGCTAGGCAACAAGAAATCTGTAAAACTTGGATTTGTCTTCATGGATAATCATTCTATGACCCTCCTCCATCTGATTTTCTCAGAAAATATATAATTACTGTGAACTTCACACACAGCTAGGCAGTGTGAAAAGCCAAAAGAATACCATTAAAAGAGGAAAGGGATAAATGCATGCAAAGTAGGATAAGTTAATTTTCTTCTATTTCTCCGGTAAAGCAAGAGACTGTATCAAGATAACACTGTTATAATTTATTCATTAAACTGCAGGTATTTCAATATCATGTTAGATATGCAAGGTTAAAATTTCAATCCATGTAAGAAATATTTTCATGAAGAGAATCCATCTACCTACATGGACAGCCCAAAGAAAGAGCCACCTATATCTTCAAGGGTATATGTCTTTTCTGTATCCTGGCTCCACAAGCAGCACAAAATCACACATCTTAGTTTCAAAAAAAAGGAAGTTTGAGCACTATGTTCCATGACATTAGATCACAGATACAGATGACTGAGGCACCCATTCTCAGGGTGTGTTGCAGTGATGAGTCATTTTATACAGAATTTAGGAGTTCAGTTAAAGTATATCATTTTAAAAAGTACTAGCATTTAATTTTCCTAGAATCATAGAACAGTTTGGCTTATATTTTAAGTTCTGTGACTACTAAAGAAGAGACCAATAAAGATGATTATTCATTGACATCTCAGTTATCATATCTAGCAGCCTAATAATTATTCCATTATATTAAATAACTTGTGCTTGTTCTTGCCATTTAGCTGTTGTTGAGGTACGGCTGTGAGAGCAAAATCAGAATTTTGATCTGTAATTTGGGGTCTTAATTGATATATTTCATTCTTTCTTAAAAAGGAAAAAAAAGAAAAAAAAAACCCCAAAAAACCAAAAACCAAATGCCAAACAAAAAGAAAAATTTAACACACAAAAATCTCAAACACACAAACAAACCCTTTAAAAAAAAACAAAAACAAACCAAATTCCAGCACAAATTAAATCATCTTACAATGGCATGTAAACTAGAATTGATGTAATATAACACACTTTCATTTCTTTCCCAGGCATGGCAAAAGCATAAATCTGGCCCAGCTATGGCAAAATTTTCTACTTGAGTACTTAGTGTTAAGACTTTACATTGCTTTCCACTGCTTGAAAGGATGACCTAGATCATACAGAATTTCATGAAGCTTCCTCTCTTGTTAACCATAATTCAGACAAAATGCAATGCATAGAAATGGGAGAAAAATGAAACATTATGTCAAAAAATAATGTAAACTAGATTATTTATTTCATGTTAACATCTTTGTATAATTTTTCAAAAACACTCACAAAGCTAGACACTGTTGGAAGATGTCTAGATTTTTTGTGTATCTAAATTCAGATCACAACTATTATTCTAAAATATGGATTCAGACATTTACATTAGACACTAGATATGCCCATTGAAGCAACACATATCAATTGCAGTTGTGATTTCTTAATCCCGATTCAGACAGATTTTGGTCACTTTTTTAGTCACTTTGACTGGCAGAGTAGATTTTGGAATTAGATGTAGGGAGATTAACTACCCATTTCATGACTGATCCTTATTCCATCCTCATTGGCCTCCTTCTTTCCAGAACAAAATCAAAGTTTATTCAGTTACTTCTTCAAGATTTTAAGACTTGTGAACTCCTTGTACCGACACAGTAGTCCAAAATGTTGCTTAAAGACAAGCAAAATTCAATCATATAATTTAGTACAAAACTGAATTTTTTAATCCATACTATTGTAAAATGTTATCAACTCTTAGAAAATAGAGAATAAAAATGCTGACCCCTTATAAATTCTTTCTCCATTTCTTCAGCTGCAGAGTGCAAGCCGCAGTTTGCTTTCACCTGGAGGGACATCCAGTATACCTGGTACAGACTGCCCCAGGGTGGAAGCACAGCCATGCAATTTACTTTGCACTGATCCAGACTGCTCTGGGAAAGGGCGAGAACACTTGCAATACATTAATAAAATTGTGTAGGGCAACACAGCAGAGGAAGTTTTTGAGAAAAGGGACAAGACAATACAGATTGTCCTGAAAGCTGGTTTTGTCATAAAGCACAATAAGATCAACAGATCTGCCCAGGAAATTCAGTTTTTAGGAATAAAATGTTAATAGGGACATCATCACATTACAATGGACATGGTTAACAAAATTGTCCCCACCAACCAGCAAGAAGGAAATAGAAGCTTTCCTAGGTATTGTGGGTTTTTGGAGGATGAATATTCCAGACTACATTCAGGCTGTAAACCCTCTCTGTCTCTGTCTCTGTGATGTAGATTTCAAGTGAGGTCCTATACAACAACAAGTTTTGAACAAATTAAACAGGTTTTTCATTTTTTTTATGTCCCCTGAGCCAGTCAGGACAGGACAGGATATAATAGATTTGCTCTACACTGCAGGTGGGGAGCATGGTTCTTCCTGAAGGAAAGAGGCAGCAAGACGTAGCCACAGGTGACTCCTGGGCTTCTGGAATTAGGGATGCAAAGAATCTGAGGCTTGCTACACCCCAAATGAAAAAGAGATCCTGGCAGCTTATGAAGGGGTTTGAGCTGCTTCAGAAGCATTTGGCACCAAAGCACAGCTTCTCCTGGTACCCTGGACTGGGTGTTCAGAGGGAAAATCCCTGCCACACATCATGGCGCTGAGGACACACGGAGTAAATAGATTGCTCTGATCACACAACAAGCTTCGATAGGAAGTCCCAGTCACCCAGGGATCTTGGAAGTTATCACAAACTGGCCTGAAGGTGAAAATTTCAGACTATCATTGGAAGAGGAAGAGGAGGAGGAGAAGGTGACGTGCTGAGGAGGCCTTGCCATATAATCAGCTACCAGAACTTGAAAGGCAGCATATTCTCTTCCCTGCTGTCTTGAAGTGATACATCAAAAATGGAAAGCTGCATTATGCTGTGGCAAGTTGCAGAAGCAATTAAGGGACAAGGGGGATTAAGTCAGGTTGCAGAGCTGAAAAACATCCAGATGGCTTTAGATATCACCGAACAAGAGGAATGGACAGCACTCTACACTGACTTGTAGATAGTAGCAAATACTCTGTAGGGGTGGCTGGATTGATGGAAACAGAACAATTAGCATCACAGAGGTAAAACCATCTCAGCTGCTGCAGTCAGAGAAGATGTCACTGCCTGGAGAGAAAAGCTGGCTGTAAAAGCACATCATGTAGATGCACACACACCTGTGAGCTGGGCTACTGAAGAACATCACAACAATGGACAGGTGGATTGGACTGCCAAGACTAAAGTGTCCTTGGTAGATGTGGATTGGCAAAATAAGGGTGAATTATTTCTGGCTTGGTGGGCCCAGTTATCAGGGAAGAGATGCAACATACAGATGGACCTGTGATCAAAGGATGGACTTCACCACAGACACTATTTCCCTGGTTATTCATATCTGTGAAACATGCTGGAATCAGCAGGTAAATCCTCTGTGGTATGGGAGAAAATGTTTGAAATATAGATATGGGAAGGCCTGGCTAACTGACAATATCACGCTCCTACAAACCTACCAAGGCAAGTCCTACATTCTGACAGTGGTGGAAACAACCACTGGATGGCTGGAGATGTGCCCTGTTCCTCACCCCATTGCCCAAACACCATCTTGGGCCTGGAAAAGCAAGTCCTGTGATGACATGGAACCCCAGAAAGAGGTCACCAGACAGTGGGGCTCATAGACCCCTGGGCCAGAGAGCACAATATTTAATGGGTGTCATATTCTTTACCATGCAACACAGCCTCTGGGAAAATTAAACGGGACAGTAGAACATTAAAAACTACACTCAAACATTGAGGTGTACATTAGTGAAATTCACCTGGTTAGGAGGTCATTTCCATCTTACCCTGGTCTTTGAAAAAGATAAACTATGTCCTTTAAGAGGCATGAGTCATAACTGTTGTTAACCCATGGCAAGGGGTGATGCTGCTGCTTCTGCTGATGTTGCTGTCACCCCACAGCCATCCCAGGGGAAAGGCAGCCCCAGCCAGAGCCAGCACTTGTCCGCAGTGACCCTGTTCAGATCAAACAGCTTCCCAGGCACTGCTGGCCCCAGCTCTGAGGAAGGATGGAGTGAGACTGGTGCCATTTTTGTCTTTGCCTCAGGCCATTTGGGGCCTAGGTCAATGAACACAATTTTGTACCTGAATCATCCCCATTTTGTGTACTTTCCATGTAGTTAATATTCATTACTCTTAGTTTTTCTTATTTCATTGATGCTTTGATTTCAAGTAAATGGTTCATATCCGAGCTCAGAATCTTTGCTCCTAGACTCCCTCTCACCAGGAGGAAATGAGGAGGAAAGAGAGTAGCTTAAGTGGTTTAATTTTCCAGATAGACTTCTTTTTTAAACCAGCACAAATGAAAAGAAATAGATTTTTCTTTTCAATTAAAGAAAGATTTTGGTATCTTCTTAACATATGGAATAAAACCTTAATAATCATCAGCGAATTCATATAATATTTTAAAAATAACATTTTTACACTATGATCTTTTCAGAGCAAGGTTTCTATAGTCCTAATCAATCTGCTTTTTCCCCTCTGTTTCTCCTTCATAGCAGAGATATTATTTCTTCAACCTGTGAAAGAAAAAGAGGATAAATTTAATGCTTTGTTCATTTTAATGAACAAAATGTATTTTATCAGTTTTATGTGGTCCAGAGGTTCAGAAGTATTTTCAATTCTGGCAAGTTCCTGCTAGTTTTATTATTTCATTGTTTGACTCATGCTTGTTGGAGGCAAAGATTAAATTGTGAAAGACTAGGCATAGAAAAAGAGGCTTCACGAAGTCATCTAATCTGTTCTCAACTATACTTAAACAGTCCCTGACAGACTTTCTTTTGCCCTGTAGTACAGATTGTCATCAATTTGATCAATTCATAGTAACCTCTCTGAAAATTTATAGGCTTAAACAAGAGGGTTGGCATACACAGATCTCCGCGGCAACATAAACAAAAGCATCTAGGTTTGACAGTGACAGCCATCTGGATACCATGAAAATATGTAATGTTTGTAATGCTGGAGGTAGTTTGTTTACCCTGTAAGAAATTTAATGTAATCTCATGATCACTCTAACTGCAGCTGAGAACAAGAAATCCTCTAAAGCAAGAAGGAGGCATCGATTTATGCAGCACTTGTGTTCTCTGGGCCATATCAAATCTAAAGTGATGATTAGGACCAGAAAACATAGTTGAGGGGAAACCAACCACCTCAGCATGTATTTCCTGGCCAGAGATTTTTCCATAGACTTTTTTTCTTTTCCCAAACAGAAAGAGCAGTCAGGCCATTGATGGGTCACTGTGCTGTCAAAAAATTTATCTCCTGTTAGATGACTAACATTTACCTATTTTTTTAGTGCTGATAGGAATATGGGGTGTTATCAGACTCAAACCCAGGTATAGACTTTTAACAGTTCTCCTCATTTTTGCTGCAATAGCAGGTCAAGGTCAGTCTTTTGGGTGATGTTCCTTGACCTCCAGAAATATCAACAGGCAATTCAGGGTAATTACAAGCAGACAGAAAAGGCTTAATTAGTTGTTACCTTTCAGACATGTGGAAAAATATTACTGAATTTCTTTTTTAGAAAACATTATTCATTTATACAGTATTTCTTCCTCTTATTAAGTCACAGTGCTTAGAACAAATGCTGTTGCTGTGTTTATTATGACTCTCTAAGAGTTTTCAGAGCATCCCTCAAACCTGATGTTTAGATCTAAAATTCTCAGCATGTTCAGCAGAATGTTCACAACACAGCTATCTGTTTTTAGAATAAGTGTCTTTCCCTATTCCACTTAATTGAAAGCAATTCTCAATCACCCTCCTGTGTTTAAAGTATCTGGATAAAGTTATAGTGGCAGAAAAGTCTCAGGGTTTTAAAGACTTATAAACAACATAGTTGTTTGAACAGCTGACAAATAAATTCAAGCTCCCCAGGATACTCTTGTTTAGGATTTTCCCAATTAGGCATTTTATTTGATCTCTGGGTCTGGGTGAACCACAATTCTCAAGAATTGAAGAAGAGATTAATGGACTGGATACAATGGCTAATTCCTCTCCAGAGTTTTGTTCATTGCTTGTCTTTGCTAATTTAATACCATTATATTCAACGTGAAATAAATCAAAATGAGAATTAGGCTTAGTGTGACCAGCCTTTGAACGGAGTTTAGGGCTTCCAGATCATAAGAGTTTTTTTACAATTCTAAAAAAGGCTTTTAGTTTTTCTCATGGAATGTTGCAAACATAGGCTTGCAAAAATCTTATGTAAGAAAACAAAAAGTTGTGATTTTACCTGTTAGACAGAAATGTAAAATCACTTTAAGACAGAGACACTTGAAAAAGGAAAATGAGAACAGAGGCCCTAAAATATTAAGTATTTAAAAAAGGTCTGGGGAGCTGGAGCACCAGGAAAATATTTCAGGGAAAGCCAGTGCAATGTAGGACACTGATAAAGGCAAAAACAGTTTTGTGGTTTGTTTGTTGGGGCTTTTTTTTCCTTTAATGACTGCACTTGAATCTGAAATTAAGCACAGCAGGTAGGAAGATACTGAAGGGATTTTAAAAGGTATCACACATCTGTATGCTAACTGAGTTTGTTTTTTACCCACAGAGATGTGGACCCCACAGTGTTTACAGTCACAAATGGGAATTGTGTATTTCCTGCAAGTATACTGTGTCCTGTTGACCCACTATTTAGAGTAGATAACTTCTATCTCTTAATTGGCTTTGTTTTAAGAAACAGTTTGTTTTTCTTGAACGATGCATTTTATGCAGGCTCTCTTCCAAGATAGTGTATTTTTCCTTTCTGTGACTGTATCAGTCTGGACAGGAAATATTTATATTCTGGGAGACAGGTCTTCAGATGTATAAATAAGCCTAACCCTCCCAGAATCAGGTATATATAACAGACTGCTTGTCATTGCAAAAAGGCTACCTCTTTCTCCCTTTCTGACGTGGTATTCTCCTGAACTACAACACATGTAATGTGCAGTTCAACAGCTGTGGTACACATTGTCTAAATGTTTGCAAATAATAAAATGGTCAAAATGCCCCTCCTACAGGAGCTTTCTGAGAATTCTGCAAAATATGGCGAGATCAGAAAGGCTATGATCCTTTCCCAAAATGAAAGTAGTAGGGGGATTTTTATTCTCTATTTTTTAAAGCAACAACCACATTTTACCATTCCTGATGTATTCAAAATATCCTCATATTTGGGTAATGTAAAAGTCTGACTAATAAGTATTAAAAGACCTTAGTCTAAGAACTTTGTTTTGTCATCAAACACTTGATATTTGATGTGAGGCATTTGCACATTGAGTTCACATCAACAAAGCATAAACTGGTCTGACACTGGTCCAAGCTGAAAAATCTCAGAAAATAAAAAAAATAAAAAGAGAGAGAGAAAAAAAATAAGAAGTATGAATGGGAAAAAAAAAAAAAAAAAAAAAAAAAAAAAAGGCAGACCAAATACATTGTATTCTTTTTGGGAACATGAAGGAGCTACAGGCCAGACCAAGTTCTGTGGTCTGGTGCTCCCAGTTACCAAGCAGAAAAGAACAAAAGGTCACTAACACTTTTACCTCAAAGTCTTCCAGGTCTGACAAAAGCCTCAAGATAAAGTTGTTTATTGTACAACCTCAATAAAGCTGGACCATGTAGAAGGAGTCAAATGCAATTCTTTCATATGCATCTCTGGGGAAGTGTGTAGAAACAGTTAAGTCCAAACCATTACAGACATCATGCATCACCAGTCCAGAAGGAGATTTTCTTTCTTTTCCAGGTGTGATAGGATAAATGACTAAGGACAGGACTGCACTGGTCAATGCAGTGTATCTGGGCTTTTATTCTCAACACCAGTGAAGGAGTGGGAAACCTCAATGAGTTCACTGCGCTGCAAAATTGTGTTTCCCAAGAACTAGAGACTATTATTCACATGGGGTTCTAAATCCCATTGGAAGTTATAAATTTCTGTCATTTAGGTATCTTTTGCATTGGAAAGTAACTTCTTATCTGTGTTTGTTGTAGCATCTGAAGAAAAGGAGTTGATGAAGACAATAGGCCTTTAGTAGCTCTTCAGTGTTCTAAGCATTTCATGAAGATTTTCTGTCTTAATTTTTAGGTGGTTGATAACAGGCTTTTCTCACAGCATTATAAAGATTTTTCGGAAGGGATGGTCAGGCCTGTTACTCAAGACATTGCTCACGCACTTGAAGAAAAATTGTCTTCTTTCTTTAGAAATCCTCCTTCTCAGGAAGTTTATGTCAATCCTTGAAAACTGAGAATTATCCCTAGCTTAACCAACTCTCCACAGCTGTGTCCCAGCTAGCTTGCCACTGCTACCTCCATTTCTGAGCTTCTCTATCACTTGCAAGGAAGGGCAAAACTTAAATCCAGACCTTACCCACCAGCCACTTCCAGTTCCTGTACACTCTAACAGGAAAAAATGCCTTTTGAACATGCTGAAAATTTGGTCAGCACACCCAGAAGTTGTGTCCTTGCACATGGGATCCTGTGTCTTCTAAAACCAAAGGAAGTTGAGAATGAATTCCTACATTTCACAGACTTATTTTGTGGACTAATAAAATAACCAACCAACCAAACAAAACTGAAAAAATCCCCAAAGATTTTATTTTGCTGAAACAGTGCACTCTGGTGGGCACACGGCTTGGCCATTGTCTTTGTCAAATGTTATGACAAAGCCAGTAGTTACTGCTTTAAGCAATATTGTAAACCTAAGGTCTATTAGGGTTTTATTTTTCTGAAGTTTCAGTTGCCACAATTTTCAACATCTCAGGTAACAAGTAATACTACTGGTATTACAGGTAAAATATGTCTTAGGAAAAACAACTAGAGCCTATCTCAAGAAAATGTAATGGAAAATGTAATGAGAATTTTGTAGGTAAGCAAGTCAACTTTGGAGACATTTTTTTAACAGTACAAAAAGAGAACTTTATTCCTGCATCTCATATGGCTATGAGTGGGATCCTGAAAATAGACTGAATTCAAACTGAATTCAAACATATAAGCCATGTAATAATAACTATCACCAAATTTAAAACTTTGAAACTGTTTATGGAAGTTTTTTTGTTATTATTTTCATTTTCAGAGTTAAAGGGAAAGAAAATAAAATCATACTTATAGACAAAATACAGATATTGGTCTATGACCATTATGCAAGTTATCCCTATGGCAAAATTTGTAACACCTTCTGAAGTCCTGAGATGCTGTATTTAAACTGCAGTACTTCCTGATAGCTTTTTTTAGCACTGCTTACATCTTTGAATATTATTTTGACTCCACAGCACGGTGTTGTAACTCATATGTTTCTCTGCACATTTAAGCAGACAATCCAACAAAGGCAGCTGTCAGGATTGTTGAAAGAAGATTTGGCATTTAGACCAGATCTTTGGAAATAGTCAAGATATGGGGAATGCCACTCTGCTTCTCAGACTCAACTTCTACAAAGAGATGAGTATACTAGGGACTAAGCCCCTATGGTGACATCATCAATACACTTCCAGATTTCACTCCTTTATTGCTTTACATTCTCTTTTGTAACTCTAGACTAAGAACTTCAACAAATCACAAATCACATGAGTATCCTATTTATCTTAAGCAGCACTTTTAAATAATCTACTTTTTATATTTTATATCAGTACTGTTTGATGCCCAAAAATATTTACTTGAAGTTAAAACATTATCAGATACCTACTGTCCCTCTGTGGTACCTCAGGGAGAATGCAAAACCAGACAGCTTAGATCTCTGCACTTCAAAGAATTTCCCTTGAAACCATGTTTACAGCATAAGCTGAAAAACAAGGTCCTTTTCACCTTTTGTACTACTATTAAGCACATTAAAGCACAACACTCCACTGAATAATTCTTTCACAACATACAGACAAACACCACCATAGTCTAAAATTGGTCAATTGCTTTCCTTTTGGCATGCTAATTTGCCACTGCAAAAACCTAATGCTGGAGTGACAAGAATGTTTTACAGTAATTTCTTCCCCATCCTCTGCTGCTACATTATTTCACAGCTTCACAGAACTCTAATGTAAGATACAGTGAGATCTATATTGCATTAAAAAATTACTTCAAAATAGAAATTTTAAGAATTTCCTTCCTTAGCCTCATGCCTTAACCATCTCACAGAGTTTTATAGCAGTTAATGAAACCCTTAATTGGTCACGTCTTTCAAAGTTGCTCTTTGTTTTACTGTAGTTAAGGTTATGGCTGAATTAAAACAGCACAGCCTATTTATGCTCCAATATCTTTAACCAGAAAATGAGAGGTTCATGTATAAATATATTCACTGTACCGTCCCATATGTGTGCAAACTCTCCAAAAGCCAGCTACAGCTGTAACTATTAGTAGAGGGCTGACTTTGGGTGGCTTTCAGATCCCTACCCGGGTTCTTTAACTCTCCTCAACACTAAAATACACTAACATGGCCAAGCTCATTGGTTGAGATAAAGACAATTTAATAATGAAAGCAGAAGCCACGCATGGAATTAAAGCAAACCCAGGAAATTTAATCTCAACTTCCCATCACCAAGCAGATTTTCAGCCACTTCCTGGGCAGCAGGGCCTCATCATGCATAGGAATTGCTTGGGATGACCAACATTATAAACTTTCATTGCTTCCTCTCCTTCCTTTCTTCCTTCCAGCTTTTATTGCTGAGCATGGTGTTGTAGGGCATGGGATTACCCTTGGTTGTTTGAGGTTCCTCCCAGACTCTTGCTCAGCGCCAAGCCTTCTAGTGGGGCAGTGAGGGGTGTTTGGTGCTCCAGCATTGATGCTGTGTGAGCACTGTGCTGCCACAGCTGAAACACCAACACTGCTCAGGCACCCACACAAAACACAGCACTACACGGGCCCCTACAAGGAAGATTAACCATCCTCCAGCCAGACAGGCGCACTACTGAGCAGTGTCATAAAGTGTGATACATTTTAGCAGCAGCTTGAGCACTGATGCTTTTTGTCTAACAAAAATTTGTATCAATTTTATAGCAATCCAAAATCACTCTGCTGGATAAATGAGATTTTTTTTTACCGGTGTGTACAACTAAGGTAATTTATAGAGTAATGCAGCTTGCATAGCTAGTTTATGAAAGCCTACTACAACCTTCTACAAATTTCTAAAGACATGGGAAACAATTTAAAAAATATTGGCTTTTTTAAAAATTTGGTTCACAAGGCTAAAAAGTGGAAACTCACATCGAAAAATCTCAAATGCATTCAGAAATTTCCTTTCCTGCTTCCATTTTTTCAGCTATTTTCTTAGTTGTAAATACAAAGGTAATGTTAATGAACCACTTTGTTTTAGTAGTGAGAGAAGTCTTCATATACTCTTCATATACTTCACTGTACCATTAGGTTCTATTTTGTCGGGCCAGGGTTTTATGAGACTTCAAAAGGGAACCTAATACACCCAAGGACAGCTTGGCTATTACCTTTGGAGGCAAATAATGAGCAGGATGGCTTCTGCTGCAGTGTTAGAAACAAAAAGGTTTAATAAAAGGCAAAATAACAAACAGAAAATCCAAGCCAGGTACAGTGGTTTGCCCCTGGTAGAAACACCTTCACAAAAGCAGTTTAGTTCTTTTGTCCTCCTCTTTTTCTACCTGATGGGCCAGGCAGGACTTTTTGGCTTCTATCCAATTAGGTGACCCCAAGGTTTTAGTGAAGCCTCTGGGATCCTATAAGGTGGCTTTTCACCTGATCGTTGGGAGAAACTTCTGGGCTTCTTTCCTTTTTTGGGGGACAAAGGCTAGCTTTGCCACTCTGTCATTGGGGGGCACTCTCCTACACTCCTACACTGTACTTAACTTTAAATGCCACAAAACATTTTAAAATCCCATTACATTAAATATTTCTGATTTTCTTTTAAATTTTATAATTGATCCATCCCTACAGACAATTTTCTTCTACCTTGATGAGTATCTGTTGAATCTATCTGATTTCCTTAATTTGCAAGAATAATATTTTTACACCCATCAAACCCAATGGCCCTCTCAAGCATGCAAAACTTTATTGGAAGTTAGGATAAATCTGTACCATTTCTCATTATCCAAAATATTTAAAAGCTAGTTTATACTCTTGTGTAAGAGTATAAAGAGAACTGTAAAGTGGAAATTAATGTATTCTATTAAGCAAAATAAAATGTACCATCAGTGAAACACATTATTCATTTAAGCCAGATACTTGAATCCCTTTCTTAATGTTTACAAATTCTTATGCAGGTCACTGCCAAGTAAATAATCTCATAAATAATCCCTCATAACTCTTCTAACAGAAAAAAATTTAAGAATCTGTCTCAATGTCAATGTTTTTGGCTTATACTTTTGGATCTATCTAATCTAATGTAATCAAGCACTTTTGATCGATTATTTGTTTAGTAGTTCAGTTTTCCTAGAGAATTCTCATTTTAGAATGAGATCATCTAGCTCTCAAGTATATTATATAACATGATCTTCAAATTATATCTGAATCCAAACATATTTAAAAGTAACTTCTCTAGATGTCTGTTTCGAATACTCAGATTCTTTCCTTTAACTATTCCATGAAAGATTCACTTTAAGACTTCCTTGAACAAATTTAATTCTCTGCCTCTATTCTCTTGTTTTGTTGCAGTTTGTTCGAGATTTTGTTTTGGGCTTTCAGGATTTTTTAGTGTTGTTTGGTTATTTGTTTGTGGGGTTTGTTTTTTTATTGTTTCCAGCCAAGAGGGTTGTCTTTACACCTTCAGTTATACACTAGGGGAACTATCAATAGGAATAATGGTTTCTTTGTCTAATTTAAATCACAAAGGAGGAAAGAATGAAAAAAAAAAAAAAGATCTTTTCATTCTCAGATTAATTCATGAGAAGACAGCAGGCTGTTCTTGTCAGTTAGGAAGATCATCCTCTCTAAAGAACAATATTAGTATTTAGTTTTGGTGAGGTGGAGGACACATCATGTGCTTCACTCTTGGTGAAATTAATTGAATGTCACATGTCACAGTTCAGGGTCTGTTGTCCCACAGCTTCTGAATTAATGACAATGAAAGATGTTTTGCACTTGGGAGAGCTGACACAAATTTGTGACTGAAGTTCTCACAAATGAGAAACAAACAGGGGTTAATGTCTTGACCTCATGCATTCAACTGTGCTCTCAAACCAGAGATGGTTTTTCACCCACATTGCAGCTATGAATTGCTGCTAATCTTTGATGAAACAGTGACATTTTATCAATCTCAATAACAACTGATAAGTGCCTCCTGTTGACAGTATTACTGTGTTTTAATGAACAAATAAACAGCTTATGTACCATTCTTGGCAAGAAACCCCATTCACTGAGGCAGATCACCAGCTCTCCCAGTGTTACTTGGGCTAATTGACTCATTGGATGAAGTTAAATCACACTATCCCCAGTGGGATGTATGTTTCCCAGTAATCAATAGCTCAACAAGATCCACATGGCAGGTAATTAAGTGGAAATTAATTAATACAAATCAAATGTTTCATTAAGTTTGCCATTCCTTCACTCAGAAGTCCCAGTGTACCGTAAATAAGGCTCTAAAGAAAATAAATACACTCTGTTTCCTAACAAGATAAATATTATTGCTAAATTCTTCACTGCTCTGTGCACCACATTAAAGTAGCATTACATACACACAAATATCCTGGTACTACATCCTAGAAGAGATTCTCAGCTCACACTGTCTTAAAGATTTGCCTGCTGCCTGAAAGAAAAGGTGGTGTTTCAGTCCAAACCAAAATAATTACATTGATTGTAGAGACCATTTGCAGTACTCCTTTTTGCAGCAGTATTTTACCTGTCATACAAGTGAGGCAAAAGGTGTAAGAAAATGTAAAATATTTCATGTTCACAAAGAGAGCTGGAATGAAACAGTGAAAACAATTACTCCCAGCTATATGAACAGGTGACCACCTCCCATTCCATGCATCTGGCATTTCTTTAGTGTTCCTTGAACACACTGGAAGAGGACTTTAAAAGGATTGATTATAATTCTTTACATAGAGTAAGACAGATCTACAATCCTGAACAATCAGATCTGTTTTCTGCTCCAGAAAATTTCCTGAGTGAATTCTCACTGTGTCCAATGGTCTGCAAACGTGGAAGCCACCACAGGAAAGGAATCTTTCCCTCATCATGAGAAGCCTCATTTTTTTCTCTTTTACCAGCTTTTTTTAGCTGCAGAGGTTAGGCTGTTATTAAAATAACAATTCAAGGATTATTCTGTCTCAGTGCTTCTTGGTTTATATACAAATGAGTGGAAACAATAAATTAGGGGAAAACACTGAATAAAAACCCAGGTCAGCAATATGTGAGAAGAATGGTAAGTCTAACATTTTGCCTCAGTGAATTGCTTTCTTGCCAAGAATAGGCTGTTTATTTGCTCATTAAAACACAGTACTACAGTCAACAGGAGGCATTTATCAGTTGTTATTGAGATTACTGCAGATTTCTCTCTGGAACAATCAACTTTTTATTGTGGGAGACAACTTCCAGTTTGGATAGACCTTAGTATCTGTAGAGAGATCTCCTCTGCATAATAACAATTTACGAGTAGCCTGCCCAACAGTGCCCTCAATTATGGAGCAAAATAGGGTGAAAATATAAAAATAAGGCAAAAACGCAGTTTCTTACTTTTGAAGTAAATAGATTCAGGAATATATATTCAGACAGCATTTATAAGTGAAAAAAAAATCCATAAAGAAAGACACAAATATTCCGAGATTGCTTAGTGCTTTATTCAAATTTAAATTTTCTGCTTGTTCAAAATCCACACTTTTGGCACTATTTCAATCTGTTACAAGTGTTTTCTCTGCTGCAGGGAGAAAATTGGAAATACCAAAGCCCAGGTAAAATTTAATCTGGCTATTGCTGTAAAAGACCCAAATTCACAAATACATCAGCAACAAAAGGAGACCAAAGTAGAATCTCCACCCTTCATTGCTTGTAGACAGAAACAAAGTGACTAAGGATGAGGAGATGACTGAGACAGTGCTTTTGCTTCAGTCTTGAACAGCAAGAGCAGCTGTCCTCAGGGCGCTCAGCTCCTAAACTGGAAAACAAAGATAGGGAGAAAATGAAGCCGCCTAAATCCAGAGTCAACCATTTTTTCAGTGACTCGCTACATCACTTAGACATACACACGTCTACAGGGTCAGATGGCATCCACCCAATGGTGCTGATGGAGCTGATGAAATCATTCACCAAACCACTTTCCATTTTTTGCCTGCAGTGTTGGCTAACTCGAGAGGTCCATGCTGCTGAAAATTATCATATGTGATGCCTACCTAAAAGAAGGGCTGAAAGGAGCATCTGGGGAACTAGAGGCCGGTCAGCCTGACCTCAGTGCCAGGGAAAGCCATTGAGCAGATGATGTGGAATGCCATTACATGGCATCTGCAGGACAAACAGAGGAAGTCAGGCCCACACAGCACGTATTTAGGAAAGGCAGGTCTTTCTTGACCAAACTGATCTTCCACTATGGCAGGATGACTCATTTAGTAGATGAGAGGATTGTAGATGTTGTTTCCTTAGATTTTGGTAAAGCCTTTGACACCATTTCCTACAGGATTCTCCTGGAGAAACTGGCCTCCTGTGTCTGGGACATGTACACAGTTCACTGACTGAAATGCTGGCTGGTTGGCCAGACCCAGAGAATGGAGCTGCATCCAGCTGGCAGCCAGGCTCCAGTGGTGTTCCCCAGGGCTCAGTCCTGGGGCCAGTCCTGCCCAACAGCTGTGTCGATGGTCTGGACGAGGCCATGGAGTGCCCCTCAGTGAGTTTGCTGTGACACCAAGTTGGGCAGGAGTGCTGATCTGCTGGACTGCAGGAAGGATCTACAGAAGGCCCTGGACAAGCTGGATTGGTGGGAGGAGGTCGGTGGTGGGGGATTCAATGGGGCCGCGTGCCGGGTCCTGCCCTTGGGCCACAACAGTCCCTGCAGCATTGCAGACTGGGGGAAGTATGGCTGGAAATCTGCCAGAGGAAAAAGAGCTGGGATGCTGGTCCACAAAACTTGGCTATGAGCCAGTGTGTGCCCTGGTGGCCAAGAAGGCCAAGAGCATCTTGACTTAGATCAGAAAGAATGTGGCAAACAGGACCAGAATAGTGACTGAACCCCTGTACTGGTAAGGCCACACCTCTAATCCTGCGGTCAGTTTTAGGACCCTCACTTCAGTAAAGACATTGAGGTGCTGGAGAGAGTCCAGCACTCTCAAGGGCAACGGAGCTGAGAAAGTATCTGAAAAGTAAGTAATATGAGGAGTGGCTGAGGTGCTGAGGGTGTTTAGTCTGGAGAAAAGGAATCTCAGAGAGGACCTTAACCCTCTCCACCTTAGTGAAAGTAGACTAAAGACAGGTGGGCACAGTCTCTTCTCCCGAGTAACAAGTAATAGGACAAGAGGAAATGGCCTCAAGTTCCACCAGAGGAATATCAGAAAATATTTCTTCTTCAAAAGGATGGTCAGGCATTGTAGCAGGCTGTCCAAGAAAGAGGTGTAATTACCATTTCTGGAAGTTTTCACAAGGTGTTTGGATGTGGCACTTGGGGATATTGTTTAGTGGTGAACAAGGCAGCACTGGGTTAATGGTTGGACTGAATGACCTTAAAGGTTTTTTCCAATCTTAAAGATTCTATGATGCTGTGAACTCACTCTTTGCCAAAATGATCAATTCTCTGTGTTCAGAAGATTGAACTGGAGAAAGCAAACACAAATATAAGGCTGAATCTAGTGTCATTGTGTAAACATGCTCAGAACACAGTCCAAGTCAGAGGCATAATGCCTCTAATACACATACAAGAATTGGAAAACACAGAAAATAATCACAACTGAAATAAATAGTAAAAACACACTCTATTTTCTGCTAAAAATATAACTTATAATGTAGATTAAGTATGTTGTGTATATTTATATGTATGCCTATTTTAAGTCTATTTTGATGTGTATTGTATACATTTGTTAAGAATGCCCTAGTGCAGTCAAATATACAGAGTAAGATTAGCTGAATTTATGGGTGATATTACTATTCTGAACATTTCAGATTTCTTATTATTTCTAGATCTTCCTATACTAAGTACAAAGCATTTGGTTGAACAAAAAATATTCTCTGATACATACACAAAGAGTTCCCATTGATTTCTGCAAGGCTGACTTCAATGGAACATGAATGTGTGTACTGGAGGGCAAAAGATACCTATTTATAGTCTATCATTCCCAGGAAAAATGAGCAGACTGGCTGTTCATTATACTCTCATCTGCGGTATCTCTAACACTTTTTGTATCATCTTCTCTGACTTAATCCAATTCATTGTAAATGAGCTGTAGTAAAAGATACCTTCTAAGGAAAAAAGTTAGCAACAGAACAATAGAAAATTTTGTACTTATCAGCCAGGTTTGAAACATAAAATTACAAGTTTTTTCCCTTATTTCTAAATAATGTTGTCTAGTTCCACAGATCTTCTGTAATTTCTCTTTTTAGTACAAAAGAATGAGTAGACTTTAACAAAAAGCAAGGTTTCCTCAACTTTGTAAAGACAGCAAAAAGGAAAAAAAAAATCAAATCAAGAATTTTCATCTATGTGTCTTCATTTTTCTTTCTTTTAGAAAACAATGCAGCCACACAATTGGTCTGCTGTTTCATAATTCTTTTGTTTTATCTCTGTTTGTTTCAAAAAATAGCAAAAAACCAACCATATTTTGGCTTTAAAAATTTAAGAAGAAAGGGAAGATTCATTCTGGGTTCCAAATTTCAAAATAGGTAGCCTTCCTTTCCCTGTGTGTAAAATTGTCCAACTTCATTTTCCAGCCAAGAGGATCTGATGCTTTGCAATTTGAAATCAGAAAGGATTTGTGGGGAAACACCTATTTATTTTCTGTCTCAGTTTTATGAACAGATTATGTGTTTGAACTAGGTTTGAGTCACACCAGACATGTAGACCCCAAGGAAATGGGAAAAAGAGAATTTATCTCGGGCATAGGCATAACAACATAGAGGTTCAGAAAAGCATTGATATAAACAGTCTTAAAACAAGGCCAAAGTCCACTTTGACCTGGTTGAATTTATAATTTTCAACCTGATTCAGCTGCTTGTTCTCTTAACCAAAAAACACCTTCCCCATCTTCCCCATAATTGCTCTTGTAATAGTTGTGTTTGTAATTGTGACACCTTACTGAAACAGGAAAGATCTCCATTAGGAGCTACGCCATAGTCTTTGAAAAATGCTATTTGTAAAATTCTGATTATCTATGGGGAGTGGTACCACCAGAAACTTCATATTAAACATTCCTCAGATTTCAAAGCCATTTATTTTATTAGGCTGGATAGCATGATGAAAAAATTCTGGAGTTTGATGCTAGGACATGCCTTCCAAGAGCAGCAGAGCTGCTTATCTTATCATGATCACACCTTTAATGTGACAAATGGTCATTGGATAGCAGCAAAAGCAGGTGCAGGGGAAACAGAGGAAACGTAAAACACCCTGGGAAAAAAAGTGACCAAAACAAAAACCAAAATAACAAGTAAAGAAGTAACACTACTAAAAAATATAAATGAAAATTGCAGGAGGGGATTATCTCTAAAATACTGCAATTTTATAGAAAGTGTTAATTTCAACCCTGATTCCTCCATGAATCCCTTGGCACAGTTAAAATAACAGGTATTTAAGGACTTCTGCCGAATTCTCACCAAGGTGAAAAAGATGCTTGTTTGCAGGCAGCTCAAGAACTAAATTCTTTTTTTCGAGAACTAAATTTGTTTTCTCATAAATAAATTGTCAATATCAGCTATTCCAGCTGTAACTGATGCTACACCGATGGTTTAAATGACCTTTACAATGGCTAACCTCCACCAGAAATGTCTTCATTTAATCAGTTTTAGGATTCCTAACAGTGTATTTACATGGCAAATGTTTTCTAGCACCTCATTAAACAGAACACTCTGTAAAAGTAATTTTAAATCCAGAAACTTTCATCTGAAGATTCAACTAATATAATAAATACGTATATGTATATATTACTGAAAATGTTATGGTCTAAGATCATATCCTGACTGAAAAAAAAAGGAAATATATAAAAAACATTTCTGTTCAGTGACAAAACTAACATTTTAGGGTCACTAATGTTTACACCAGCAGAGCAAATCTTTGGTAGCAGTCTGGAAAAATAAAACTTTCTATAAATGAAATTAAAAGGACAAACTGAAAAATGTGTGCTTTCACATTTTCATACAGGTCCCTTTCATCTTCTGTTTTAAATGTAAAGGAAGTGCTTTATATAAATTACCTATATGCACACAGCAAGTGTACTTTTTTTTTTTTTTGATTGACTGTGTTTCCAAGGCAGTACTTCCAAATGAGGAAAATCCAACTTGCAAAAAATGAGGCAAGCAAGCCACACACATGATTCTTGCTATCACACTGTTCAGGATGATGGAGCACAGGACATGCAAAAAGTGTCAAGAGCTAGATTTGTTTGGCCTCCAAAAAACAAAAATAAACAAAAAAAAACCCCAAAAAACCCCCAAAACAAAAACAAACAAAAAAACCCAACCAAACAAAAAAACCCAAACAAACCAAAAAAAAGGGGCAGGGAAAAGAATTGATGGCTGTCCACAGATGGCTAATGAAGAGGATAAAAGGAGAACAAAGCTGGGAACTTTGTTAGGAAATGTTGGGCAAATCCGAAAAAAAAGGTTTTTCATCATGAGTGAGTTCAAGCAGTGGAAGAAATTGTTCAGAGAGGGTCTGAAACCACCTTCCCCACAGACTGTAAAAATTTAGCTGGGCATAGACATGAGCAAGGTATATTAACTCAAGGTATATTGAGTAGGGTTTAGACTGAATACTCCCCTTGATCTCCCTAGAAAACTAAAATATTCTTTTGTTCCGAATGTTTACATTCACTGTTCTCAGGCCTGAATAAAAGCTCCATTCCTAGCCCTCCCTAGGGAATACCACTACTATCAGCATAAAACAGGAATTAACTTAGTCTCACATACGTGGGATCTTGTTGCAGCTTCTCAAGTCTTTTCTCTTTAAGAATGACACCTCCCAAGTCGATACTATGTCTTCCTCAAATTATTATAAGCCTACAATATTTTATAATTAAATTAGCAAAAAAAAAGAAGAAAATTAATCAAAAGAGAAAAAGGCTGTGCTTAATTTTAGTGGAATTTCCAAACTGTAACATAGAGAAGTATTAAGAACTCATACTGTGATTGTGCAATATTCAGTGAAATGGAAGAATCTGAGGAAAAAAACCCTCCCTTGTCTTCATAATGTGGGATTGTATGAAAAGGATACCTCCTTAAGGACAATGCACCTAAGTCAAACTAAGAGATAAATTCTTTGCCCAGGTTCTTCATAGCTGTTTGAAGTAGCTCTTTTCAAGCCTCTTAAGTGAATCCTGGGGCGATGGGGGTGGGGGGTGGAAATCAACCATAAGATTTATCATTTTGCAGAATGAACAGCATTACCAGGTCACAATATCAACCCTAAAAGCAGGAAGAAACAATAAATGTTGTATTAAATTTTGTCACAAAATGGGGAACTGGACAGGAATTATTCTCTATGGGTTTGGCTGGAATTATTTACTGAGCTCTCATATTCTTCATTGTCATCCTCTGATTCCTTCATCAGAGAAAACTAAACCCCACCAAAATCCACTGTCATGTATAGGCATGAATGTATGTAGCATTGTGGTACCTAAAGCTTGTCCTAAGCTTTGTATGTTTACAAACTTAGATCAATAGTCTTTGGTTTTCTGGGTTCATTGCTGAAACATGTACTTTCCTCTCCTCAGAATATAAAATATTAATATCCATCTGAATAAAGATAAAATAATGTGCTCATGTACACAGGCAAAAGTGTCTTTGTGGTGAAAAAAATATCAGTTTTCTGTAGGTGTCAATGAAGTTCATAAGACATTACGAGACTATGTCAGAGTAAAAGAGAAAATTATTCTACTCTCTACTTTGATTAGCATACAAGATGTTGTAAAGTTTTCCCCAAAATTACAAAGTTAGAATTTTTAATCCAATTTGTGTTGAAACGTAATCAAGTCACTGATGTACATTTCATGGACCAGAGAAAAACAGCATCTCTTTTAAGAGGAGGTCCTCTTGTAGCCAAGCTTAAGCCAGTGTACGTTGTTAGGAGATTTACACAGATGTTTCTTAAAAGTTTATTTACTTGGGTAAGGAGACCTGAAGAAAAGCCTTTAAGAGATTCTTCATTGTTTCTCCACTGTCTCCTATACAGAAAGCAAAAGTGATTTGCTAATGTTTCCCAATGGGAAACTCTTATATAGTCACAGACCTAAAGTCACAAATCTTTTTTCTCCCCTTCCTTTTTCTTTTTCTTTTTCTTTTTCTTTTTCTTTTTCTTTTTCTTTTTCTTTTTCTTTTTCTTTTTCTTTTTCTTTTTCTTTTTCTTTTTCTTTTTCTTTTTCTTTTTCTTTTTCTTTTTCTTTTTCTTTCAGGGGTAAGGACAGCATTGCAATTTGGGTTTTCTCAGTATCACTGAGTTCAACGGTGAGAGCAGCAGGAGGAAGCACAGTGGAATAAAATTCCATTTCAGTTTTTCTTCATGTTTTAGAAATCTGTGTGGGGTTTTACATGCTGGTTGTGGCCAATTTTCTCTTTCTCTGATTTTCTCTTAGGCTCCTTAGTTGTCTTCCTGCCTAGTCACTGAGCTTTGGTGTAGATCTAAAATCAAAAGTTCTTTTTCCTTCTGTTCTTGCCCTTGACTACTTTCAAATCAGATCAAAATATATACTGTCACACTGTAAAAAAATAGGAAAAGGTACAAAAGGACACAGACAGAGAGAGAGAGAAAAAAAAAGAAAGAACTTTCTTTTAGATAGTTTCAGAAAGAAAAAAGCTCTGGAAAATGTTATTTGGGGTTCCTCCCTTTATGAGAGTCTCTTACAGTAAGTGCTTTTTAATACTAAGAAAGCATAACATAGTGTTTCCCTAGCATCGATGGTCTGTGTTAGCTGTATGGTTTTGGCTATGTTTTTCCGATTTTTTCTATTCATGAACAGAAAATAATTTTGCTTGGGGGTTCACCTGTCAGCTTTGATTACATGCTGCAGTTGTACAATATAAGCCACAGCATGCAGAGTACAGGTAGTTATCAATCCTCACTGAGAGGGGGGACAGGAAGTAGATGAGAAAAAGGAGTTCATTTAAGTTTTGGGATTTTTTTTTCAGGTGATTGGGTTTTTTGGGAGGGAATGTGTTGATTGCTTCTTACTATTTAAACAGAAAGTAGCTGGACTATTAAAATTGCATTGTAATGTAAAATTACACTGCAGAAAGATAAATATAAGACAAAGAACACAGAAAGATCTCTGGCTCTTAATCACAATGTGAATATTTAAAGATGAACAAATGTAGAAAAACTGAGTGAGACCTCACAGGATCTCCACAGAGGAGTCTGGATTGTGAAAAACTTATGGTGGGAGAAAGACAGTAAATAAGGCTGATGCAATTCATTGCTTCAAACAATAAAATTAAAAAGACCAAGCCGTAGTTTACAATTAAAACGTCTAGGTCTCACAATGGTCACCTCCCTCCATCATCAATACGTCTTTTCTGTATTCATGGCCCTCCATTTTTAATACAATGGACTCAAACTTTCAATGTCAAGAAAAATATCCTCCTGCTGAGATATTCTTACTCTTAACATTTTGTGTTATGTCAGCAGTTTAGTTAATTGATTTTACTGTTAATGCATGTCTGGAATTATTATTTTAATTACTGCTATTACTATTACTATTGTATTTTTAGCAAGCTTTCTTCATATACACTTTTTGTTGTGGAAAATAATCCAATAGGCAAACACTAATGGCTACACTTTAGGATCAAGTGAAAATTACCTTTTATGTTTTTGCATGATAAGGCTTCTGTCTCCTCTTTAGCACCAACAGTAGTTGGAAATATCTCTGTTAACATCCATACTAAGGGTTCGCAAAAAAGCCTTTTTTTAAAACCCTCATTTTCACATAGGATGCTATAAAGTTTCTTTGGAAAAACAAGGTTTTTTATTATGAGTTTTGCATTTTTTGTAATTTCTACTCTTTTCCTTTTCTTCTCAATAAAAATGCAGTAGAAAAGCACAACACTTTATTATTTTTCTTTAACCAACTGTAACTTCAGAAGAGAAATCCTAAGTTAAACATAATAAAAAATTAAACTGAAAGAGTTGGGGTTTGGTTACATTTCTGCTTCCCCTACAGATGTACTTTTTCTGTGAAGAAAAAGAGAATGAATGACACAGGAGGAGAACAGAAAAAAAGAATTTGTGGGGAATTATGAAAATAATTTTAAAATATGAAAATCACTTCCTTTTGAAGAGACCCCTAACAAATCTAGACCTAGTCTTGAAGAGTTATACTGAAAACATGTTTTGTAATTTTGCAGACATTTTTTTTTTCTATTAAATAAAAAGCTGCACATTTTTTGTTGATTCTAGAAATGTTGTGGCCATCCCAACCCTCCACAACTGCAGACTATTTAAATGAAAGCAGAAGCAACTAGAACAGAAATAGTCAGAAAATATATTTATGAGTTCAAGCATGACTTGTTAAAATATATTACTAATTTTGTATGTATTTGATACCAATTTTTTTTCATTATTTGCTTTTTTTCCCCTAACATATCTAACAGATGAGCCCATTATGGCTGAACCATCTTCAGTTTAACTTTATTTGTCTTCATCATGGTATATATTTTAATTTTTTAAAGACTAGTAGGTTTGAATAAAGTGATGACCAAAAGTCAAAAACACATTTGGAAGCCAAAACTATAGATATTCAATAGGCTAAAAAGGTGTATTTGGGGCAGACTGGCAAATCATATTCTTCAAAAATTAGATTATTTTCAAACTTTATCTATTAAAAAAAAAAAGTGAAAAATCTTCTATAGTAAATAGTGGTTCAAGGACATTATAAACTTTAAGACTGGTTGCACCATCATACTCAGGAAAACAGACTTTAAAAATGCTGGTACCATTAAAACCAAATATTGTGTGCTAGGGATATTTGAAGGTAAAGGATTGGTTTACATGTTGTTCTAGCAGGGAAAGAAAAAGAAAACACTGATAGAAACAGGATATGAGGAAAGTCAAGAACAATCTTTTTTTTTAGATTGCTCTTTGGTATTTTGTCTCAGCTATCAAATAATGTAAAATTTCAGCTGAAAAACCAGCATCCTGGAAGCAACCATACAAATAGCAGCAATTTCTAAATGCTCCTTTTGTAATGATATGTTGTCTGGAGGTGAAAAATGTCATTCTAGCATAGGGTTTGTTAAAAGTTATTTACGTAACAGCAGGAGACTCTTCTCCTAGGTTATGATAGGCTCCCACCACGAACAAACCAGCAAAAATGGTTTGTTCAAAATGGTCCTTAGAATAAAACAGTACAAATCAAATAATTACTATAATCACATAGCAAAAAACCTGATAAATGCAGAAATTAGGGAAAAGTATAGTAAGAGTGGGCTTCCATCTAGTATTTAGGAAGGCTATGTGTGGCATTAGCTGCAACTTTTAATGATTATTTTTGTAAACCTAAGAGTCATACAGACTGTATCATACAGATTTTGACAATTCCCATAATATAAAATGGCTCAAACTACCATTACAATCAACAGCTATTACAATCAACGGCAGGACATGGTAGGAAGATGTTGAAATGTCTTTTCTGTCAAGTTATCACTCATTGAGGCTGACCTTAGACCATTTTATTCCCTCGTTGATTAGACCATCTCTTACTGCAGCCAGAACTCCAATTTAATATACAAGAATAAAACAGTAATTCTTTTTCACAGGGATTTTTTTATTGTCTTGTCACTTTATGCCCAATTTTTAAAATTTTACCAATGTCAAGAATGCAGATAAAAGATGTTCAGGGTGTTATAATAGATTTTTGGGTGCTGACTGACTACCACTGTCTTTTTTTATGTCACTGTAATTACAAGCTGGAAAAAGACAGGACAGCCTTGGCTCCAAAGAGATGGGAAGAGAGACTTTCATAAGCACCTGAAAGATACTGCAACTTGCCCCCCAGCCCCCACTGTCCTTCATTGTCACCATGCAACCTGATGCTCCCCTGGTTTGCAAATATTTCTGGTTTGCAAATAATTTTGCACAATATAGTTGTGACAGGCTTGCCTGTTATAGACTGTTGCATTTTGGTACTAACAGCTTCTGCCCACTCTGGTGTTTTGTTTGCTTACAAGCACTGGTATCACCTTTTTCCCTGTGAAAGCAGCAGTCCAGACACAACTCAGGACAGCACAATACAGTGTTTCCATAAGCACCCCTCAGAAGAGTAATAACCAGATGAGCTAAAACCCACAACAGACTAGAATGTGGAGTCTGGTTTTTTTTAGTAGCAGCAGAGTTACACAAATGCAATTCTGTTGATGTCAGTGAGCTTGGAAGAAGTGGGAACAGAACTGTGAATTTCAGCTTTAAAAACAGAGTTGGCTGTTTCACCTCTACAGACATTACATTGGAGAGTGGAGAATTCTTGTACTTATTCAGTGCAAATTAATTGCCATTATGACTTTGTGTTGTATTAGAAAAAGCAGTTGGCTCGAAAGACAGAATAATAATTTGAGATTATGAGAAAAGTCTGAGATCAGTATTTACTTTTTTCATTTTCTTTTCTATCAATGTTCAGTCATTAAATATGCTACAATTTGCAGGAGCATGTGCTTGTTTACCAATATGTTGTACACAATGTCTGAATATGTATCTGAGATATCTAACATCATCTGAAGTATGCTGGCTTTCTTACTTCTACACAAAATTAGAAAAAAAGAGACAGATTAACCCAGAAAAGATTTGAATATCTCTTTAGAGGGAAGGGAGACAGGGGAGTATTTAATATCCAGAACACAGCCAGACATACATTTCTTACAATGCCAGTAGGATTGTTAGATATGTGTTTTCTATGGATTTTATTGACATCCATTTGTCTTAAGCTTTCCTTCAAGAATTCAGGAAAATTGAAAAATTAGGGATCTTTTCCAGCACTTTTTATCTCCATTAGGTAATTTTTAAATTATTATTCATCTGAAAAGAAAAATAAAATTTCATGAGATACATTTCATAAGCAATATTCATTATGACAGTTTTGTTCATTTGCTGTTTCTGTTTCTAAAAGACCATATAACTAAGATTCTTGTCTAGAGGGACAAAATTAAATTAAAATTAATTTGAACCATTGTCCCTATTCATTGGATCTGCTGAATGAGTTAAGGAAGTAGTCACATTTCTTCAGTGCCAAAATATACAGTTCCATTAAAAAATTAGACAGCTTTTGTCTTTGAAAGGTACATGTGCAACACAAATTAGGCTTTTAACTTTTCTGCGATTTCTAGAGGACAACATCCTCGAAACAGTGGGAATTCCAGAATAAAGGTGGGGCACTCTATGAGTACAAAGAGGATTTAAGGAAAATTTCCCATGAGTCTAGACAGCCTCTGCTATGAAAATGGCTTCAAATTACTTAACAATGTGCTCCAAAACTTTCAGTGGAATTAGAAACCGATTTGAAAAGGTAAGTGAAATCAGAAAGCAAAAGACATATCAACAGCCACTCTGGTCTCTTCTCAGCTGCTGTACTACCTGTGCCATTGGCCTCAGCATCAGTCCTTAGCAGTGTTACAGAGTGTGTTGTGTTGCTCTTCTATATTTTCTGGATTTGAGTGTGTTTTCATGCTTTCATGAATATTTCCAGTAAAATAAAAGCAACTATGGTTTCTACATCCCGCAGCAAATAATGTGCTAAATGGCTTCATTATTAAAATTGTGAGATGTTTTAAAGCACAGACGTTGGAGACTAATGGGAGCCAAAGAGCTAGCAAGGCATCTGTGAGGGAACTCTAAGGATGTTCTTGTGTTTAATGATTGACAGTGATTTTGGGGATGCAATCTGTAATGTAACATCAATGGATAACTACTGTGTGTGAGAATGTGCTTAGATGTATTTTTTAAGACAACTTGGCACTGTGTAGCTATGCTGAACTTTTTCTTGCTTTTTGGATCTGTCTATTTCAATGTATGAATACAGTAAACCATACTGTAAAAAAAAATTCTTGTAAAGTACTCACTAACAGAATATGGTAATTTTAGTTCTGGTGAAGAATGCTAATACTGTAAAAAATAGATATTAAAGAAAAATATAATTTTAATTTTAATTAATTAAATTTAATTTTAATTAAAACATCATTATGTCCATATATACCAGCAGATGAGTCCATGCTAAACACCAACAACTTTCTGATCATGCTAATTTTTTATTTTTTATATTCTATATTTTTTAAATATCTATTTTTTTTTTCCTTATGAGGCATTCTTTTATGGTCTATAATGTTATTGTATTGCACATCTATCTGTGTCCAAAAATTGTTACTGTGTCTGTAAGACCCTACAGTCAGATACCTTGTGTGTGTGTCTGGGGGTGCTGCCCTGGGCAGAGACATTATACAATTTTAAAATTATCTCTCATGGGGAGCTTCTTTGCCGCATGGTGTTTGCTTCATGCGCTGTTTGGTTTCAGCTCAGGCAAAGGGTTTTTTCTTCTCTTTTCAGTTTTTGGGGTTTTTTCCTCATCTCGGAAGGGCTGCAGCAGGGGTTTTGGCTGCCCTGGGGAGGATTCCGCAGGTGCCTGTCCACAGCCAAGGCACTGGCCCACAGTTGGAGTAGTGGCCCTGCTCTGGACGAGCCGCTGCTGGACAGAGAGCACCGAGTGCCCCAGGACAGAGGGGACAGGGAACCCCGAGTGTCCCAGGACAGAGGGGACAGGGAGCACCGAGTGTCCCAGGACAGAAGGGACAGGGAGCACCAGGTGTCCCAGGACAAAGGGGACAGAGAGCACGGAGTGTCCCAGGACAGAGGGGACAGGGAGCACCGAGTGCCCCCCACCCTGCTGGGCCTCTGGGGGATGGTGCCAGCCCTGGGGAACCATCAGGTCTCCATCTCAGGAGCTCTGCCTTCTGGCAGGGATCTGTTGCCATCTTGTCCCTTGGTCCTACAAGCCCCAGGCTATCCCTGCTGGACACGGTCTCAGGAAAGGCATTTCCAGCAGATCGGGCCTCTTTGGTCATGTGGCAGATTGTGAATTTGTGTTATTTTCCTTTTTTCCCTGTTGGCATTCTGTTACTAAACTGTTATTTTTTCGCTTGTATCTACTCATATCTCATTCATCATTAGTGAGTAGAGATTACTTGGAATCAAGGAGGAAGTTACTCATTTTAGACTGCCCACCTCTTTAAACTGTCTCAGTCCAAGACAGGCATTAAAAAATTTCCAGGGTCAAATAGGCTTTTCACCTCCTTGAAGATTAATTAGGTCTAACCAAAAGGGAAGTATATGACAACAGGCTATTTGAGACTGTAACAGTAGTCTAGGTTTGTAATTTAGGGCTGCCTTTTGAACCTGGACTATTCCCATGTTGCTGTTTGGTTCTCCAGATTTAAAGCATTTATCTGTGTGTCACAGGCTTTTTATCAAAGGTCAAGCTCATCAGTGGGTCAGGCACACGTAACTTTTAGGCCAAATCACTTCAGTACTCCCTACAACATCCTCAAAAGGCTATTAAAACTCTAATGTTGGGTATAGCTGCCCTTCTGTTAAGCTGTGACAGCTGTAAATAGATCACACTACCTGCACCCTACTATTCTCCACCAGCAGTCCTAAACATTGACTGTGAGTGCCATGTATCTGCAACTGGGATTCCTATTGTAGGTTGCCAGTGCCATGAAGAAAAGAGTCACCTATTCCACCACTCCAAGGACCAGAAAATTAACAAGGGACAGATCAGCCCTTCAGCCATATTCAAACTTTCTTTGTTTCTTGATACATGAAACACAGTCCAACATAATTTTTGAACTGGTTCAACCAATGAATTATAATCATAGAACCTAAAAAATTAGTCAGTAGTCAAAGTGAGAGTAGACAGTTTAAACGAATCAAGAATATTTGTAATGTATTGCATTTTTAATTCTTTTCCAAGTAAACACCTTTGTGTGGCAGCAAACAACTCAATTTCAGAATAAATTTTTAAATTTCTTAATTAATTAATCTTAATTCAGTGGGAAAAAATACAAAAAAAAAACCCCAAACCAACAAACAAAAAACCCCACAAAACTCCAAAAAGCCAAACAACACCCATCTCTGCCCCAGCATTTGGACAGGGTTGGTTAAAATAAAGGTTACTGTAAAACAGATAACATTGGTTTCAACATTTGGGGGTTTTTTCTTTTTTTTTTTTTTAATAAAATGACTAATTGTTGGAACTTTTAAACTGCAGTGGTTTGTTTTGTTTGCATTTCCAGATATCTAAAGAAAATATGAAAATTGGGCACTCTAGGTTTTAATCATTCTGTAGACTATCAAAAATGGTGCAAACATAGAGAGCTTGTTTTCCTGATCTTTTGTACTATAAACATACAAATTAAAATTGTTTTGTTGTACCATTGTTAGGGGCAGCACAGAGTTCATAACTATAGGAAAGCAGTTCCCTGTTATAAAGCACAGATTGAGTGCAATGGGGAAATAGGAGTAAAAAAACTTACTTTTCATACCACGGTTCACGTATTTTTCTTGGTAGACATTTCTGTGGTAGTTTCTGCACAATTTCTTTGGCCTGTGTACATGTTTTGTAATGCAGCTCTTAACTTTTAAGACCTAGATTCCCCAATGGCAGCACCTATCCTAATCATGAGGGGAGGGGAAGAAACAGGAGAGAAGAAGAGAAGATGGGAAACAACTGGCACAGAGAGGGCAAAACTGTATTGAGGTCAGCAGCAGCAGGGACTAGATTACTAGAAAGGGTAAAACTGCTGCTGTTTTTCTCCTGGCTCAGAGACTGCAGTGAATTTGCCTTGGTTCAACAGGGAATGATGCTTAAGAAACCAGTGCACTTCATTATTAACTTAATTCCTCAGGGATAAATTTTACTTTGAGCTCTAGAGTATCTCATCACAGAATTCCTGTAGCTTTGCTTCTGGATTTCCTCTAAATACTTATAATCCTCTCACTGTAGTTCTTACATTATTGATCCACTTGCATTGCTGCCTGGACCAGGCATTTGCCATGTGATATCTGGTCAAGTTATCACGGCTTCTGTACAAATCAACTGTGAACCCTAGAGTCAAAGGAGCACATACAAATATACAAATGTTGATGAAAGTGTATTTATACCACACCAATCACCTTAGGATCTGTACAAAGCCACAGAAGCACAACTGAGAACAGGACATAGGCTCAAAGGACAGGTGCACATGGGAGTACATGACACCCTACGTTGTAGGTCTTTTGTATCTGCAGGGAATTCACTTCATTCAGGTAGGCATGTAGATGCCAGTCTTCTACCACTCATTTGTATGTAAAAGAATTTCTGTATAAAAATTTGTTAATAACAAACAAAACACTTTCACTAACAGTAAACTAAACTCAAAAATTCATGTATCTTTCCTAGTTCTTCAACATTCATAAATGTACAGCTGCAGGTGCTTGTCAACAGCCAGAATTAACATTCTTCTAAAACTGACACCTTGTTATACTAAATATTTGTTTGCATTTATTATCTACAAATGAAGAATAACATCATATCCCTAGCTTCAGTACTTCTTCATTCATAGGGCATGAATGAAGCATGGCAACAAGCAAAATGCATGACTCTCCTCACTGCCATATCCATATTTTCTGTCTCTTTCTCCCTAAATGTACATTTTGCAATTACACTGTAGAGAAGCATCTAAATACAAATACACATGCCTGCAAATGTACTTGTCTTAATCATTGCAGAAGAAAATGATACAAAAAAGTTTTGTATGTGCTTACACGCACACCTTATTTTTATTGATAAGGAATTTGGGTTGTTTTTTGGTTTTTTTTAATATCATATTTTCTTTCAGGTTTTTTTGTTTCATAATTTTGCTAATTAAACTGGCAATTCTAGCAAAATTTTACAGACTGGTAATGTTAATACAATTCTAAATATTACTGTGGTGCAGGTAGCTGAAAAACAAAACAACTTTTAAAAGCAATATAAGTAAAAGCAATGGGTAACTTTTTAGATGTATTTCCCACAAAAATGGTAAAATGGGATACAGAACATTTATAGAAATAATATATATTTATTTATAGATGTAACTGAAAATAAAACCTCATAATCTATTTTGATTCACTTCTACAAGGATTCCCTGACATATTGCCAAGTGGCCACTGAATTCAATAATCTAGACGTATTACTACAGGACTCCTCTTTTCAGGGATCCATCTGGTATGGTGGCAGTTGCAGCTCATCAGATTACTGTTATGTCCCAGCTATGAAAAATGCAACAATGCTGCAAGAGAAACCCACCCTGTACCACTTCAGTCACAATGTCAGGCCTATTGCTGGAAGCATATGTGTTAACTTATTTTCAATAATCATTATTTATAATTAATTCGTGAACAGTCATATCATGTTTAAATTTTACACTACCTTCTTGTATCATGTCTAATGAAGAGGGACTGACAAATTCAGAGACTGCAAAAAGACGCACATAATATTGTAAGGAAAGCCATAATATGAAGATTTGATTTTTAAAAAAGTAAAAATGCAAAACATCACTTACATAAACCAACAAATACCCGACTGGGGAAAGGAAGGATGAGGGGGCAGGCATGTATGGATGTGTGCGTTCTTCCTGCTGCAAGCATCAACAGCTACATCTAGTGGTTTTAGGCAGTATGGACAATTTACCTACAGCCACACCATGTCTTAGGGAAGCAGTTTGTATTCTCAATGAAAGGGAAAAGCTAATTTTTTCTCCAGTGTAGAGCTTTGTAGCAGCATTGATGCTTCACTGAAAGTACTTTTCCGCCCAGTTCGTTTTGTGCTAATAAATCTATGGAGACTGAAGTTCTTTGTAAGTTTTCAGTTGTATATTTGTAAGAGTTTCATATACTATATTTGTGTATTTTCCTTAATAGTGGGTGAAATATGCATAGAGATAATATAAACTCCAAATCCTAAGATTTAAATGCTGTGGAGTGGAATTACACAAGTTCAGGTAACTTGCTACAGGTTCATATCACAGCATGATAAAAATACTTAATTATCACATTGTTTCTAGACAATGTGGTAAATGAACCATAGATTAACAAAATCTTCAAGTTTCCATAATATCAAGTATCCTGTTTTTCAGACACTACAGAAACATTTGCCTCAATCAATTAGAGGCAAACTTCCTATATTTCAAAAAATTCCACATAATGGTAATTTCACATTATGAAAAAAAAAGAAAGTCCACACACAAACCTCCAGTAGTTTTAAAAAAAAACAGTGTTAGCAGAAATAATTAGCAATGTATGGTATTTATTCATATCCAGTTATTACCTGAAATAAGCAAGTATTTGGAAGTAATATGACCAATTTAGAAATCAAAAGCATTCAATTTGCCAATAAAATCATACTAACTGAAATGTTCAGTGAAAAGAAATATGTTTAAAAACTCCTAATCATCCCCATAATTAATGACTCCACAAAGAGTGAAGAGCTTCACTGTAAAATGGCAGAAATAGCAGAAGAACCTTTACCATTCAACTGGACTTCTTGAAGCCTGCCATAACCTCTCAAGAAACTTCTAAGACCTTTGTTAGTTGTTTAGCAGCCAAGTTCTAGCATTGGTTAGAATATGGCAAGAGATGGTTGTGGAAAAGGAGAAAGTGTTGAAATTTAAAATGGATAAAATGGAGCAGTAAGAAATTAAAAAATTTTCTTCATACATTAAATTACGTTCATCAACGATCTTGCAAAATCATCTGGCAATTTTTTTTATAATGACCTACAACCACTTAAAGCAGATAAGAGGGAAGGACTAAGCAGAGTTTGAAAGAGGCAGAATAAGTTTAATTGCCAATATAAGTTATTCTTGCCAGTCATGAACGCATTTTATGCAATACTTACCACCTGCAACTGCTCAGAAAACCTCTGCTGAGTGAATAATTTAATGTAAATTTCAGAATAGCATAATCAAGGAACATACAAGAATTAAGTTCTCCCTTTCTTTATTCAGACAATGCTAAAAATATAATGATTCATTGGTTTAGGAATAGTATAGAAAATAATAATAAATATAAAAATGGGCACCTTGCCCACCACTTTTGTAAATCTGAACTCCTTAGAAGCAGTGTGTTTAGCTTTTCTATATTTAGTCCCAAGAAGGCGCTTGAACAGGTTGGAAAGCAAGACATTAAAACTGAAGCCCAGATTTGAAAGTATCTTTTTGTCTACATTATTCCAATGATTTGAAGCAAAATGTTCATACAATAAAAGCACCTAGCAATTGATAGAATTGGGCACAGGCCACCTCTAGAATGAAGATGGAAAACCAGATTAATTTCCTGAAACAAATTGATGTAATTTTATCTTTATGCTAGATAAACACACAGGGCTGTTTAGCTGTATCACCTTGCCATTGCACCTTCTGTAGTCATGTCTACCAGAAGTTCCCCTTTCTTTGCCCAAGTCTGCTGAATAAGAGAGACACACCACATGATGGATGAGTCTTGCAAGCACAAGGTTTGTTGCAAACACCCATATATGTTTGCTACGGTTTTAGAGAGGTCTGGTGATGTGTTAGGTTTGGAGTTCTTTTTCATGTTCTACAACTGTGTCAGTCATTTGAGAAACTTCTCTTTGCCCCTCCCCTTGAGAATACATCTGCTAGTTCTTTTTTCTACTTGTTCTTTTTGAAACCAGTATGCAAAAACCGACACTGGAGCAGGGGGGAAATAGAAAACCCCCTGTTTTCCATGATACGCTGAACTACTTTATCTCTCTTCATTATGACAGTTCAGAAACAGTGTCAGTATTTGACCTTCCGCAGTTTGAGACTGAATTTCTGTTTAAATACTATCCTTTGTCCTTATTCTCGACAGTCACAAGGTGGCACCAGAGGTCAAATTTTTTGAAAATGCCATTTGGAAACTCGTAAAACTTCTTCTAGACTCCTGTAAATCCATTATTTGTTTTTTGAGGGCAAAGCCATAAAGGGTCAGACAAGCATTCACAGTGAAAGAGAACCTGAATAATCTGTCCAATGCATGCAGCAGATGGCAAACCATAAAGTAATAAGAAATTAAATGTGACAAATGTAGCATTTCAAGCGTATTTTATTAAACGTTTGTGAAATAATTAGTACTATTTGAAGGAATGCTTTTCCAATATACTTCTAAATTATTTCAAAGTTACTAGCCCTTAAGAAAACTTTTCCTGGTGAATATGCAGGGTGACTAATTTACATATTTGTGTTGAAGTTGCACCCTCACAGTAGTTTTCTGCTGATAGACTACAAGTGTACAATGATTAAAAAAATAATATTTCAGTCTTCTTATTGCCTTTCTTGTGACCCTTTTGTCTCCACCCCTCCTACCAATTTACAGCAAAGCAAGGAAACCCTTCTCATGAATTTCACTATGGCCTTTACTGTAATTACTGACATTCCCCTGACACTTCCTCTTGATTTCACCACTCACTTCACCTCCATCACCTGGTCGGCCACTCCCTATCAAGTGGATCACCATTCCTCACACATCTGAATGCAATTCAAATTCTAATACATGACATTCCAATAAAATCCTATCTTACTGGTTTTGAAACATAACAGGCTCCATTGTTTCTATTCCATGTTCACAACTGATCAAAAGCTTCTTTATTTTTGTAGCTTGTTATGAAATACCTGCCCTGTCTCAGAAGAGGGATTCATAAATTGTGCTTCACTAAAATAGTGGGGAAAATTTCAGCACTGTGTCCCAGCAAGCCTTCCTCTGGACAGTCTGAATAAGCAATAAGTTCTTTATAATACAACATTGCCACAGTTGACTTTTTGATTTTGAGGTAAGTTTAGAAAAAATGTTCTTTTTATTTTGCCTTTCTTATCTTTCCTTAGTATCTAATACTGGTTGGGAAAACAGGAGAAAAACTGTAAATATACTCCCTTGGTACAAATCTGGTACAAACCTTCCCATGCCTGAAGACCAGCACAGAGAGAAGCATGCTACTGAACAGAGTCCTTAGGGACTTATTAAAACTCATTTGCAGTCATTTTATGTGACATTTTCTCCTTTGATGCAAAAAGATAGGAACAAAAAAATCAAAACCACCTTTGATTACTAGTCTTCTGTGGTAATCCATTTTATCTTAATAACAATCTGACTAGAGCTAGCGTATGTAGTCTTACATTTTACTTACATTTCACTGCTGATGCTGTTATTAATTTGCATTGAAAATGAAGATTATTTGTGCTGGTCCATTTAATTCTCTGTCTCTCCCCTTTACCATACAGCATAGCTCTTTAAGACAAGGACTGTCCTTCTTAATGCAAGGAAATTACCTTTCCATTTATGTCAGCATAACTAAAAATCTTGGTTTATTTTGTTTTTTGTTTAGAAACACCTCTCACTTCCACTCAGACCATCACAGGGACTTCTGGCAGTGAAATAGATGGTGCTCTGTTTCACAAGCATTAACCTCAGTCCCATTTTTTGCAGTACAAAAGTTTCCAGACTACAGTAAAGGGCTGCAAATTTCCATGGCAATAAATAGATCACAACATACAAAACAATTGTGAAATAGCCATATGAATGGAATTTTCTAAAAAGTTTGGTTTTTTAAACTTTTAAGGAAGTAGTCTCCTAACTGTACATAAACTTGTGCCTCTCAGACAAAAGTGAATGCATAGGAGGATTGAGCTCGCCTGCAGTAAGGCTGTGACTTCTCCTTGATACACCACTACACAAACCAATCCGTCCTCTTCAAAACAATCAGCATTTGCATTTTAGAAGTAGACAAAAATAGAATACAATCAAAATGCAACTACCTCTGACTAAGATGCATACATACAATACTTTAATAAATAGTGAAAAACCTTAAAATTAGGAGAAGTTCTTTGAATGCAGCAAAGCAGAGTAAACATTTCTTCTGTTGCATGATCTGGCAATGCCCCTGTAATCAGATAACACCTGTTCTCATACTACTAACATGTTTAACTTTATCTTCTCCTTTATTCTAAATGAAAATTCTATGTGCTCCCTCATTCCCATTTGGAAGTTGAATAGTGAAGCTGGACTTTCACAAAGGACATGTTTCTGCTGAAACCCCATTGCACTCTGCCAAAAAGAAATCTTACGTAGATCAGAGCTATACTTGATATTACTACATTATTTTTTGATTTCGATGCTACTGATTTGCCCCCTCACATACACTGCACTTACACAACTTGAAATTAAATGCAGAATAGCAACAAAGGATATACAAAGTTACACATGGCTGAATTTTATTTTTAAAAGTTTATTTGCTTAGCATAGATGAAAACTTTACCATTTTCATAATTAATCACATGACTAGAAACTTGGAGGCATTCTTTCATTTAGGATAAATAATAGCAACCAGAAGTAATGAAGCTGTCCAGAGCAAGGGTATTGAAAAAAATATTCTGGGTTACAGGTTTTTAACATAACATGTATACACTAAGTGCCATTCCACAGAAAACTCTGTGTGTAAAGACTGTGTTTAATATAGACATGCAAATATAAAGATTTTCAGCAACTGGGCTTGTGTGCATTTCAGGAACATGAAACTTAGTTATCACTTCCACATAAAGCCACCATGATGGTTTCATAATCCCCTTTGAGTTCATCCTGTAAATTTAAGCATAAAAACCCAAAAAATGTTAGAATAATGGTCTCAAGTAAAATAATTTTTAATTAACATTCAATATACATTGATCAAGTATCAGTCCTCCATCTACATAAATTAATCCCTTGATAAAACACAAGTTGGCCACAGACTGAGCTGGAACCAAGCACCATCACTGAAGTTATCTGTATGATCTAGAAATAAATGCATGCATTTCCAGAGTGGAGCTCAGGAAGACAAGGCTAGTAAAAATGTTGGGAGGTCTAGTGGCATAAGTGACAAAGAGAAGCACAGAAGAGTTTTACCTACCCAGGAGCTTAAGGTTTTACTCTAAATAAAGTGAAACTGTCTTTCTTGATCAGTGGTGTCTAATGTTCATTAATATTAAAACACTGTGTATACATATTGTGTCTAGGAGCATCTCAAACAAAGGCTAACAGTATACTGATACTCTGCTTACCATGGGATTGCTTATTCAGCTTGGTAAAAATGGATAATATGCATTAAGTACACAGTGTAATTGCTACATGCACTTCTTGTTTTCTCTAATTTTAATCTTGTTTTCAGAGGTATACGAATTGTTTAGTGTAGCCAAGCTATACGTCAAGACATTTGGATGCAATCACCACTTTGCAGCATGATGAGGCGGTGTAATTACATAACAAATTACAGGTAACACACATGCTTAAGGGAAGATTAAAAGTGACCTAACTGAAAAAGTAGCAGACATCAATAAAAATCCAAAGGGAATTTTCATGAATGCAGGGAGTATGTTTCTATTCCAATCAAAACTTTTTTTTTTGTAATATCTACTACTCTCCACAAAGATGCTTTGCCAGTTCAGCTTTCTTCAAGTTCCTCACCACTTGAATTTTCTGGAAAGAACATTGGGTGGTCAGTCCCTTTTAACAAAATATTTTTGTTAGCTTAACTCATTTACTTAGGTCATAGGGAAAACAGGCCAAATACATGTTAATAAAATTAAAAATTCACTTGCTGGAGTACCCCAAACATTAAAAGCCAATATCCAGTTGTATCAAATACCTCCTTTAGAGTTGTCATGGCAATCATCTCAACTCTCCTGCCAAGGCACTGCTTAAGTACAACAATTTGGGGATATTGTACTCTCCTTTCAGCTCTTGGATTTGACTGTTAAGGGGATATCCTGAGACAACTACTATTTCTATAGCTCTTTCAACAACTTGGACCTGGAAAGGAATTAGTTCTCCTAGCCTGTGCGCCATTGGAAACATAAGGTACTCATCTACAATGAGCTATGCAAGATGAACTGGTGACTGAGGAGCAGAAAAGTTAACAGATCTTTACTGGATGTCAAAAATCACCTGGTTGCTTTGTGTTTCATGTGTCACTTGGGAGAAAACCTACCATAATGGCCTGGCGGAGGGAGATGCCATACAGACTCTTGTAATAGCCTTTGATCTCGTTCATGTCCACTTCATGGCGTGAAACCATGATTCTGATGAGGTCTTTGTGCCGGGTCCCAGCACCCTGTTAAAAGAAAAAAAGAAGAAAGGGGGAGAAAAAGGAGGAGAAAAAGAATTATGCTACTCTTGTCACTGAAATACCTTTGGTCAAGTTCTGTATGTTAATCCATCAGACTTTATAGATGAACATACCCCTTTCCTTTTCCTTTAGTATGTCTTGCAACAGGGAGGTCTCATATCCGCCCTATGAGCACAATCACTTCTGACAGACTACCTCCACCCTGTTGTTTTTAGGGTTTTTTAATATTTTTAAACATTTCTTCCAGCTGTTTCCTAAAAACAGACATCTTCTTCACTGTGCTTGCTTGACATTAGAGACAGCCTAGACTTTTACTGCCTTTTTAAATTACTCTTTTAATAGTGCAGTAATCTGCATTTTCATAATGTTTCACTCAATTTTTCCCATACTGCTCCTAACTAAGTCACAGGAGTTATGACAATATCTGCATACTAGACAGTTCCATGATCACCAGCTGCACCACTAACATGGGTTCCAAACCTGCCAGAAGGATCATGGAAATCTCATTATAGATTAACCTTCCACAAGGTTCCTACTAAGATCTGTAATTGCTCTCCTTTTGACTTTTTACTATAATTGTTTCATAAGAAGGGTTCCAGTCTGCTTCCTGTTCCTGTAAAAGATATGTGCAGATGGACAGATGCCCTCCTGAGCATATTACAGCAAACAGACAACTCCTCCAACAGAAAGTCTCAGGTTTCAAAGGAAGGAATAAAAGGAGTGAGAGAAATACTTTCAATTTCCCTCTGCAGTCTTCTAGCACACAGAGGGCCTAGAGACCTCTAGCTAACTTTATTTTCAGCTTATAAAGCACCTCATGTTTACAAAGAGGGATCTTTATTTAGATTACCTTCATCGCCAAATGGAGTTTTTCTGCAAAGAAAGCTGGCTTGCTTGTGGCACACTTTACTGTAATGAAGCAATGAGACAAGGTCACTTCTGCTATCCATGTAATAAAAGTATAATAAAATGCTTTCAAAACCCTTTCATTTTTCCTACCCACATACCCTATTTATGTACTTCTTTGCTGCCTTTCTTCATAATGTATGAGGACAAGAAGAATCATTCCTCTATTTGTTCAGAAAGCAATTCAGTCAGGGGAGAATAATTACCATAAAAACAACACATTTCTTCCTAGTTTACTGCCCTAAAATTAATGAAGGTGTTGCAATTTCCAAGAAGAAAAATGTAAAAACATTAATGCCTTCCATAGCAGAGCTGGAGGTTATAATTTGATATTCTGTAAACCAAGTTACAGTTCAATTTTGATATTAAGAGTAATCTGATGAAAATTGCTCTTTTATCCAAAGTGTGTTTGAATGTGATATAAAAGCTAAGAATAGGAGGAGTGCCTGATTTCCAATTACATCCCTGATCCATTGGGGAGAGGGAGTCCCTTCATTACCTTACTGTTCATGAACAACAGTCACTAACATTATATGAACATTTTCTTGAACAAAACCACTGAAGGAATTTTTTTGTTTTTAATAACCGATATTGTAAGTATTCTTGCAACATGAAACTCAGAGAAGAGTGGTTTTGGCTGAAGATGGGTTTAAAACTATTGGATTTTTGATACAAACTATACCTGTTTTGACAGCTTTTTTTGGCATATTGGTTTCTTATAAAGGTCTTCCTATGTTGGCAACTCATCTGTTCCCCTTAGAAGACTTTTCCAAATATTAGGAGAGGTATTTCTACTCATTCATCAACTTAACTGATTTTAGGTGTGTCAGTTAAATTGCCACAACTAGATTAGACTTTCTAAGTTTTTATTTAGCAAGCTTCTCAATGAAGCAGGGTAAGTACAGAACAGTTTCTGATCTGAGCAATTATGGCAGAAATAAAAGGTTAAGTTAGTCAGAACATACAGTAGGTTTCAATATGCAAAACCACTTACCAAGGGCAGTGAGGCAATTCTCAATATCACCTTTCAGCTCCAAATCCAGTACCTTGTTCATGTCGTGCTTGCTGTATTTGGTGTACTTCTGAAAGACTAAACAATGGGAAAGAACAGTATTCTCCCTGCACTCTCTCTGATGTATTCTGTCCTCACTGCTGCAGCAGAGGACTTTTTGTGGGCCATCTTTCTCACTTTCTTCAGACAGCATAGAGTAAAGAGCAGTGTTACTGCACATCAGTTACTGCAGATGGAGTCAGCATACAGAATGGGACTTAGGTAGGACGGAAGAGTTTGCTTCCCAATGGTTGGAGTAGAGGTGGCCAACTGATCACAGAGCCTGCGACACAGAGTGACAACCCCCTGTCTAGGGCAAACTGGCTAAGAAGCAAAACCACTTTGGGGAGCTCTCATTGCTTGGCATTGTGATCACAACCCAGCTGAGAGTCCAGTTTTGTCAGTAGCCTAAAATATATTGCTCATCTCTACTACTGAAAGAACAGCTAGGCTGCCAACCACACCCTTAGTCAGCAGGCATATTTCCAACTAGAGCAATGTCTTGATGATCTATATCTTCTCTGAATTCATGACCAGACGATGTTCAAAAATCACCCCAGAGAAGCATGAGGCTTTGTTCAACTTACCCCTTCGAAGATGGGGGTGGCTTCTTGTAGTAAGAATAGTTACAAACACACCAGTATCTGTTCCTTTCCTTTTCTCTCCTGCTTCATACAAGGCCTGTCATAAAGAAAAGAAGGATACAAGGTCAATATCAGAATAGCAAAATTCAAACAGGAATACTGTATTTTGAGGGCCATTGCTTGTTAGTAATGAACACTATCCCTTAACACGATCCAGATCAAAACACTACCTCAGACTAACTCCAGCTCTGTCAAATCGTACTTCATTTATGTCTTAATAGTACCTAGGGAACACAATGCAGCTAGAAAACATATTTTCAGACATTTTATCATCATCATCATCTAGCTTTTCTGGGTACACTACATTCTTGAATGAAGTTATTTTTCATTTGTCATGATAGCAGTCTGCATGAAAGCCTCAGGACTGGTAGGATTTCATAAGACTGACTAAATTATTTTTGCAACTAACTGGTGCAATATGCAGGAGAAACCTATGCACTAAGTACTTCCTCATCTTTCCAGGAGTGACTTTTACTTCCAGGAAAGTAAAAACCAAATCAGTCTCCTCCATTTTCCTCACCTCCTCAAACCTCTCTAAGAGTAATAATAAAAGATCTCCACACAGCATGAAGATTTAACACTCTGCATAAAAATAAACAGTACTGAACTTTTGAACTTTGTCATCCAGGGCTGATGACAGAACTAAACTCCTTATGTAACAGGAATTAAAGCACTATTTCTCAATGGCTTTTTCTTTGCTGAGTTTTTTTAAAAAAATCAATTTGAAGTCATGTAAACTTAAATTGTAACTGTGATCTAGCATTTTGTTGGTGAAAACTCAGCAAGGACTGCTAAGTTTTATCAAAGCAAATGTAGTCCCACTAATGCTGGAAGAAATAAAAAGATAAGATGCTTACTTTAGAATTATTGAGAAAATGACTGTAAAGTTTATCAATAATCTTGAAAGGTTCATCACTAAAAAGCAATGCCAATATCTAACATACTGCAGAGTTCACAATGGTCAGGGTATGGTAGCTGATTCTGAATATAGATAAGCACATCCTTTTTCCTTAATTCAAGAACTCTTTTATAAACAGAAGCAAGACTGGGTCTGATTCCTCCCCTTGTTGACTTGTACTTCAGATGGTCTTCATGCGTTTCATGAACTAGACGAGGCCCTGCAGAAATGTTTCTGAAGCTAGATATTAGGGTGAAGATCTAATTTCCTTCATATAATTAACTTACATGAACTTTGTGAAATACTACCTCCTCGGAAATGATTGCTGTATGACATTGAAATCTCTGTTAGGTCTGCAATGCACAGGATTCAGACAAACAGAAGAATCTCAAGTAAGTCAGAAGAAGCAGCTCTGCAAAATGCCAATTATGATCTTACCCTGGCATCATTGTCAGCAAGTTCATCATTCACATGAGGGTTTTCACATCGGTCAGCCTACATAAAGAGATAAATGAAATTTCACTGGTATTCACAATCATTCAGTTCATTAAAGCTCAACATTTGAGAGTTCTGCAGCACCACTCTCAAACATAACACAATACATAACTGGAAATAGGTGCAGTTATGTGAATCATCCTGTGAATAAAACTGTTGTATTTGTAATCAGAGAACATACTTCGACAGCCATCAGTGACTTATTTCTTAATTCCTACCTAAAAATTCATAGGAAGTATTTGTTTCTTGACATGAAACTACAGGCTTCAAACCTGTGATCTGCTCCCTCATGATCATTCAATAGACTCCTTTCAAGTTCATTTGAAATTTGTAACTGGAAGTCCAAACCATGCACATGGATGTATCAAAAAATCATCCTGTGTGCAAGTACAAGGTTCATATATGTACACTCAAAAATCAAATATTTATTAACTTTAAAAGGGTATTTTAATCTGGAAGGTCCAGTGTTTGAACTTAACTATTTTTCAATGCAAATTTGCGAAACACTTTGTCCACTTGTTAATTCCCTGCCCTTATCCCATTATCTAACTACTAGAAACATTCATTAACAGGAAAGAAAAAAAGTTTATTTCTCTAATTTTAAACATTTATTCTTTTACTAGTCAATTGACATGACATTATAACTGTTCCTTTTTCTAGTGCTTAAAGATAGCACAAAAAAAATTTAAAAGCATAATTGATTAAAAAGAAATATTGTTTTACAATAAAGTTTTTAAAAGGTGTTTTAGATAAAATCTCATTATATTTTGTTTAAGAACAGTTTCTAATGGTCTAGGATTTGAAAGTTTTAAAAGGCAATGCAAAGAAATAAATATTTCATAAATCTTTATTTATTGCATTTGTCTCTAAAGTAGTCTTGAGAACATTGATTTTTGATTATAGATATTGTCACTCCAAATGCTTAAGCATAGCATACCTTGGCTAGAGCAACCAAAGCCTTTTGAAAGTCTCCAGATGTGTCAGAGATGATGTCTTGTGTCAGATCTCTCTTCAGCACTGCAATCAAATAGTTTGTTTTGAAGTTATCAACTAAGTTGACTACATCATCTTTAAAGGTCCAGTCAAATGACTCTAGGATCTTTTTCAGTATTTTCTTAATTTCCCACTTTAAAATGCCCACTAGAAATATGGTTTTCTTTTCATTTGGCTTCAAGTAAAGGAGTTTATTTGTAACATATACTTTAAATCCTGAGATGTGCTTGAAATTGGAGATTAAAACTAAAATGTGCTGAAAAATGTCCTTCTCCAAGGTCTTGTGGGTAGCATTATCTTGGGTTTCTGCTTGTAAAATACACCAACCTTGTTTTGAGCCTTTTTCTTTTTCCTTCTTACTTCTGGCTGTTCTTATCAGTATAGAACTCAAACACAAAACTGTCCCAAAAAATCAAGCTTTTAATATAGGCATCTAAAAAGAAATGTCTTGGCTAAGTTACCTCATCATCAAAGAAAACAGAATTTAATCAGACAATACAGTAAACTCAACAAATAAGAGACACCATATTACACTGCAGTAATATCTTCAAGTAACTTCCCCTTGCAGTTCACTGGTGTTCCTAGGGCTAACACATCTGTGTTGCTAACTCAGTAAGATTTTTTTTTCCCAAGCCTATGCTTTTTCTTAAAATATCAGCCAAGGTTTAGTTACAGGGGAAGAAAAGTAGCTTGTCTTTGCACTCATCCAAGAAAACATCTCAATGTGTCTCATTCCATGAGACATCCACAATCCCAGCAGTAGTGATGTACCTTTTCCTTCACTATTGGGATCAACAGGTCAGCAAAAGTCACCGTGATCTCTCTCACAGCAACCCTGTCAAATTTTTGTGAAGCTTCATTTGCCTCCTATTTTGTTCTCACCTCCTCATACTAAGAGATGTTGTGAATCTAATGTGTCTGCTCTACGGTTATACAACGGTATAACTTCTTTCTTACTTCTTAATACTTCTTTCTTGCTCTGAATTACCTTCCTTGTAGTATCTGCTGGCTTCTCTGATCTCTTGGTTGGTTCTTGAGGCCAGAATCTCAATTAAGGTATCTTCATCAGTTCCAAGCCCCTGACAAAAGTGATTGAAGTTTTAGAGATGTTATTCAATAGAACAAACTTAAAATTCTTAACAGAAATAAGATGAAAATCATTGGTTTGGCTTTGAAGACACCACATGGAAAGAGAAATAAAAATTTAAAAAGTTGTGCTTCCCTATTATGTAATTTCAGCTCTTTTGGAATTCAATTTTTCTCACATTAAATACACTGGTGCCAAAAAGAAATGCTAGAAGGATCAAACAGTACACATAAAAGATACAAATGTAAAATCTATGAAGAAAAAATACCTCCTTCCTTTTTTTTTTTTTCTTTCTCCTATGTAAACATTAATGTATGTGCTATGGCTCCCATTAGCAACCAATTTTCAGAAGGCAAGAAAGAGTTCATTCTCTCAAAAGAATCTCCTTCAACTCTGAAATTCAGCAGGGATTACTGGGTCTTGTTCTCATAAACTGAGTTGCCAATAAAAATTTATTTATCAAAACAAAGTTAAAATAAAGATAATGCACAAGCCTTGAAATCTATGTCCAGTGTTACTTACAGGCCTTGATAAGTACAGATGTTCTTTAGGAAAATTTTTCTCTGAAGATTTTGCCTTACCTTCATAGAGGCTCTTAATTCTTCAGCATCAAATTGAGCTGGAGTTTTCAGCAAAGCCACAACAACATCTTCTAGATGGCTTTTCAGAGCTTTTTTCAAAGCCTCTTCTAGGCTCTGTTTCAGGAAGAATAAGAAACACACCAAGTTAATGAATGGTGGAAGTGTAGTTGCTCTTCAGCTGCAGTCCAAAAATTAGTCTGACCTCTGATCAATCTAAGTGTACATCATTCCTACCTCTAATAGAAAGAATTATGAAGCCCTACTTCAAGTTTCAGGTTTGTCACATTTGACACTTTACATTAATTAAAGTGTCAGGCAAGGTTTTTCAGTAAGTATTCTGGAGTGCTTTCACACATTGCAGTTCAGCTACATTGAAACATTTACAGCATCAGAAGAAGACTCAAAAGAGGCTGCTCGTTCTTCAAGAGAAGATAATTTCATATTACTCTTACAATTATGACTGAGTTGCTTATTTGTGTAACATTTGAATTCATCATTTACTGCATGAAGTTTGAAGTGAACATATGTAATATCATCCTAAACAAAACCACAAGTTCTGAAGATAAAGGTTATATTCTAATTTGACCTAAATTTAAGTGGGGTGAAAAAAATTTAAATCTGGTTTATTCTGCTGCCTATCCAAAAAATGTAAAATCACTAGAAGCCCTCCCTATAGCCCTTGGGGAAGAGTGTTATGGTTCTACAACTCTCCTATACTACTCGGTATTCTATCTTTACTCATCTATACTATTTGAGCCAGGAGAAACTTTGATATTCTGAGTGAAAATTAAGCTTGGTTTGAACATACTTTACCTTTCCTTTAGCCTGCTGATAGGCAGCTTTGATCTGCTGTCGCTGAGCATTTGTTCTCTTTGTCAAGATGTCAATAATGGTGGCTTCATCCACACCTATGAATAAACAAACAAAATTCCAATATATTCAAAAGATATACATCATTAAGCCAGTTTTTTTAATTATGATCTACTTTATTTCATATTTTTATTTTTTTATAAGCTCAAATTTAACCAAAGGAAAAGTTGTTATTGTCTACAAACTCACAAGATTAGTTGTACAGCTAAGAAACCAAATAAATAGATCCATCTAGGACACAGAAATTTCATAAAAAAAGTCTTAGAATATTCTGAGTGTAGATCTTCCACTAACCTGAAAAAATCCTAAAAAACTCCAAACAAACAGAAACCCACACTAAAAAAAAAAAAATAGATGACATTCTCCTTTAATCTCGGTAAGTCAAACTGGAAAACCTTTGGAAGCGCAGACAAAGTGCCAAATGTGATTTTCATTAAAAGAGAGATATGCAACAGAAGCATACAATATATTATCAGTATAATCACTGCCTCTTGCAGTAATGCTATGGAAATCAAGCCAAAAATTATTAGTATGGTATGTTGCAATATTATTTCCTTCCCTAGAAATTACATTTTTTCAACCCTTCCTTCAACATATTCAAGAACTTCAATATAGCATAAGGTCTGAAACCATAATACATCAGGCTGTCAAAGAGTTGAGATTCTTCATCAAGTGGCATAATTGAATGTATTGCCAAGCTTTTAAAAGTAGAGGCACCTCTCCCACTTGCTACTGCCTCTTGCTCCCATATATTATTCAGTGCTATTCTCAAACTTTTCTAAGGAAGAGTCCCAGTGTAGAAAGTTAAATAATTACTCCTTTTACCTTTTACAGTAATAGCTCTGTCTAAAGCAGCAACATCAGCTGATGGATCAAAATTTGGGTATGACTGCACTCCACGGATACCTTTTGAGCTCTTCTGCGGAGGGAAAATAAACAATAAAATTTAAAACAGAAACAAGAAAAATATCTTATTACAAGACACCACTAGTTTAGCTAGGTGATTCACAATCCTCAATAGTCTCTCTTGTTATAAAAATTAGTATTTCAAATTTTTTAATCCTTTGCCATTAAAATAAAATATCCTGAAAAAAGTTCAAGGTTTTATGAATACATACTTTACATACAACAGTTTGTATTGAATTTTGTACACTTCTAGCATCTGATAATTAAATGTTCATCTCCCTACACAATTGTCTCACTAAGAGTTGTAAGACAGCTGACAGATTGCATACTTAAATCTCTAGCATAGAGATACTTAAATTTCTGCATCTTAAGTCTCTAGCATAGTTTTCAAGAGATCATTGCGTCTTGTGTGCTAAGTCAACAAAGGAATGTGACTGTCCCACTGCCTGTTTCTCAATCTTGCAGGCCGACCTTTGTACACTGGTTTCCATGCCAAACTTATCTGCCAGCAATATAAAAGTCTCTGTAACCACCATAGCCAAAAATGTCTCAGGACCCTGGGAATGGAAGGGGAATAGGATGGTGGAGCCAAAGGTTTATGCACAAAATGTTGTGGAGTCAAAATTACAAAATCTACAAGAGCAGAAAACTTTTGTTTGCTGAAATTTCCCCCATATAATTTTGTTTTCAAATGGTAAGTTTTTTGGGGAACTTCTGTCATTTCACAGGGTACTGCTTTACCTTTGCTTCCATTTCAGTAGCTTCACCTCATTATCACAAAGATTCTCCATATCATCCTAGCACAGTAACTCCTGACTCCTCACAACCATAACCCTCCTTCTAATGTATAACTCATCTAATGTATAACTCATCGTCTGAGGTTTTTTATTATGTGCTGTGGCTTGTTCCACCATGAGCGTGACATATGATATGAAAGCTAGGATAAATACTAGTGACTTTACTTCCTCCTTTACATTCCTGGGCTCCAATTCATGGCTTCCTATACCTCAGCCAAAGAGTCCCTGGTTTTTTCACATACTTTATCCGGACATGTTCATACACATTCACAAAACTCAGCTTCAGATTACTACATTAAAGAAGCCGACCTGAGGGAATCAGTGACTGGCCACTGGGAGTTACCGTTTAATTCACATGAACTAGTTCTGCCAAGGAATTGATAACTAGACTGATAGGTGCAAATAAGAGCAATTTTTCATCTTGTAGCTAACTTCCTAGGTTATACGTTTACATTAGATTACACACCGCAATAAAATTAGGTTTCATTTCTAATCTGCTAGAGTTTTGCCACTGTTTTCCTTCAATTTGCATGTATGAAAGGTGTTTAGAAGCCTTTAAACCACTTGTTTACAAGACTACAAGAAAATAAGCATGGTGCTCTCAAAAGCTGATAATACTTACAATACATTCCTGCTCCTGGTTGTCAATGAACCATGCTTGCTTCAGAAATTCTGATACCATAGCCATGTTGATAGAGCTTCTGGGAAGAGATGCATCAAGTTACAAACAATTTTTCACCATTTTCAGCAACTCAAGATTTTCCACCCTCAAAACCACTTCTCTAGCATGACAACATGTTGTGGTTAATTGCCACAGGGTAACTGGCCTGTGCTATTGGAGGCAGTTAACTTTGGTGTTTCATGAGTGATGTGATGCTCCACAGCTGCTTGCTCACCCCTACACTCTTAGCTACTTTCAAAAGTTTTAGATAAGAACAGCAGAAGAACTATGCATGTGCTTACATTAGCATTAGCATTACTTACAAAGGGAAGTTACTAGAAACCAATTAGTTAATTTATCATCTATGCCCATTTAGTTTGATCATTCTGAAATTCACTGGTAAACAAGGGGTCTTGTCTCATCATTTACTGATGTTGGAGTTCTTGTGTATTATGTTAGGAAAAAACAAATTCCTTTGATAATATACCTTCATGTAATTTCTTTGACTAGACATTTTCTAAGGAAGACGAGTAAATCTGGATAGTTCTACATTGCTTTCTCTTACACATTTTCTACAAATTCTACATAATAATAAAAAATCATTACCAATTTAAGAAGAGGAAATAAAAGTAAGTTTTGCTTTTCACCACTCAGAAAGAAAGGTTTCCCAAAAGTCATTATGCAAAAAAGGAAAAAATAAGAGGTGATATAACATTAAGTACTCAAAAATAATGAATAGGTTGTTTAATAACTTCTTTTTTGGTAAGGGGAATATTCTGTTTGTTAGCTGAAATAGTGAAGAAATAGAAAGAAGAAATAAACGGTTTATCAAATAAAGTTATTCAAACAGGATTTTTTTTTAAAGCACTCTTCCTCAGCAAGTTCCAGGGAAGACTCGTTTTTAAAGCATACGTGTAAGCAATAACTATAGATAGTGTTGCTGAGTAAACAGGACTGATTTTGAAACTGGTGTTAAGAGACAAAATTCTGTCTGCAGTCTTGGAGTACAGATCATATATATACAATTATAGAAAAAATGCGTTAATTATGCTGCTAACACACACCCTCTGTCCTGTAGGAAGGGCAGAGACCAGCCTTGACTCAACAGAAGTTGAGGACCAAGGAGTGCAGCTGCAGCCCAGCTCTTTCTTTCCCTCACAACAACACTGTAAAGCTTGCTTCTGCACTCAGCAGGCAAAAAAGTGACAAATACATCACAGAGCCTGCCTGTAGCTCTCTCCAAGGTAAGAGCCCTCTTTCCCAAAAAGCTCTTGCTTTGTTTGCTTCTCTCAGGAAGGAATTTAGCTCTGCCAGTGCTGCCAGAAAAGCTGAAACTGATTTCAAATCTGATTTGTACGTTATTTAGAGTAGGGATTCACTGATAAACCATGAGCAAAATATTCAGTCAGATTGATGGATCAACTTTTATGACCTGCTATTTATTCAGGATCAGAAAAGCATACTCACATCACAATTGCAACCTGCACTTTTCTCAAGCTGTCAGAGTGACTCCTGTGCCCTTCTATTGACAGAAGTTAGCAGGGCCAGATGAAGCATATGGTGCCCAAAATTCTGCTGCATTTTGTAACAGCACACATGAAGGCCTTATGCAGTGGGACGGAAACACTTAAAAGTCTCCATACTGGGTAGACTGAGTCATCAACGCTGGCATGTCCTGCTATGTCTGCTGACTGATTCACAGAGAACCACTCCAAACTATGAAACAAGATTCAGTCTCCCAGCAGCAGATCTGAGGTGTGTTTTGCCTGATAAAGTAACCCTTTTCAGGGAGAGCACATCCCTTCCTTCTACATATTCCCACACCCACCCTTGACACCAAGCTCTAAAGGTTTCCATGCCTTTGGGGCTGGCTGGAGAAGAAGGCTACTAGACTACACTAAATTTAGTTTATTAATCCTCTAAAACTTTGTTTTTCCTGGCTTAAATAATACAGTAAGAAAAAAATGTCTGTGCCTTAAAAACCGTAATTTTTTTTTTCTTTTGAAATAAAGACACTGGCATGCAGATCCGTCTATTTCCATCTAGTATAGAAATAATGCAATTTTAATATAAGTCAAAGTAGTCAACAGTCCTTGGGGGAAGCTGAAGATCTTAGTCTGCTTGAATTAGCTTTGCAAGGTAAAAAACCAACTTAATATAAAACTCTTCTTCTGTTTTGGAAGAAACTACAACTGATAAGGAAAATAAAAGGCTGGAATCTAGGAAGACAGCCAGCCCCCTGATAGAGACAAGGTCTTGCCCAATACTTTGTCCTAACACTCTAAAATGCAGAGATCATATAAACAGTACCTAGATCCAAGAGGGATACATTCAGTCCAAACGCTACTTTGATATAATAGGAAAAGGACTGAAGTAACTGTTGGAATGATCAACATCACAATGGGTTTGAAAAATTACACAGACATCCAGACTGAAAACCCGAACTGTTGTTTCACAAAAATCATCACAGTATTGCTCTCTGTCTGGCTCTTAATTCCCTGAAGATGTACCCTTCAACAGGCCCAATCATAAATTTTTAAGATTTTGAGAAAATACTTTATTAAAAATATTTAAAGATAAAACTATTTAAAGATAAAACTAGATTTTTACACTACAGTCTGTGTCAAATAACAGCATTTATCTATACTTATTTAATTATATAATGAAGCATGTCAGATGCCTGGTTACTTTCAAAGGCTCAATACCAGGATCTTGATGTAAATTATAGTCATGTCACCCAGTCAGAAAAACAGGCAAAAGATCTAATATAGTAATTTACTTTGCAGTGGAAAGTCTGCTGAATATGGAAACACCAGAGAGAAAAACAGTCTCATCCTTGTAAAAGTCTATAGAAAGATTTATCAGGAAGAACCCCAGATGATACAGTTTTTATGTGGCTTTGCCAAGTTCTCAGTCAGAAAAGTAGGATTTTGCTCTTATGTTTCTAAAACATTAGCTTGATTTCTAAAATTTGATTTCTAATTTGATTTCTGAGATTTGATTTTCATCACTTTCAGAACAATGACTCCTCTACAGTCATAGTGCAGCAAACTGATGTTGAAGTATCAACATCAGTTGATCAGTTGAAGTATCAACATCATACACAGCATAGTAGTTTCCTAGGAACTCTGGTTTTACTACACATTTCTACAGAAGCCTATTAAAAAGGCAAAGAGAAAGCATATGAAATGGTCTACTCCAAATAAGTTTGCTTTTGAAGTTTTAACTATTTTTTATTCCCCTTATTTAATTGCATTAAACAAAAGCAATAATTGCCCAAGCCCTTGTGTAAAATGTTCCAGAATGGAAAGAATTTCTCCTGCCTGCACCCGTCTTTTTCCCCTGACAGCAAGTCCAACCCACAGAAAGTTTACACCAGATCACTTGACAAATTCAGCACACAACTCCTAAAGTGCTGGGTCTACAGAGAGTAATAATGAACTACAAAATCCTACCTTGCTCCTCACGAACACTGCCTTGCAGGGCTGCACAGTTAGGAGCAAAGGAGCAGAGGGCTCTCAAAGCTTTTGTAGCCTGTGGAGGAAACTCCACCCAGCAACCAGTGTTTCCACAACCCTAGTAATCATCTGCAGCAGCTGTATCTGGGTGCCACCCAAAGTCGAGAAATATTAGGGAAAAAAAAAAAAAGGTCATTGCGAAACTATGTGCTGGCAAAAGTTTGAGCAGATTGCAGAAGGGAAAATACATGAGCAAGCCGTGGTAGCTCTTCTCTCTTGCCCTGACCACATTCCCCAGTTTTAATAAATTGCCATAAATATTTTTGGATCACATGATTAAATATTAAGAAAACAAAATCTGAGTAATTCTTTTCACATTTTAACGTCTGATATAATTTCAAAAGTGATTATATTAGGATATATCTTTGCTCAGTGAAACTTTTGAGAGAAGACATGGCGAAGAGTCAAGGCAGAATCCTCACTTCACTGAGATCCCATGGCTATCAGCTCTGCAGCTTTTGCATGTAGGTCCATGGCAGAAATAACCCAGGAATAAAACATGCCTAGTATTTCATGTAAATAACTTTTTTTTTTTAAAGAAACTCATGAAAAAAGGGAGACTTAATATAAGGGCAATAATTAGCCCTACATAACAGGGCTACATAATTAGGTAACCTACATAATTAGAAAGAGATTGAAACAATCAGATTAAACTCTGAAGTACAAAGTGAGAGTGATTTGCACAAGATAAGAGTATATCTGCTAGAATTGGTTTTCTGTAAGCATTTCCTTGCCAAGCCAGCACAGCACAACACCATCACTAGCATCTCAGATTGGCCTGGAGCATGATGCCCAGTGAAGAAATACCTATTGCTGAACCAGAAGTGTTTGCAATGGGCAGATAGGGCTCCGAGCAGACTTTCATCCTCCTTCTGCTGACTGGCTGCAATGCACAGTATGGCTCATCTGCCCCACATGAGCAGGCATGAAATGCAGTCTGCCCTTGAAGCCCATGTCTAACAATTAATTATATGAGGAGGAAGAGGAACAGACTGATGGTAATTATTAGAGGAAATCCTCACAAATTTCTCAAATGTTAAATAGCACACATGCACGTTCCAGCATAACTTACATCTTTCTCTGTACACTCAAATGTGTGCTGCTCAGAGTAATCTGCTCATCACATTCAATGAGGTCCCTATTCCAGCAGCCTAAGAAGAGAGCCTCCAGGAGTGCTAAGGACACCCCAGCCCCAGGATCTGCCCTCAGCAGTGGCCTCAGCCCTCATTCCCCACTTGAGTCACTGCCCTGCTCCCTTACAGAGGAGTGGGAGAGAAAGTGGGACCCAGCCTATGGGCTGATGGTCTGTGCCATTCCCAACCCCAGAGAGCTGCCAAATACATGCAGCTGGGGCTGCTTATAGTGCCCACCCCAGGTCTTTGCTCCTGGCTGGGGTGATGGGTAGGAGGGGCTGCCAAGCCCTGCCTGCTGACCCCCATGGGAACACTTCTGGCCCCCAGGGAGTCCCCAGCCCCCTTGACTCTCTGAGAGCAATTTTCTCTTATGCTTTGTTATTTCATTTCCCTCTGTACATTTAATATATCATTTGACAAAAGTATTTTAGATGTTTTCAGTAAACTGAATAATTGAAGGGGCCTACCAGTTGACAATGATACAGTAGGCATTCTGTCAGGTGTATGTTGATTTGTTTATTTAATTATGATATATGATGTACAGATTACACTAGTCCACCCAAATTCCATATCAGAATGACACTAGCAGTCTTATTTCACTTGGCTCAGGTGTTGGCCAGAATCTCTGTTTTTACTCTTTTTCTGGGACTGTTTCCCCTGTCTATTGATGAGCACAGCTAAGGGTAGGAATCAGTGTGCTAGAAGTGCAAAGTCCTACATGTTGACTCTTTTTTCTAATATGTTTTTTCCATAATCAGATTACTACCCCATGTTTATCATAGTATTTTTTAACTTCTGATTTTGTTCTTTTGTTTCTTGGGCTTTTAAAAAATCTAATTCTATTGTCTTTCCATGTTTCCACCTTCAGAGTGATATCGCAAGAAGGTACAATGACGTGCTGCTAGTCATTGAAGAAGCTGTTTGCATTTGCTTTTCCTTCTTAATGGTGGACAGGTGCTGATTGACTCACTGTCTTCCTGGAGCTCAGCTGAGTCACCATCTGCAGTAGAATGCTTTATTGTACAAAATGCTGCCACTTAAAAAATGCAGTTTTGCATTTGGATGGAGCTCTTAACAATTGTTTATTGTTAAGTTTTTAACTGTTACTCTGTCATTTGATTCATGAAGATATCACAGTTTACATATTGTTTATTGTTGAGTTGCCATTATTTATTCAGAAGTGGCAAAGCCACTGTTGTACAGGATTAAATGTCTCAAAAGTGACAAAAATAAGTATATTTGTTTACAGCATTCAATGCATAGAATGTAATTGAGAGAAAGAGAAATGTTCCATGAAAATAGAAAAGAAAAATGGTCATGTGATAAACTGCCAGATTTGGTCATGCCAAATATTTCTCTTAAGGCTAGTGATGACTCATCTCAGTTGGGAAGATGGTGTTTCCCCAAGTAATCCATCCTACACAAAATGATAGGAAAATGAGTCAGGAATTTTCATGGAGTTTGAGAGCGAGAGCAGCAGCCCTAACATCTATTTCAGAGGCTGCTATCAACCTGCTGTAACTCTGTGTTTATTCCACCCAAGGTGCCTTTAAGAAGAGTTAAGGTGGAGAAATTTAGGAAATTATGATTCTACCTACATGAAACCAAAGACCACACTTAACAAATGATCTTCAGACTGCCTATGAGATAGACTTTAAGAGAAGATTGATGCTCACAAGTTGCATTGGTATGAAATAGCATTATCCTGAGGGGGCTGCTGACAGTATGGTCAGGCAATAAATCATAAAACAGAGCTCTGCCTGTTTCATGCCATGACAGCCATCCATTTTGAACCGTCTGATAACAATCCAGAGCCAACTGGAATCTGCCTCTCTGATCTTTTGCCCCTTGTGATTTCATTTATCTTCAGTAGCTTTTATCCATTTCCTAAAAAACTGAGGAGGAACACATTACTTGATTTCTTTAGGCACCCAGAACCTGCAGCACAGCACCTGTACTCAGGTTACAGGCAACAGAGACATTAATATAGAAGATACAGATCCAAGAGGCCTACAGCAGGCCTATTGAAGACAGTAATACTCCCAAGAAGACACTCCAAAGATAATGCAGTGTTTTTACTATATACTTACCAATTCCTCTACAAATTCTGTTTCAGGATGTGTGTCTCAGTTACATTATTCAGAAAAATATCTTTCCTGCATATTGAGGTAAAGGACCTCCTCAGACCTTCATCTCTTCCTTTGACATACACAAGAGATAAAATATCAAATTCAGTGAGAACAGCTTCACTATCTATTCATTTGCACCTGATCGGCACAGTTCTAGAGTCCAGCTAGGTTGTGATTATGTGTAACCCTGTGATCCTATATTGTGGGCTGGAGGGATTCAAATTTAGACATACAATTTCTTTTTTAGTTTCATGCTTAAACAAAAAAAAATCATTAGACACAATAGGACATCCAAAACTGTATAATATCTCTTATGGATTCTCTGTTAAAGGTTTTATTTTTATTGTATTTGCCATTCAGATCATGTTTCCATTCTGAACCTCTTTGCAAGTCTGTAAATAGGGGAAAGATAGGGCAATATGCATTTGTTGATACTGATGCAAAACAAATCATAAATATTTTTGAGGAATCTTCCAATAAGGACTCATTTTATTTACACTGCATGAAATATTCAACACCTTTGTATTTTAACATGGATCTGCATTTTGTTATTGCCTCATGAAATACTGAATTAGCAATAATTGTCAGGCAGCAGGAATTCCATTGTGTAATCAAACATACATCTGCTTCTATAATCAGCTTTAATACTTACTGTTCTCTTAGTTGCAGTAAATACTTTTCTGCTGTTCCATAAATTTTTAGAAGTGTAATGGGATATTCTGAGTCTCATGGTTAAACATGGCTTGGCTACCCAGAAGACACAAAATGTTAATGAGCAGCCCCCTGCACAGAGAAATAAAGATAGCCCATCCTCTCATAGAAACAAGAAGAGTAGGCACATGAGAAATCATGTCAAGGTAACATCATTTTGGAGATTAGAAATCCCATTCAGTTTAAATGAACTCAAGTTCAGAGAAACGCTTCCAGAAGCTTTTCAATGTCACAGACAGCCTTTCAGACATAAACCTCTATAACTGTATGCTAAAGTAATTTAGATGAGGAAAATGTAGACCTTCTAGGAAGCCTCCTTGGAAAAAAATGTTGGAAGTCTGTTACGCATATCTCCATCCAAATCCCAGTAGAGCAAAACAGACCTGTTTGATGAAGAAGTTGTGACAAAAATAGAAAATTACAGTAGAGCAAAACAGTCCTGTTTGATGATGAAGTTGTGACAAAAATAGTAAATTACAGTGGAAGGTAAAACTCAGTGCACATTCGGGGTAATGTTCTAAGGCGATAAGAAAAAGTGAGAGTGCATATTTTACAGTCCTAGGCAGTGTACAATGCTAATCAGAGGGTGTAAATAATAACAGAGGAGTCATTTGGGTAAAGGGAACATAAGTAAATTTAAACAATTGTACTGTGCATAAAGGCTGTGGAAATGTCAGTGCCCATAATGGAGAAAACGTCCAAACATCCTCCCCAACAAAAAACCAAACCTAAACAAGAGAGTTAGTGGCATGTCACAACTGATCTTAGGAGGAAAGGAACTGGGCCATCTCTTCTAGGGAAACCAAGCAGCAGGATGAGCAGTCCTCTGATCTACAAGAGACTGAACCCTGCTGCACAATTAAGTGGTTGTAACTTCAAAGAAAGAAGAGACAACACTAATTAACAAAAATTTAATCAGCAGATGAACCACCTGTGGTACTGCAATATGCAGGTTAAATTTAGCCATCTGGGATTTCCCAGTTTATTTGGCATTCTGAAATTGATCCCTTGAAGTAGCTTTACATCTACTGCCATTTCTTGTGCCACTTTTTCTTTTAAAGAAAATTAATATTATAAACATGCCCTTAGCAAACTGTGCCCCTTTGAAAGACACTGAAATATACAAATACATTGTGCCGTTGAAATACATACCAGTGAGTGGATCTATTGATAAAAAAATTTCCAGGTTGAAATAGTAAAACAATAAAACCTATCTTATTCCCTATCTACAATGAGGAGTAAGTGTCATGCTCTGAATCTTCAGAATCATTTCAGTCAAGGTCATATTTTTTATGAGTGGCATAGCCCTGACTTGGGTCCCACTGTTATGAAGAAACAAGAATTACATAATAAGTGCATAGTAGTAAATCATGTTTTGCTCATTGTGTACATTGAAGGTGGGGTAGGAACAGTCATAAAAAACCTGAGGAAACTATACATTCCATTCACTCTTGTAACATCTTGTTCCCAGAATTTTGAGGGTGGCTTGTGGTTAGAAGTTTTTGGAGACTGCTTGGCTGTTACTCTTTCACTCAGCAGCTTACCTGCCAAAATTAGGAGACAGAAGTAATTCACAATTAGTCAGTGATTGCAAAACCGGTTTGCTTCTATGGAACATCAGAATAGTTTAACCTCAGACAAAATAAAACTTTTCGTGTACCTTTCCCTCAAATCTATACACAACCAAAGTGTTAATCTAAACTGCAGTATTGCACTTGAAAAAATAGTTTTCCTAACCTCCTCCATTTTATGTGGTTTTTTTTCCTCAATTTAAATATAAGTTTATTGTAGACTGTCAGCAAAATATGATTTGTATCCAGGAGATTTCCTGCAAGCTCCTGCATTGTGATGTTGAACAGGAATTCCTTATTGTGTTTCCAGGTAAAACCCCATAAAAATCCTGTTCTTTTTTTCAGTTTTATTCTGGACTGGATTGCCTCAAACTGCTGGGGAAGAAATACCACTAAGGCACAATGATGCAAGTCACAGTTATTAAAGGGAAATTTCAAAGAGTTTAAGCATGCTTCTGTTTCAGAGAGAACAAGGTTCAAGGCATGTTTGTATTTGTTGTAATTTATCCCATTATAGAACTGCCTAAAGGTACATAACTCAGACTTTGATTTGCATCTGATTTTCCTCAAAGGACAAAGATGCAGATGCAACATTTCAGATGTAGCCCAATTCTATACCAGTGCAAATTATTTATCCCTGGAGCTGCTATAAGTTTCTTAAGGTATTCAAACTCTTTGGGAAGATACTGAAGAACATGAAACTCCGAGCCACAGAAATTTAACTTCACATAATTATGGATGAACTATCGTGGATAAAAAATACGAGACAAGAGTGGAGTAGTGAGTCCCAATTATGCTAATTTAAGAAAAAGACATACAATGCAACTTTAAAAAATACAGGATCTTTTGAGGGGTGTTTTAAGTAAAAAGGTAAGGGCTTGTGAGGTAAAGATTTTTCTTAAAGTAAAATTAGCAAGAATACCAGCCAAAAGAAACATATTGAAAGGAGTGATTTTGAGATATCTGTGGCACTACCAGTCTGTTTTATTGTGTTTATTTAATAGCTAGCACAGTCACATTCTAGTTCTAGAATGGGACTACTACACAACCCTCACAGATTAAACAAAGCAAGAAACATCACAGTGAAAATTTAAAATTTAAGTAAAAAGCTAAAATACCTTGTTTAAATGCAAGTGGGAGTCTGTTATTTCCTGCTTGCTTTGCCAGTTTCTTCATTTAGCAATAGTTGTAGTGCTAATATTTTTTACATAATTTATTACTCTAAAAATAATTTGGAAACATAATCTGTCAAATATGCTTTTAGTTTTCATAAGATTGTGAATATTTAAAATAAAAAAACCCTAATTTTTTCAGATGGTTGATTTTTTCCTTCTTTTTTTCATTTTCCATTCTTTATTCCTTTTTTTGCCTTCTGTGGAAAGGAAGAGGAAAGAAAAAGGAAAGCAAAACTCCCCTTTGTTATCATGAAAAGAAAAATCACAAAATAGTTCATTAAAAAAAAAATACTCTCTCAGAAAAACCTTTTGTATAGGTCACATCATTATAGGTGTTCTTCACGTCCCAGTGAAGCGATAAAATATTCAAATTAGCACAGTAGAGCAAATAGTCATAGAAATTAAATCAGCTGTGGATTATTTGTACAAAGGTTCACAATGAATCTGCTTCCTGGAAACTCACAGCGAAACTGCTTGTTGAGTTAGTGATACCAACTTTTGTACTATAGTGATGCCTTCCTTTTGTACTATAATGTAAAGGCAAGTTCCAGGGTTTAGTCCTTTTTGTCATAGGGGTGGGGTACACAGCAATAGCAGTGAGGTAGAAATCCTGAGCCTTTGGACTCACCTGCCTAGGCTGGATCACGTCAACCTGCTGATTTCATTCTGTGGGGTTTTTTTGCAATTGCTAAATGGTACTTGCTTCTCCCTGTTTCTGCTACTCTTTTGCTCATATTTGTCCAGGAATATATCAGAAGTTTTGTGCCTGGAGTTATTCCAAGAGAACAGCATAGTTGACTTACAGTTCAAAATAACCTGCCTGTCTCAGCTGAGGCCAGTAACAGCATAATGACATAGGAAGTAATGAAAATGTGGGCTTGCTTTACCTTTAATTAGCACAGAAGGGAAATGGAAATACACTTCCTTGAAAACATTGTAAAAACCAGGGAAAGCTTTGTTCTAATGTAGTAACAACTTCATCTGGACTGATTTAATCACTCAGTTTGTATGAAATTAGAGCTGAAATGGTATAAATGGTATACCCCTTGTAACTCTAACAATTCAACTACTCCTGGAAGTGTAGCAAGAGAATCATGTTTTGCATTCTTGCAGCCAAACCAAGTGTGGAGATTTATAAATTATTCTAATTAAAACCTTCTCATTTTGTGGGTGTTTGTGCTTTCAGATATATATAACAAACCTGTATTTTTTTCATTTATAGTAAGTTTCAGTTTGCTGGCAAAACAGACATTGCCTGACACAGGAGTCAGTGAGAAGAAACCTGATCCACATCTATTTTACTTTCTGCAGGTATCTTGTTGCCTGTGAGTGAGGCTCTTGCATTTTTTGCTGGTTAAATATTTATGTACACAGTGTGGGAGGTTTTCAGAAAATACCAGAACTCTCATCTCTCTGGAAACACTGAGAAGCAGATGCATTACCATGGGTGAAGGTAATTATTTAGGACTTAGTGTTTATTTACTAAAAATGAGAAATGTTTGTGTATGTTACATTATGACACACAGCTATTGAGAGTGGAAGGGTGGAGCCAGGCCACTATTTCATCAAATAAATTGAGTGCAAATTGTGAAGAGGACAACCATCTGTTTTTCAGAGAAAGAAAAGAACTTACGCATATGATATATGTACTAAAAGAGCTAAGTCCTTTACATAGCAGAAAGATAAGTACAAAGGAATGACAATAGTTTTAAAGACAGGTGATTATTTTTCAAAAGCTGTCTTGCTAACCTAGGAAATATGTTTTTGAATGATAGGGATAATTTGGAAAGTTTTGTATGTGTCTTCATAAACATTTGATAAATTAAGGTCTTCAACATGATAAATTAAGGTCTTCTAAGTAAAGTCACTGCAGGTTTTGCAAATAGTTTGTGATTTTTTTAGAAAAACAGGCCTGACTTTTCACAGTTCAACAACTTATTGAGTATTTCAGGAATGACACTCATGTTATTTTAGAAAATGCAGTCTTAGAAGACGAGCAAGAGAGATTGTACAGGGGAATCGTCAAAGGGCTGCTGAATGTGGCTTCTGGTGAAAGTCCGAAAAGTGGAATGATGGTCTAATAATGGGAGAATCTTTAGTTATTTCTGAGTTCAGAAATCTTAAAAAATTATTTATGTGATTGTAGGACAGGAAGATATGAAATTAAGGAAAGGGAGTTTCATTTGGATTTTAACAAACCATTTTCACCATAAGTGCTTAAAAATGGGTTAAATGGGTCCTAATTTTTTTTTTAACATTAATTTATTTAGGACTTTTTTTTTTTTGCAAACTTATGCCTTTCATCAAAGCCTTGCATCCCTGCTGCTTATTTCTTCTGTGAAATTTTAACGCCTGTTTGCTGAAAAAAAATTAACTTGCAAGGCAAATAAATTTTCCCAAACAATTCTGCCTCAGAGAAGAGACCAGGAGATTAAAAAAAAGAAAAAAAAGAAAAAAAAAAAAAAGGGGCGACAAATTGTGGGTTTCCTTCTAGATTTTCCACAGAGATAACATTTATCCTAACCATGACATCTTAAAATTGTCTTTAAATTGCACTTGTCCTCTTAAAATAATTTTTGTTATGTAGATCACCTGCTACAAAAACTATTGTGACTCATCTTTTTTTTTTTTATGATACAAACCCTGATGTGGCCATATTTGAGGCATTGAAAAATGCAATGTGGTTTGTCTTGCCCCACCTTAGGAAGCAGGGTGTTGAAAAGCAGTGTAGGAAAACATGAGGAAGATTTACAGCTTCTTCTATGCAACCTGCAGATTCTGTCCATAAATCATGAGGAAACAGTCTTCTCTTACCTAATATTAGGCCTTCCCACACATGTCAGATGTCAAACATAGTCCTTAAGCATTGTGTTTTATTTAAATGCAATAGTAAAGGTTAACATTGTAGTGCCATGTCTGATTTAGAGATTAATAGCAACGTTAGTGGGGCACAGTGGTCTGTGTAGTCTCAGGCAGCTGACTAATCAATGAGCAGACTGGTAATACCATGGAATCTCAGGTCTAACCAACATGAAGGAGGAACTCTATCTATCAATAGACACACAAACAGACATCTTTTTCCAAGTAAAGTTAAATCTACATTCTTACATTTTTTTCCAGCAGCTCTGTGACTTATAGTACAAAATGTATGCCTTTATTTTTATTTTCAAGATGAAAGGTCAACAAAATACAGCAAGAAAATCGTTGTTGTCTGTGGTAGCAAGCTGGAATTTTAACTCTTGATATGGAATTTTTGCTCCATATTGGCAACCTAATAGGTGACATCTGCCATATATTCTCTTCTTGCTAATATGCTATATATACACATATATGTCCTGACTGTTTAACCTTCACACCAGAGGTGAAGAATAACAAGTTAAACCTGTTTGATTGTCAGCTCTGTTGGGCAATACAACTGGGCAAGGTTGTTACTTAAGGCAGTGTAACCTGAGAATGTTAGAGATAAAAATGTGGTTTGACCAGAGAGAGTAAAAAGAAAATGTTTGCATAATACATTTCCATCTGGAAAAGAACTGAGTTGTAGCTTGTAACAATGCAAACAAGCCTTTACTTGTAATACACTGCCCAAATTCATTGCTAAATCACTTTCAGGGGATGAGATGGAGTTATAAAAGATATCCTGGCACAAACAAATCTTCATGCCAGTCGATACCAATGTGATGTACTAATGAGGAAGGAGTGGACTTCAACGGCAACAGCTGTTGCTACATTCCTGCTTCTCTGAGTGATCACAGCAGGAACAAAAATGACAATTTTCCCCTTTTTTGTAAACCACTTGGGAAACAATATGTTCTTGCTTGTCAGGGAGACACTGTTCGGGAGAACAGTTAGTCTCCATTTTCCACACGATGGAGCAGGAGACATTCTTTATACCTCTCTGCCCAAGTCCAGAAGCAATGGTCTTTTTTTCACTCTGGCTGTTCTAATGAACCACACTTTAAGGACACTCCCACCACTCCCACCAGTCCTCTCTCACACTGCTGTTCTTTGTTTTGCATCAGAGCACAGAGGGTGGGACAGGCTCTGTTCAGTATGCTGATGTTATTACAAGAAAGCCTAGTGCATGCATTTGCACTGTGGGTGATGTTGAACAGCAGAGAGACTGTGCATCAGTAGTAAGTGCTGTAACAAGAAGCAAGAAAGAAACTTGCTCTCAGGCAGCTTCTGTACACCAAGTTATTAAAAGAGCCTTTGTTTTATATTGTGAGAGAGTGGTGTGTGGTTTAGGAGAGTCTTGGTGCGGACACTGAATTGGGGATTACAATTCCTAAACCACAACACCATCCAAAGGGATATTCCATGCCATAAAATACCATGTGCTGCAATAAAAGTTTAGCATTAAGAGAAAAAAAAAAAGGATTTTTGAGTTACAAAATATGTCTTTTAAGTAACAATTTTATGTGATGGAGCCCTGCTTTTAGTAGATGACTAAACATTGACTTGCCAATGGAAACTAGTGAACTATTTCCTTATTATGTTTTGCTTGCACGTAGATCTTTGCTTTACGTATTAAACTCTGTTTTAACTCAACCCATATTTTTTATCACTTTTATACTTCTGATTCACTCACCCATCACTGTGGGGGAGTGAGGAAGTGTGGACCCGAGGTGCTAGACAGGCTTAAACCACAGCAGAAGCTGGTATCATTCTAGCAACATATTCTTGTGATGCATATTTGGGTAGTACTACTTACTAAATTGACCAAGAAAACAATTAAAAACAATTCAAACTGTGCTGGTAGTGGGAGGAAAGTATTGGTTAAACCAGGATGATCTTTGTTATACTGCATTTCTGAGCTGCATTTCTCAATCTCTCATATGAAAACTTTCTGTCAGCTTCATTAGCTGTGTAGAATTTCAACTTGTCCATGGTCATATCAATAATAATATTGCTATCATTATAATTCTTACACTTTTAAGTGTAATTTTCAGATCTTTTCAGTGGGCACAAGCCTAATTTTTAAAGGCTTTTAAAGGATTTAGCACTTTTTTTGCAATGTTGACAGGCAGTGGCAAGTCCCCTAGCTAGATACTGTCATGACTGTCTTCAGTTGCTGAACTTACAGTCACCTACAGTTTCATTCCTGTGCATGTGCTCTAAATGCTTCCCAAAAAGCCTGTCATTTGTATTTCATGTTCAGAATCCAGTATTCATTTTATTCCGGACTGTTGTATAAACCTTGAAGAGATAGAAAAGCAACTTGTTTCTCTATGGAACTTATGGGGTTGGCAAGGTATTAAAAAAAAAACAAAACATCTTTTTTGGTCATAAATATCTTTAATTTCTTTAAAATTTATCAAGAAAACCTTTTTCTGGGACCTAATATAAATTGATCATAAAATGAGATCAAATATATTAGAGAGATCCAGAGACAAAATTTGCCAAGAGTTATACATTGAGGAGTGTGTTTGAGATGCACTTTTGGATGGAAGCTGCATGAAGCATGGCAGGTTTTGTTCAGGATAGATGGTGAATTCTGACTACTTTATTTCATGGATCTCTATGTGCTTTACTAATTCAGCTAAATCTGACAGTCAAACCAAGTAAATCACCAAATCAGGTTAGATTTCAAAAAAGACAGAAAGACCCAAAATGAAAGGTTTGCTCTGATCAGTTTCTAAGAAAGTCTTAGAGGTTTAATTAAACTGTTGGCAGTTTGGAGTACTTTAATCTTAAATACATCTTGGTGAATGATGTTACAGATCTGGTCTTGTTTCACAATTTTGATTTTAAGACTCTTTTTAAGACTCTTTTTTCTTTAATGCCTTGTCCTGGCATTTTATTAAAAACAATTATGTTGCTTGTTTTTCAGAAGCATGGGTGCAAAGTGATGACCTTTCAGGCTGGCAAGTCCCCAAAGATTCAGCACAAATTGATCCTGAAACTAAACCACAGACCACCATGCACTCCACTGTTCTTCTACCAGGCAGTGTTATTGATTATTCAGAGGAGGTACAGGAACATCCTTCATGTGTGATTGAAAGTGTGGTGGAAGACACACCTGAGGAGGGTAAGTAGTAGTAGTGCCTCAGATGTTTGGAATGAGATTGAACTTCACTGTTTTCCACAAAAGGTAGTGGAAATATCTCTATTGTAGGGTCACAGAAGAAGAACTGCATAATAGTCCACATTGTCGTCAGTGCTGATATATCTTGAATATGGATAAAAGTCAGTCCGGACTAAGTGGAAGGGTTCCTGTCATGATTAAGTTTATAGCTTCTGGACATGATCTTCATGCTCATGTACACAGTGCATGCCATATAGTAGCTTTTTGCCTGTTAAAACTAAAGCCATCAGAAGAGGACTAGATTTTTTTATATGGTCTACACCTGTAACTTCTAAAACAAAATGTGCATTCTCTCTGAAAACTGTCAAAAAGTACAGTTGTAGTTATTCAGAAATAGTAACGTGGCTGCCTAGACTCTGCTGGATGCTTTCATTGTAGCTGCAATCTGAAAAAGGAGATACTTCTGCTTTGAGGAGCCTTACATTCTAAAGGAATTAAACTGCAAGGAGCTGTGACAACAGTGCCCTTTGAGAGCAGTCTGACTGGAGGCATTGGAAAGAAATGCAAAGAACTGTTACAGATATGTCTCATCCCTGCCACAACACAGAGTTCTGTGTGAGTTAACTCAGAAGTGGTGTGAAGAGGGATGTTCAGTAGCTTTGAGAGTCACATGCTCTGTGAAATGCTAAGTTAAACAAAAGACATATAGACTGATTTTAGCATTCATCAATTAACCAGTTGGAATTTCAAATATTTTTCCTCCCAATTGTTGTCTAGATTGAAGACAAACTTTGCAGTTGCAGTAGTACATTATATAGTAATGTATTTTTTTAACTCAGAAATGAAATCTGGATGTCTGATTAATCTATATACTAAGGAAAATATAGACCCTATGCTCTTGGCCTGAAGCATTGATGCATAAGTGACTAATTTTGCCTAAAGTAGGATTATGTGAAGTGAAGGGCTGCTAAGAGTCTCCAAGATGGTAGAAAGAAAACAAAATGCGAACCAAAAGGATGTAGATGCAAGACGTAAAAGTAGATGTTCTATACAAACTTTTTTGTCCATCAATGACATTACTCACAGAACAAAAGCTGATGTTTTTGTATCTGTAATGTATAGCAATGAAAAGACTGATTTCAGAAAAAATAATAGCTTGAGCCAACATGTATTTTATGTATTTTATGTATTTTATGTATTTTATAAAACACCAAAATTGGATCTTGAAAAACAAGACTTTTATGGCTGTACATATGGCTGTACAGGATTCGATGATCCACATAGTAGCTGACAGACTGTATTTTAGAATGGTGCATCCACTTACAATTCAGCTAGCAAAAACAACATGCAGAGACAGGTATTTGTTAGTATAAAATCACTGCAGTATGTAACTAAATTAGAAATTTGTTAGGAGCTCAGGAAAGGTATACATTTATATTTCTCCAATGCAAAAAATTTTTCCATTTCTGATAATTATTTTGACTAATTCAAAGAGTCAGAGACTTCTTTCAGACACTGTTTTCTCTTTCACATCAGAGCACTTGAAAGTGTTGTGGCTTGGTTTTGTCTCAGCAGGAGTGTTGAATGCATCCAGAGCTCTCATAAATATATCAGAGTCAGACACACCTCATGTAACAAGGTGATACAGCCCCACCTCTTAACACACACACATACAGTCACATTTTCCAAGATATTGGGCAAAATCCAGTTTATTTTGTAATTTTTCAAAATAATATTTTGAAAACATTCCTACAGAAGATGAGAAAGAAGTTCAGAATATAGCCTTTGCATTCAATATCTCTATTTTCAGGAGCAAGGGGAACCATTCAAGTCTCACACAAGTCCTCACACAACCTTCTTGTGCTTCTGGTTTTCTCAATTACTTCCCAGTCACTCACATTTTTGTATCCCTTTTAATTACTTAAAACACTTTTTAGACAAAGAGAATCAGAGCAAGAATGTCAATGATTTTCACAATATTTTAACACTGAATTTTGTTAACAGACAGAGAGAGAAACTCATGGTTGCACAAGCTTGGAATGAATATAAACAAGTGGTCATTTCTGAATTCCCTGATTGGATGGAGTGAAGACAGAACTCAAGAAAAAGGTATATTTACAAAGCAAGTATTATTCTTGCTTTCTGGAACAGATAATACCTTAAAGAAATTGAAGAGGTTTATTCTTTTCTTTTGCCCCTTGTATGTGAGCTCTGATTGAATTTACCTGGGTTACTTGGATTTCCAAATAAAATTATTTAGCTTAGATATACACAAGTCACTATTCTAGGTAATTACATCAATATTTTTTAACTTATTCTCCTGTTAGTTAATAATGATATTGGGTTGTGATACTTAAATTAATTTTCCAATAGGAAGTCAGCTCTGTATTAAGCAGAGCAATACAGAGCTGACTTCCTATTGGAAGAGCAATCTGACTGGGGAGAAAAAAGTAATTTTATGTTCTTATTTAACATAAAGGAAGATTAGAAAAAAAATTAATTTTGTGTCATACTCTGTTAAAAAAAATGTGTCTATCAAATAACTTGTAAAAGATAATTTCCCAGGATATAAAGTGTCCTCTTAATTGTGGTAAAAGCTAGTTTTCTTAAAAGGCAACATGTTTCTGCATGGTTTTTAAACCTGATTTTTAATTTTTAGTTTTACTTACATAAATATGTGTAAGTAATGAATATCAGAGTATTCAGGAACAAGTAATTGTCAAACATAAGGTTGTATGATGGTGTCCAGAGATAAAAGCTGACAAGTCTGAGTTGCTGTATTTCTCCTCCCAGGGGCCTATTTTGTTACTAGAGGAAAAAAAAAAGAAAGTAGTTAATGCCTCTAATAAAAAATTTAAAATGTAAAATGTACATGTGAAGTTGCAGTGCATTTTAGTTGATAAGGTAAATTTTGCTTTACACTAGATCAGTTAACCACATCTGGAGTTTGTTCTGCTGCTGATCACAAAGAAACTGAGTTGGAGGAATGTACAGCCAAAGAAGTGCCATACATTCCATACAGCTTAGCTACACTGCATATCATCAAGGTAAAAAAAAAAAAAAACAAAACCAAAAACAAACATCCCTCTCCTTCAAAGAAAGTTCCCAATGATTGAATAGTTTATAATATTTTAAAAATTGACAGTATAAGAAAGCACCCCTTTCCTTAGGATAAACTGGATGAATTGTCATAATCACTGTCATTGTATAAACTCAATTCACAGAATCCTTATGTCCAGTAGGCTGGCTTTTTGATTCACATTTGGAAGCCTGCAGTTAAATTTTGAATATTGGTGTAAAAATGTGAACATTAATATCAAAGTGCCATCTTAACTTAGATCAGATTGTAAGTTGCTTAAATGCCTTTCCCAGGTCAGTGTCTAAAGATGAAAAGTCCCTTTTAACTGTGTTTGGAGGAAATCCTTGCCTTTTTATATTTATATTTCTCATCATTATTCTTCATTGCTGGAAGTGGTATGTGACTGGAAGTGTGAGGGTTTTATCCTGTTACAATATTTTTGGTGCCAGAAACTAGAATGACTTCTGATTTGGTGTTTAGACTTATATAATTTATGGAGCATCATTTGTACACAGTTGTCTGTATGTAAAATAAAAACAAATAGACATATATCCTGGTTTACTGGTTTCCTTGCTTTTTTTTATTCCACTAGATATGGTCTTGTATTGGTGTTTTAGTATGAATCAAAAATGCTTAGTGGTGATTTCTTTTGTACAGACTACATACAGACTGCTGAGCTAGCTGTAGAACACAAGTTAAATACCTGAAACCAATTACTAAAATGGCTCAGACCTCTGTGGGTGATGAGATCTGGAGCCCATCTGGAGCTTTTCAATCTTCTCAAAGAGGCTTTTCTTGTGTCTTAAACTTTTGATTGTGTCTCTAAAATTTCTCTACTTCCACATTAGTTTTTGTGGATGAGGGGTAAATAGGAGAGTGTATTTCAAGACTGCATTGCTTCTTGGTTACTTTTATGTCATTTGAACTGTGACAGTGTCAGGTGGCAGAGATTCCTCACTCCCAAGTCAACTGCTTGTAAATATTAATAAAGATTTAATCTGTCAGCCTAGATCCATGCTAATAACCACAACTATTTTCAAATAATGCATCAGCCACAATAAATAATCTGAGATTTTATTATTTTTGTTTTGATTTGGCTGAGCTGCTCACTGTCAGCAGAATATGCATCATGTGAAGCTTAAATGAAGAACTGAAACCAGAGAAATCTCTAGAAAAGTTCTAGATTTTTATCATTTATATATGATCCTGTTCATTACTGCCGTACTTGACTAAGCAGTATCTGTTAACCTCATTCCTGTGTCAATGCAATTTGACATTGCACCTATCAGACAGCTATGTCAAAAAAAAAAATCGACAGCAGAAGCTAGGACAGGAGCTGGTGGAATTTTCCTTTAGTGACTATTATGAATTGAATTAAAACAAAAATTAATTAAAGAGATTCATTGAGGAACCTGAAGCAATTTAAAGCTTCAATGATTCACTTTCAAACAGGAAAATGCTCAAATTGTCCATCCTTGATGTACACATCTCTATTTATTAGTCATTAAAACTGCCAGTGTACCTTAAAGTTATATCAATTTTGTAGGATTTCAGATTATTTTACTGAAATACAACATAAAATAGAGTGTATTCTTTAATCACTTTCTTTTTCTAACTCTTAAATGAAGACATGCAGTCTCCCACACTGATTGCCTTTTTCTCCCAGTTATAGGCTTCATAATGCTATTATTCTTTTTCAAGAAATTTAGAATTGTTATAATGAATATGAATATACCTTTTCTATTTAGATCACAACATTAAAAAGGAAGAAGTGGAGGTACAATGTTAGGACCAAAAGAGAAATTCCATTTCAAGTAATTCACAGGCTTGTATTCAATAGTATAACATACTTTCTCTTATTGAAGCCTGAAAGTTTTGGTCTGTAGCTCTGCTGAGTACTTGTCTCTGGTTCATTACAGCTGGTGTTGGTAGTGCTGAGTTTATCATTTCCTTCTTCCTTCTGCTCTGAGTTTACAATTCCCTTCTTCCTCCACAGATTGTAAAAGACATGCAGGAAATGAAAAACAGACACGTGAAGATAATGAGAAAACTAGATGATATAAGGAAAGAAAAGCAGGTGATTATACTGGAGCATTAGAACTCTTGACCATTAATCAAAGTGATACAGAGAGATAAAATCTACTTCATTCACAATTAAATATCCATTCCTGTACCATTCTTTGTGCCTGTAAATAATGCCAGTGTATCTTGAAGTGTATTTTATCTTACAACTTTGTGAAGTCTGGTTTTACTTTTTGTCTGGCACAATTGCAGAGATTTTTCTAAAATTTACCTGTTACTGAAATTTTATCTTAATAACACCTTCATGTCATGACTGGCACCATGGTTTCAACACTTGCATTTCTGTAGGCTGTGCCTCTCAAGAATGTCTGCATTGTTAAGGGCTGTGCCAGGCTGTACTGCCTTTATGGATTTTTATTTTTCTGTGTGTATTCTTTATCTGCTTTTTACTTAGCTTGGCTTTAGCCTTGCAATATTTTTTCAGCGTAGATTATAGCATAACAGAATCTCTTAACGTGTAAACTCCTTCAAGGTGACAATGAGGATCCAGAATGGCTCTGCCTGGAGGAGGAAAAGTTGGGGGGAAAAATGGTGAGACTGGAGCCTGGAGCTGAGAGTCAGTCTCAGATGTGACCTAAATTCCACAATACCTCTCTTTCCTTAGTGGAAGCATTTCTGCATTCCATTAGTCAATAATTCTCCCAAAAAGATGGAATTACCTGCATCATTTTTTACTACTCTTTTGACATCTTTTCTTGCAGTTACAGCTTCTTGTTTCTGTCTATTTGTCACATCATTCTCCTTTTCTGATCCATGGTAAGACAAGCATTCAGTTCCTATGAAGAACAATGCTTTCCAGACCATTAAAGTTTACTGTGGGCACTTAGAAAGAGGAGATTCAGAAGTTCCTCTAAAGCCATCAAGGGGAAGTGAACAAACTCTTCTGAATGTCAAGTAAAATCTAGAGAATTTCCTGTATGTCATGTACAAGGGCTAGATACCCTTTGGAGTAGAACAAGATTTCATCTTGTTCTCAGGTTGTCACATCTGCACAAGCATTGTATACCAGTGTAAATCCATTTCTGAATTTGTTAGGGATGTACCCCTGGCACAGTCACTTCTTCCACTTTCAACTGACTACAGATCACTAAGGGAAGAGAACAGGGAAGAATACAGATGCATAGCAAGACACAACAGCCTCCTGGGCAGTGATGCAAACAAACAATGTGTAATGACCTTACTTCACATAATCGCTCTAATTTTTGTTGTTATGTGGATTTTTTTTTTTAATGATACTCCCAAACTTTCCCTGTCTAAGTTTAATTTCTTTAAAATTGCTTAACTGCACTTGGGTGACTTCATTCTGATCTGCTCTGAGAAAGGCTATGGCTTTTATTTCTGAAAAAAAAAACATTAAATATAAGTTATTTTAGAAGTAAGTTTTGCTTGAAGTCTGCATTTAATGACAGTACAAACCTCCTGTGACCAATAGTAAATGTTTGCAGACAATAAAAAACATTGAATAAAGAGAATAAAGAGAACCTGATATGGAAACAGTTTCCTTTATTGCGCCTTTCTGTTCTCATCACTATTAATTTTCTCAAAAATATTTTGTTATAAAGGAGGAGACTATAACTACTCTAAAGAAACATTACAGTGAGAAAATGAGATGTCTGAAATCCCATTTAGAGGCTTACCAAGAGCTGATGAACAAGAGCAGCATACATTGGCAAGATACAGTTAAGGTAAACAAGTATTTCTGTTTTACATGGCACACATTTACAGAGGCTGCAGGAACAGGCCTTACAATTAATGCTCTCTTCTTATAGACAGACAGTTTAATGAAAACAGGTGGTTTGTAAAATTTTACTTTAAAACAAGCTATGGTTTTGTCCTTCTGGAGAATAATAAATCTTTGCACGGTATGCTTCCAAACCAGTTTTCATAGCTTGGCCTATCTGTGCTATGCACTTGAAAACATCTTTGCTTTCATGCAAATAATCTGTGAAGGATATTCCTAGAATATATAGGATGTGCTGTTTATTTGATGATGAATAGATATTAAGGTTTTCCTCTTCCTCCTTCTGTTCTGCAACTGAGGAAAAGGTTTAGAGTCCTCAAGCATTTAGAAAGGGTCTTTAGAAACAGACTACCTCTGGCCACAGATGATCATTGCCAAATGAGGAATTTTAATTTTTTAAGATCCACAGGGTGGATCCAAATGTCTGTCTGCCTGGTCCAAATGTCATGAATTTTCAAAGCGTAGAACAAAAAAACTCAAACTGTATGCCTTTCTGAAAAATAGTGTTGCAATTCTCATCCCTTTTGCCTTATTTTACTGCCTGCAGAACCTGAGAGAAAGAAACAGACAACTGATCCAAGACAAGGAATATCTTCTTTACCAAATGAAAAAAAGAACACAGAACTGGAGAGAAGAAAAGGTAAAGAAACAGATTTTGTGTTTTCTTTTTGGAGTCAGATGGTGTTCATGCTATTGTTTCCAGTGTGTGCTGTTTGTCTGCCTGTATACATTTAGATACGTACATCTAAATTGGTGAATATTGAGCTACTATGCACTTGCCTTCCTTTATTTCAGAGAAAAATGTATGTTTTCACCCTTAAACAGCAATGAATATGACATATGCTGTTTTGTCTTACTAGATTTTTCTTTCCACTAAAAATTATTAGATGGTCATTTCTCTTGCATTCCACTTTTTATGTCTTTTTTGAAGAATTTTAAAATTACAATTACAGCACATTGCTTCTTCCCTATTTAGCAATTAAAATTAAAAATCAACAAAAGCATCTCATTGTCTACATTACTGCAATATTGCATTTCAGCTGGATGACACAGCACCAAAACTACCTTATTGGGTGGCTCCCAGGGAAAGCTCCTTAAAGTTCCTGAGGCTTTCCAACTTTATCTGTAGTAATGGCACTTTAATTTATTAACAGCATATGTGTAAAAAAAAAGAAATTTGTTTGGTTTGTAATAGGTGGTATTGGTAAACATAGCCTAATATTTATTATTTTCTGCACAGACTTCTGCTCTGTTCAATATGTGCAACTCTTTAATTTTGCAACACTGCTTTGTTACAGCCAGTTTTCATTGCAGTTCTCCAAGACACGAATTCAGGAAGACCTTACCCAACTTGGTGCTAGGGAGTCATGGGGGAGGGAGGGGGTCTGGGGTCTGTGAGGCAGATTGTTTTTGAATTCGTGAAACTGAATGCAAATTTCTGTATGATTTCTGAGTAAAGATCTCAGGCAGTTTTTAAAGTTTCTCTTTTGAAGTGTCCTAGCACCACCTTCCGTTTAAGTTCTGCATGGCACCAGTATTTATAATCAGGGTTTCTACTTTTCAAACACATTGAGCTGCGCCCACAGTTATAATATCCTATGCCTTACTGATAAACTGCCAAAAAAACCAAAACAAAACAAACCCTGGGGTTTACAAATCTTTTGACCTAATTATTATATATCGAGAAAATGTAGCAAAAGTATTATAATGAAGAGTTAAAATGATGAGGATACTATGTTCTAAGGCTTGTGGGAAGAAGGAATATTTTCTGTTAAGCAGATAATGCTGTTAACACTTGGCATGCATAACATTTTCTGCAGGGTTGTCATCAGAATTCTTCCAAAAGCTTTTGTTATTTAACTGTTTTAGGAGAATCAATCATTTTGTCACTGTTATCATTTTCATTTCAGCAGTGTGGACAAGTGCTTGAGAAAGTATAAACTCAGGACCCCTTGACTGAGGCTCTTGTGAAAACACTGGTGCTTGAGCAGTCTCTGGTTTGTTTCTGTATTTTCTTGTCCAGTGACTTCTAATTTTACTGCTCAGTACCCATTTGTGTTTGTTGTATACCTAAGTAGCGACAACATTATTTCCTTATTATTGATTATTCTCCCCAAGGAAATATAATGAAAATTGGCATTGATTTCCTGCTATTCTTCTTTTCTTGTCTTGCAGGTCTGGATTCTAGAAAACTTGTGTAAAAAGCTAGATTACCTTTATACACAGCACACACTGAGTGAGTGTTTCAGATGCAGAGTTTCTTGATCTTTTTATGTTTCTTCCCTGTTTGCTCTTTTGTTTACACTAAGCTGCATACCTGCTGAAGTCAATATAAGTATTTCCTTTTCAATACTGTGTGCAGGTGGAATAATAAAATAATGTTGAAGCTACAAATACTGCCTGTAATGATTCCAAACTCCTTAGTACACCTCGCTATTTACAGTCAGCATAATTTCTCAGTAGGTTTATTTCAACAATTGTAGCCTTTCCTTTGGAAATGTAAAGCAAAGCAAAGCTTGAAAATTCTTTGAGTTTAAATAAATAAAAATGAGTTATTGGTGAAAATGAAATATTGATTATTAAAAAAATATTGGTTTGTGACAAATTCTTGATTTCTAAAGGGAAAGTATTGTCCCTTTAGTGTCTTGATTTCTAAAGAGACAATACTGTTGGAACTGCAGATAAAAATGCTGAAGTTATTCTTACCTGGTTTTCTATTGCTTTCAATTCAGCTTTACAGGAACTACACAACATCAGTTTACATGTGGAAAGATTGCAAGACCTCATGAATTTCCAGATAAAAATTCTTCAACAAAAGTCTGAAACGGCAGGAGGACAAAATTCAGATGTGTCAAAGGTTTTAGTATTAAAAACAGACCAAGTGAGCACAAAAATATAAATTTAACTATTAATTAACTATTAACTATAAATTTAACATAACAAATATAATTTGTTTATGGGATTACAGCAGGTATTTCAAAGTCAATCAGGATTAATCTTTCAAAAGCTGAAATCAACTATGGGCCGAACTGGTAGTAATTAATGTGTGCAAATATATACATGGCTTGAGAATGATACATTTATGATTAATGATTAAAGCATCACAATAATGAAACAAACTCATTGGTTCTGGAATCACCATTAGTATGCTGTGGCTGTCATTATATATTTGATGGTAGACACTTTGCTACAAAGTTCTTTTAAGTATCCACCTCTTTGACATAGAAAAGACTATATTCTGAACATTGGAATGAAAGAAATCATCTTATTCAATATTTAATTTGCTTTTCTTAATTTCTGCTCCACCTTGTTCATTAAATTCTTAGTAGGTTTGTATGAAAGCATTCAAAATTTAGATCTTGGCTTAATGTATAAGAGTTATCTTTTTGCTTGCAGGCAGTTAATGAAGAAGAGAAGACTGACTGGTCAGTGGAAAAGCAACATCTTTGGCAAGCACTTACCATCCTACAAGAGATAGAAGAATCTTTACAGAAACGAGAGAGGGAAGTCACTGAGCTCCTACAAAGTGAAAGATTTTACAAGGCAATGAAACCTCAAGTGACAGTGCTAATATTCTTGAAATCTCTTATCAAGATGGTAAGAATACAGTTTTGGCAAAGATGAAAGTTTATTTAATGAGCTTTCTAAAAATTTCATGAAAGAAAAAGAGTGCAGTTTAGTTTATTGATGTTATAGTCTTAAAAATGGTGAAAGCTTATTTTGTAGACGTTAGTTTACTGGTAAGATTTTCTGAAGAACACACATTATTAAAGACCAACTTGAATACTCATGACATTTTTTATAAAGATAAATTAATGAAGCATGAGAATGGTACCATGGAAAAAACATGTTTTTCTAGCCTTTCAGTTATGTGAACTGCATGAAATGCAACTTTTCATCCATGTTAGGTTCACACCATATATTGTGATGTTCCTGAGGCACAGCAATGCATCTATCAGCTTATCAGGAAGAACAAAGATGAAAGATCTGTTCGGGAAGAAGTTTTTAATAATGCTCAAGCTGACATTCTGTCCTATTTCCATTTTTGTGGAAATGAACTTATGGATGACACAAGGTATATTGAATAGTTAATAAAACAAAGATAGATATAACATAGAAAAATAAGTAGCTCTTTTCACAGAGAGAAAAATATATTTTGAAGAATGCTGTTGTAGTTTTTATGTCTATTTATAGGGGGAAAGTATTAAAGTATTTTCTATATCTATATTGTGAAAGAAATCACTAACTTAGAAATATCTTGTATAAAAAGCAGAAAAACATTTCAACTGGCTTGTGCAAGTTTTTTCCACTCTATTATAAAATATGCTGAAATAGGCTTATTTGACAACCCTGTGCTAAAACATCAATGTCTTCTCTTTCTACTTTTTCTACAGGAAGTTCCTTAAAAATTAGCCTCTTTATAAATTAACTTCCTTACAAATAACTTCTAAGGGGTTTTTTTTAAAATAATCTTTCTTTCTTTCTTTCTTTCTTTTTTTCCTTTTTTTTTTTCTTTTTAACGATAGGACACACCTCCCAACGAAGCTTTTCAGAAACATTGGGAAAGCAAAGTGTGATTTAGAATATGTTGAAACAGAAAAAATAGTGTTTGACTGTATCCAGACAGGAGAAATCCCCAACTGGATTAAAAGGGATTGTCTTTATGTAGCCTGGTCAGGTGAGAAATCCTCTTGTCAAATCACAGAAGCTTAACTACCCTCACCCTACTAACTTTTGAATACATGAAACAACAGTGAAGCAATAAAAAGTATGTTGTTGCCATGCCTTAAGGGTTTCCATACCACATCTTCCATTTTGTGCATGTCAGTGAGCTACTATATGAATTGTAATAATGGGTCATGGCTTGTAAACACAGGACTTCTGAATTTATACTCCACCATGCATCTTTCTTTGGTATTTTTATCATTTTGAAAATAGATGTCTTTTTATATTGTGTCTAAATATCTCAATGCATGTTCTAGGTAGATGCACCCAGAATCTCCCCAGATTTGGCAGACATGCACTGAATGAAATAACAAATGTGGAATTCACAAGGCAGTAACCCCTTTTCATAGAAACTTAAAAATATCCATTGCATGAATTTAACACACTGTGCTCTTCTAGCGGGACTAGCAGAAAATGTTTTTCAAATATTTGATTTGCTTTTTCTGTGACTCTGCAACACAAAGTCTGGTCTTGGTGACTTAGGGAGAGCAAGGCAGATGTGTTCTTCTATTTGAAAAAAATGATTATTTCTAATTTAGAAAATTAACTGGGTTATATATTGATCCTGTGTAATTATATATTTATGGGAACTCTCCAGAAGACCCTGAAATACACCCTGAAGAGATAGAGTCACCATTCCAAGGAACTCCTGCAGAAGTTTAAAATGGAAATCAAGGTAATACCTCACAATGTATCACCCCATATGGTTTTAAATAAGCTATTAATAATGTGTTCGTTTTCCTAGCTATTCTTAAGGGGTTTGAGATTTGCTCTTTTTCTGTGATGTCTAAGCACACTTATATCCAAGAATGACATAGTTTTGTCAGCTAGTGAATTGCAGGGTTACAGTTTTCTGTGTATGAAAGGATTCCCATATTGTATTTTGCACCTGTATATCTATCACTTTGTTCATGTACAAGTGTTTATGTGTCTTGGTGGCCCTTGATATTTATTACAAGTAAAATATATCAGAATCATAGGACTTTTTAGACTGCAAAAGACACTTATGATCATTCAGTCCAACCATTTACCCAGTACCAGTCACCAGTCAAGGTGACTACTAAACTAGGTCCCTAAGAGCCACATTTACATACATTTTTAAATGGCTCCATCTCTGGTGATTCAACCACTTCCCTGTACAAACTGTTCCAGTGATTGGCAACCCTCTACATGAAGAAATTTTTCCCAATATCCAATCTAAACCACCCCTGGCTCAATGGAAATTGTGGCCATTTCCTATGGTCCTGCCATTTGTTTCCTGGGTGAAGAGTATGTATTTCTCCCTCACACTCCCACCTCCTTTCATGTAGTTGCAGAGAGCAATAAGGTCCCCCCGAGCTTCCTTTTCTCCAAGCTAAAAACCCACAGTTGCCTCAGTCAATCCTCATAAAATTTGTGATCCAGGCCCTTCACTCCTCAGCACAACAGGGACATGGACCTCCTGGGATGGGTCCAGGGGAGGGGTACAAAGAAGGTTAAGGGACCAAAGCATCTGTCTTACAAGGAAAGGCTGAGGGAGCTGGGCCTGTCCAGCCTCAAAAGGAAAACCAAGAAGGGCCTTATCAATGTTTGTAAGTACCTGAAGGGAGGACATCAAGAGGATGGAGCCAGGCTCTTCTTGCGGGTAATGAGTGACAGGACAAGGGTCAATGGGCAGAAACTGATGCAGAGGCAGTTCCACCTGAACATGAGGAAGAATTTTTTACTGTGCAGGAGACTGGAAGTGTTCATCCAGAGAGGGTGTGGAGTCTCCCTCAGTAGAGATATTCAAAGAACCATCTGGACACAATCCTGTGCCATGTTCTGTGTGGCAGCTCTGCTTGAACAGGGCAGCTGGACCAGATGACCCATTGTGGTCCCTTCCAATCGGGCTCATCCCAATTGGAAGGGACCTGTGATTTTCTGCTGAAATTGACCCAACTATATATATTAAAATGCATCAAAGAGTGCACTAATTTTGATAGCAGATATTTCGATTGTTGAATCCCAAAGTGAACAGGTTCAAAATTTCATTACCTAATTACTTATACTTATCCTACACAGATGCTAAGATAACAACCATCATGCCAAGTCAATGTAGACAAGTTCTTAATTGGTAAATATAGAATAAAAACTGTAAATTATATTATTGCTAATTTTTAATTTTATTATTTGTTGCATTTTTATGTTTGGTTTTGTTTTGTGTTTTCAGGTTTACCAAGTAATGAAGAAACACTAAGAAACCAACACTGAAACAAGCTCCCTATTTCAGAGGGAAGCACTGGAGAGAAACCTTGACACACAAAAGCATTTTCTGCAGTATTTTTTGAGTGGACAAAAAATTGGAAGCATTCAGTGTATGTAGTTCACTAAATATCAGAACACTTAATTATCAGGCAAAGTGTTTTGAAAACTTTACGTATAACCTAGGGTGATGTTATGATGCTTGTATCCCCAATCATCTGTTCTGTTTTTGCTGGATATTATGTTCTGTGCTTTCAAGACTAGCTCATAAAAGCAAAGTTTTGTTTTGTTATCAGCCTGCTCACTCCCCCACAGTCAGCGGGACACAGATGGCACAGTACATAGGGCAGCTTTTGCTTTTTGCTCTTGCTTTTTCTTGTGCTCTTGCTCCTGCTTTTGCTCTTGCTTTTGCTTCTGCTCATTAGTTAGTTTAGCTAGGCAGTCTGAATTTTCCCTGGCCTGTCTTTCTTTCCCTTTTCTTGGAACCACTCGAGCCTGCTCCGGACTGGACCTGGGAAACACCGAGTTTCCACTTTGTGGCTGCAGCAACCATTCCCGGCACTGGAGGGACCGATAGTACAGCAACCACCCACCGGATTTGTCATCTCTTCAGAGCAGTGAATCAGTTTTGTCATCCAGTATCATTCATTTTGTGTGCTGGGGAGTGTTTTCAGTGTTAAATAACAGGTTCTTTCCATTTCTCTCTGAGGAATCCTTCCCGAACTGGCGGGGGGGAGAGGCCGCGTGGATTTGCTTTCTGGAGGGACCCAACCTTTTTCTGGGAGAAAACCTCCAACCTTTGGAGGTTTTCTCCCAGATTTGCTCTAAACCAGGACAATGCTTTTTAATAAACATTTTAAAGCAATCTTCTAAAAGAAATAAACAAAAAAACAGCTTAGCAATGACCTGAAAGAGCCTGTGACTGAGCAAAGGAGTCTTTAAGTCAAACAGGTATAGTTCTGTTGCAAGTGGACGTGGTATATAAGTTTTTGCTGTCTAAAGGGGGTATTTAACGTGCCCCCACAAGCAATATCCGCAGAGATAGACCCCTAAGGCTAACTTTCATCTGTGAAGCACAGCCTCCAAAATTAATTTTGCTTTGTCCTACTTCAAATTATTTAGCAGTTGTTTTAAAGTACTGGCTTTTATACCACCGTATGCGTTTCTACTTTTCACACTCTCTTTTTTTTTTGTTAAAATAAATTATGATATTAAAAAAATCATATATAGGAAGAAAACTTTAAAAATATAAACTTCAGAAATGTAATAGTAATAAGGGGCAAATTAATGTGAAGACGATGATTGCTGTTGTTGAAGACAACAACTTGTCTCTAACAAATAGTTGTTGAAGATGATAATGCTAAGTTCCTGGAAGTAAATGCACACTGGAATTTTAAATACCAAATGTGTGCATTTAGAGTTGGGTTGACATTTTATTGTTGTCTCTTAAGCATGTGTACCTGGAGCTGAGTGGTTTATTTGAACTACCCAGCTGCATCATGTCCCATATCATAAGCTGAAAAAATTTTGTATTCCAGCACTGATCTATAATTCAAATAGTAACATCCACAAGCTTTATTTTTTTTTTTTTTTTTACTGCATGTCTGTTGATAAGGTGCATCTTCAAGGTTTGCATCACCTATCCAGAAAGAACATGGATGAAACATCCCTATGACAGTGCTTTTGTGCAAACAAATTGATGTGTACTTATCACTGTCCTCGTGGGAACTGTCCTTCTGGGAACTGTAGTACTGGGAACACGATGTCTGTTACTGAGGGCCATTACTGTTCTCAGGGCATTTTGCATTTGAATGTTAGAGTGCACTGTGAGACTATCTGAAGGGAATGCAAGAGAAAAGAAACAAGGACTTAGATATCACTGAAATGTAGATGCATTATGGTGAAGATGCTGTAGACAAAAACAGCTAAAGTGGATAGAGAGGGTGATCTTGAGTGCTTCACTGTGAACATACCACTCCAAGATGCAGCAACACTGACTGGTAAGTCCAAGGTTTAGACAGGACAGAACCAATTCCAGTCCATCACAGAAAGAGAGATTAAACCTAAATATTTATAAAAGCTATATACAATCTATATGCAGGATGTACACATTGACACTGTTTGAATTTTTACTGCTGTTAGAATTTTGATTTTTTGGTAATGAGACAGTTAAGGGCAGTTTTAAATCAGCTTTGAAGAGTATGAGTCATGTGGAAAGACAGAACACTGTTTTAAATGAAAGGAGATTTTTGAGGTGTGGTTCAGCTATCGAACTGTATAATGCAAAGTACTTGAACATTTTATATATAGAAGTGTAAAATAAAATATATTAAAAAAAATTATTAACTTTGTTGTTTAGCTTTGTTAGCTATTTAGAGTCCTCATGTGAAAATGTTTAATCTATTAAGAAATTTTGGCTCAATTCTTATTCTTTCTCTAACCTTTTTGAGTGCCTGACTCCAAAGCTTATAATTTAGCTCCTTCTCTCACCTACTCTCATGTCTATGCTAGTTTTCTGAAGCAATTTCATAGTGTCGAGTTCAAGTTGCTAGCTTTTATACTTGTATTTAAGTATATTACAAAGAGAAAAGGAATAATTTCTCTGTTAGGCTATTGGCCTTTACTTACTCATAATGTGAACATTAGGGCTGGGAACTAGATTTTAATTAAAATTATCCGTAAAACATAATTTTAAATACCAGATATATATACTTTAAATATAATTAATTTAATCAATAAACAACAAGTGTTAAGAGAACAGTGTAATTTTGTTTTAGAATCAGTCCAGAAGCAATGGACCCCTATAAGGAGGAAATTGGGCAAAAATCACAGGAAGCCTCCATGGATGACAAAGGAGTTGCTGAGCAAATTCAGAGGAAAAAAAAGAGGTTTCAGCAAGTAGAAAGAATGACAGGTGACCTGGGAGGAATACAGGGGAATTGCAAAGGAAGCTAGGGACAAGGTTAAGGAAGCCAAGGCACAGATAGATTAGAATCTGGCCAAAGATATTGAGGATAAAAGAGAGCTTCTATAGGTGTGTTGCAAACAAGAGAAAGTCTAGGGATAATGCAGGCCCTCTGCTGCAGGAAAAAGGAGACCTGACTGCCCTGAACAAAGAGAAGGGTGAGGTTCCCAATGAGTTCTGTATCTCAGTCTTCAACAGGAAGTGCTCTAGCCACACTACCCAAACTGAGAACAAACTCAAAATCAGGAACTGGGAGAATGATGACCCCAAGTCCACTATGGGAAGGGATCAGGTTTGAGACCACCCAAGGAACCTGAATATGTACAATTCTATGGGAGGACCCGATGAGATTCAGGATCCCGAGAGAGCTGTCATAGCTGCTAAGTCATTTTCCATCAAATTTGAAAAATTGTGAGAGACAGTGACTGGAAAAAGCAAAATATAACCCCCATCTATAAAAGGGGGAAAGCAGAAGACCTATGGAACTACTGACTGGTCAGTCTCACCTTAGTGCCAGGCAAGATCATGAAGTAGATTCTCCCTGAAACTATGTTAAGGCACGGAAAATGAAGAGGTGGTTGGTAACAACCAAGATGCTTTGCAAAGGGGAAATCATGCCTGACAAATTTGGTGATCTTCTGTGATGGGGATAGAGCACTGGATAAGAGGCAGAGCAACTGACATCATCCACCTGGATTTATGCAAAGCATTTGACACTGTCCCTGATAATTTTACTTCAGTATTTCTCTGCTGTATAGAAACAAACAAACAGAAGATTAAAAAGTAATGTAATTAAATTACAGAAGAATACAATGAAAGAACAAATAATAATTTAGAAAAATCACATTATCTAGAAACTTGATTTAAAAATTATTTTCTCTTATCAGGAAAGAATCTTAGCTGTAAAAGTCAAGTACTCTGAAAGAAAACTTCTGTATAGCTCTAATTAGCACATCCATTCTTTTGTCCTGAAAAAAAAATCAAATACATTTTTTTTTCATCTTGTTCATAAAATAATGGATTTTTTCTTGAGTAAAATATGATCACATGAATTTATTATTGAAATTTTATTTTAATGTTCTCTAATGATTCTCTATATGCACATGAAAAAAAAGAAACAAAACAGAATAACAAACCAAACAAAAACAAACCAGGACAAACTAAAAAAAAAAACAAAAAAAAAACAAACCAACCAAAAAAAAACCGACACACAAAATAACCCACAAAAAATTCAGTAAAATGTAAGCTAAAAGTCCCTATTCTAAAATACTCTGACATTCTCATGAATACCAGTAAAAAGCTTTGAATTACTTTATTAATGGCCAACAGCTCAAAAAATGTATTTCTATTACTGTTTGATAAACCTGGAATTTTTATATTAGTTGTGGTCGCTGAAATTATTTCAAAAGTTTTTTAAAAGGGATACATTTTCATCCAAAAATCTTTCTAATGCCATCCAAAGTATCATAAGTAGTAGACTTCACTTCAGTCTGAGGTATATGGGACTTGAGGCTGCAAGCACCCTAGACATTCCTGCCAAGGAAATTCTAGTGACTGCATTGATTTTGGCTGTGTCCAGGTGTTCTCCTTAGCCCTCCAGGATCTCTGCTTCATGTGGGATGCTCTAAGCAGAATAAATTATCAAATACATATTTAGGTAAAAAAAAAGAAATAAATTATTAAATTATTACTCGGTTATGATATGAAATAAATACTGGAACCCCAGACCGCTAATAAATGAGAAAGCATCACCTCCTGATTTCATTTTGCACAGCTAGATCTATTGCCTCCCATTAAATTCAAGTCACAGTTATAAGAATTTTTTACAGACCACATTTCTCAGTAGTGTCATGTAGTGCTTTATACATGCACTACTATTTCTTTATCTACTGTTAAAATGAGAGCTGTAAGATACAGGTGCATAATTGAAAATTATTATCAGACAGATTAGCCTGTCCAAAATCTATACATATAATATTTTCTTTATTACAAATACAATCCTAAAATGAGCGGTCATTTTTTGCCTCACTTTGTGCTCATGAGCAGTGTTGGTCCTGATGGTGCTGGCTCTGACTGTATCTACACTGTTTCCAGAGTTGGGCTGACCTCAACAACCTGAGCCACCAGTTGCATCCATGCTACATTTGGGGCAGAAGTCAGGCTTGCCTGTGCCAACTCCCTCTCTGCTGGTGGCAGAGTGAGGCAGTGTGGCATAGGCTGAGATTGGAGCATGACCTCATTCCCTCAGTGCCTAGATGACAGGGCAGCCTTAGCTTTCTCTGTGGTTTAGTGCAGGTGTGGCCGCTGCTTTCTGAGAAAAGACTCTATGCTTCTGCTTGTGGTAATATTTTTGGCATGTTCAAGGTCAATACCAAAGGTTAATCCTCCCAGTCCTCACTTGTGTAGTGAATGCAATTTGAATGCATTGGAAACCTCTGTTTCCACCATTACTTCCTTTGTCTAGACCTCATTATTTCAGCATCTGAGCTATTTGCCTTCTCCTTATTTACCAAATTTCTACTGTTGACTCCATTTCATTTTCATCAGGCATTTTATTTCTATGCATTTCACCATCCTTTCTGCAAAGGACATACATGCAGCTTTGGCAGTATGAATAATTTTTAATTCATTGAAACACACGAAACTTAACCTGATTTGAAATTGCCTACAGGAACTTGGCAGTTAAACCCACCCAGTCCTATTGACATGTGAGGACATTAATAGCATACTCTGCAAGTCAAACAAGTCCTCCATGGAGCAGACAGAGGATTCTTGATGAAACTGCTTTCCTGAGTGCCTCAAGAGATGGCATATGTCTGTTCTAAATTACAGGTCTTTTGCTGTGACAACTGCATTTTTTGCTGACTTTTAGTGCCTCTCAGTCATTTTATGTGTCTTTGATTGCATTTTCCAGATACATAACTTCACCACATTAAGCTCTTTTTTTATTTTTCCTGTATTCTTTCATACTTATACACTAGTATAAAAAGGTATGATGTTGTTTGCATCATACCTTTTGACCACAACTACAGCATCACATGCAGGATATGCATTTCATTCCCCATTGTTTTCTGCTCACACAATGCTATTCTACAAAAGGCCATGGACAGGTCACAGACGAGTTCCAAAAAGAAAGTTCCACCGTATTCTGTGTGGAGTTCTGCCTCTGGAGTCCTTTAAAACTGTTAATTTTGTCTATTGGCTGTAAGAGAAATGAGGTTTATGCTTCAGTAGGACTTTGCTGCATATTTTAATCATAGATCCAAGTGAAGTTCTCAAAATGAAGAGATCATACCTCGTATATGTCTAAAATATTTTTATAGAGACAAATTTTCAGACCATTTACAAGTTTCCCGCTTTAGAGTCCTCTGTTTGAGAAAGGAAATTAAATTAAACACCAGAATACATCTAGCTGTAGTAGTATCCAAACCTATAAAATTAAGCATTATATTTTACATTAGATATATTTATACAGTTATTCTGTAAAAAAGTTTTGATTTGGCTAACAGGATACAGAAATCCGATTCAAGAGTGTAAACAAAGCCCAATAAAAAAGAATTCAAATTTCATAGAAATTATATTAGCTGTGCAATGCAAATATAGCAGAAGTGGAAGAGAAAGACAAGAAAATTGTCCTTTTAAGTGACTTTATGTTGTACCTTTACTATCCAAATATGAATTTATTGATATGACTAAAATATTGAATTTTGACATTTAACCTCTAGGTACCTTTTTAGATGGAAAGCATGGTTTTGGTACAGAATAGAGTGCTCTACATATCAGAAAAGTATCTCCCAAAGTCAGATTTGGATATAAATCCTATATTGCACCTCTAATTAAAATTACGCTTACAGTTTCAATGATCAGTGTGGAGGACCAGGCATAGGAATGTTTTTTCTCAAACATTTTGACTGTTGCGTCACAAGAGTTGTGTTTGGAAGAGAGGGTCCCAAACCCTCCCTTGGAGGTGGGACAGTGCTGTGCTGAACCAAATTCCTTTTCCACTTTGAGACCTGTGTTCTGTTGCCATCCTTGTCACAATCATTGTCATTCCTGACTCACTCCCTGGAAGAGTGTTCAATGGGCTGGCTGTGTGTTTGAGGATGAAATGGCAAAACAAGTATAGTTTATATCACAGGCTGCCAGTTTATATCAAAGGAAGCAGATTAGGCCCCCTTTCTTTTTCCTCTATTCCTCTTTTGCTTTTTTCCTCACTACCTCAGCCCAGGACCATCCAAGCAGCCGCAATAATGTGAGGTCTAGAGACTTGTGAACTTACTTCTCTCTCTCGCTTTTTTTTTTCTGCCTTTATTTCTATCTCTGCTTGCTTTTACTGGGTTAAGCACAGTTGTTGTATTCTACCCCATACTCTATTCTGAACTTTGTTGTGGGAGTGGGGAGTTTGTGGCTTTGTGTTTTGGCTTGTTAACCAGAAAAGTTAAGCAGCTTGATGGGGGATTTGCAATCTTATTTAAAGTGCACTGTTGAAAATAAGGATTTGCTAGCCACTGCTTTTGAGGAAGAGTATTGTAAGATTTAAGGACTTGTTAGACAACAGCTTGTGAGTGTGAACTATGAGATAATTGCCAGATTTAAATATAGTAAAATATAGTGTATAATAAAAGCACAAGAATTACCCAATATATGGTCTGGGGTATTTTTTCAGCCTGACGAGAATTTTCAACAAATATCATGTTCTGTACCAATTCATATTGACAATTAGAAACAGTAGGTGTTTCAAAAAAGTTGAAATAACAATAAAATTTAAAAATTACTGGCATGCAAATCTTGTTTGTTTTGCATGAAAATAATATGGATAAATTCATCATGATGCAAAATAAAAGGAGAACTCATATATAAGCACTTTATATGTCACATCAACTATAAGCATATTTACAATTTTGATGATTAGTGAAAGACATCATCTATCAGTTAAAGACAACAAACTATTATGGTTGAAGAAAGTTATGGAATTAGTTGTTAAAAAAATAGTTTGTTGGGTTTTTTTAATTTCAAATGTCATTTTAATGGTCTTAATAAGTAATGTACTAGAATACACAGGGACTGCAATAGGATATATTTCAAGACCCAAGTTTATTTTTAAATATATTTTATGGTAAAAAGAGGCAAACTGAATGTGACTATGTTTGATTTTCTACAGTATAATAAATAGGTTTTGTGATGTGAAATAATTCTTCATCATAGAGGCATGAGTTTTTTGTTTAAAATAGACATTGATATTATATTAAAAACTGGCCGCTAGTATTTTTAAAAATATTATTTCATTATAGTGGCTAAATTTATTAATTTTTTTTTTGTGTAAAATTAGAAGTGACTGCAGTGCCTTCTTGACATTGTGTAATTGTAATTGCATGAATTAGTAATAAGGAATATACTGAAAAGATTAAAATAAAGCTCATACCAAATGTTCACAAATTAATTTTACTTCCATGACTTTTGCAGTTTCCAGGCATTACCCCTAAACTGGGCTCGTCCTTTTTATTTCACTATTTCTTTACATCCTAAGTCACCAAAAAAAAATTCCTAACTTACTAAAGATTGAATCTGCACATAATCTTTCAAAGAGAAGTTGCGACCAGTAGCACTGCAGTCTCTTTAATGAAAAATTCTGCCAGGCAGTTTCTGTGGATTAACATTACTTTATTGCTTCTTTATGATATCTTTCAAAAGCTGAAACACACAATAAAGTAAATCTGCAAATCCACAACTTCCATTGAAGATATTTCTCTTTTAAGTGGGGATAGGTTAAAGTCATATTCAGAATAGTTATGGGTTAAATCACAGATTCACAGAATGGGTCAGGTTGGAAGGCACCACAGTGGGTCATCTGGTCCAACCTCTCTGCTCAAGCTGGGTCATCCCAGAGCACATGGCACAGAATTGTGTCCAGATGGTTCCTGAATATCTCCAGTGAGGGACACTCCTTTGCCTCCCTGGGCAATCTATTCCAGTGCATGGTCACCTACACTAGTTATTCCTTTATGCTGTCATGGAACTTTCTGTGCATCAGTTTCTGCCTGCTGCCCCTTGTCCTACAGCTCAGCACCACCAAGAAGAGCCTGGCTCCATCCTCTTGGCATCCTCCCTGCAGATGAGACTGATGAGATTCCCTCTCAGTTCTCTCTTCTTGAGGCTGAACAGGCCCAACTCCCTCAGCCTTTTCTTGTAAGACAGATGCTTTGGTCTCTTCACCATTTTCGTACCCCTGCCCTGGACCCATTCCAGGAGCTCCATGTCTCTGTTGTGCTGAGGAGCCAGAAGTGGACGCAGCACTCCAGATGTGCCTCACCAGGGCTGAGCAGAGGGGCATGTCGTAGGTTGACAAGGAAGTGAGGTTTTTGGGAGGTTGTGGTCAAACCAATCAGTGCTTGGATTTGAATATTGGCACCTGGTTTGGCCACTGAAGGTATGGACTGCCTCTGAGAACACAGGGGGTTAAAAGCAAGAACTCCCAGGAGAACTCTCTCTCGGTCCCGGTCAGTGAAGGAGCTCAGAGCTCCCCTGCCCAGCTGGGGCTGGCTGGGAGAGGGAAGCCGTGCGGCCGGGTGAGGGAGGCCGGAGCCTCGGGCAGAGAAGGGGGGTGAAGGCCTTGCAGGATGGAAGGGTGGAGGAGCCCTGAGAAGCATCAGGCCCCAACCCCCCGGGAGATAGAGAGAGAACCACTGCCTGTGCTGCCTTGAAATTCTGTATCATGGACTGGCAGCACGGCCGGCCAGAAGGAGAAGTGGGGATGTGGCGAGAGAAGGTGCCCGGCCACTGTGGGACTTCTGGGCAGACAGAGGCGAAGACTTTAACCCCTTTGTAGAATAATGGAAACCTCACAAATACTGATCCTCCTGGATCAGAATGAGGGGAGAGAGATGAAGCATGATGAAATAGGCAAGTGTGAGGAAAGTTGGAAGAGGTGAGAAGAATCCTAGGTGGGAGGAGATGATGGAGTGGCCTTGGGCTGGACTCTTTCTTGTATGGCCATGGACAGACTCATGTTTTTCCTGTGACCTGGAGACTGTATTTAGGGGGAGGCAATGCCTTGAAGTCAAGAGCGAAGCAGTGGCATGAACAGAGACAGCTGAGAAGAAGATTTCTGTTCACGAGGCCCCTCGGCCCCAGGGAGTAAATTTGGTGGGGACTGGTGTCCCGAAGTTGAGAGACTGCTGCTTTTGGAACTGGGTGGAGCATCCTTAAATGGGGAACCCTAAAAGCAGTTCTGGTCCATGTGCAGTGGTGAGAGCACTGGACATGGAGGGAAGAAGTCATGAGGGCCGATGTTCTCCAGGCAGTGCCATGAGTGACATGGAAACACAAGAGATTTCAATTGTGTTTCTTGGGGAAGCCTATGGTGCAAGGGGGGACTCCACTCTCCCTGATGGATTTGAGGGTTGATTATTTGAGGGGTGATGATGGACTGAAAATTGATTATCTGAGAGATGGTGATGAGGTGGAAATCTATGGTGTTATTTCATTCTGAGGAGAAAATGGAGGGGAGGAGGAGGAATGTGTTTGGAGGGTTTTCATTCTTCATTCTGTGTCTGTTTCTTTTTTTTTTTTAGATGTTGTAATTAATAAAATTTGTCTCCTTTATTCCTAAGTTGGAGCCAGCTTTGCTCTGTTCCTGATCACATCTCACAGAAGCCACTAGAGAAAGTGGATTTTCATGGAGGCACTGGCACTGTGCCAGAGTAAACCATGACAAGGCACGACCACCTCCTTCAAGCTGCTGGCAGTGCTCTTCCTCATGCACCCCAGGACAATATTAGCCTTCTTGCCACACAGACACACTGCTGGCTCATGGACAACTTATCCATCAGGAATCCCAGGTCCTTTTCCACAGAGCAGCTCGCCAGCAGGTCAGCCCGCATCCCCAGCCTGTGATGGTGCACAGGGTAATTCCTCCCCAGGCACATGCCACTGCATATTTAACAAAAGAACAGGTACATTCCATATTTTGAAAAGGGCACAACTTTCACCTTTGGAGATATTTCAGCAGGTACACAGGCTTAACAAAAATATGAAATTCAAAATTTTTATTTTTGGAAAAGAAAATTAAGCAGAAGCTATTATACAGGTAAATTGCAGGTTTAAAATAATACCTGAATTTGCATATATTATCTTTTTCATTTTTATCTGGTTTTCACCTGCACCACTATGCAGGCTCTCAAGACCAAAAATTGATCCTCACTCAGTAACACATTTGTAAGAATTTTTCAGTTACCCTCACATCTAAAGGTGTTCCTGATGGGATACAATACCCATTTGTTATCAAACAATTTACTTTAAACATTTTCCATTGTGTAACTCTGAAATTCACAGCAGAAATATATGTCTGTTCCTATCAACAATTTCCCCCCACAAGACATACTATATACTTTTTCTCCTTTTTTGAAAAAGTCAACTGAAATTGCTTTTCATTGCCATCACAATATTGTGCTTATCAAAAAACATATGCACGATACAATATATTAGTATATGACAGTTCAGTAAAAAACCCCATGAAACACAAATAGCATGCCATTATAGAATTAAGCTTTAAAAACATAAATCTTCCTGAAATCTTATTTTCTTTGAATGTTTTTATGTGAACATTTCTTAATTAATATACTTTCATGAAACATATAAAAGTACATTATATTTATATAAAATATAAATATATATAAAATATAGTATATAAATATAAAATATAGTATATATATAAATATACTAAAAATAAATTTATAGTTTTATAGTTATAGTGATTGTTATAGTTCTAGTTATTATATTTATAATTATATTATAAAATTCCTGAAGTGTTCTTTCCTCTAACTGAATGTTTTATATTAATATTTCTTGACTAATATACTATCAAGAAACAAAATGATAAAACTATATAGCATTTAAGAACTCTGATCCAAAGTTTATCCAGAAAGAAGCAAGTTATTAAAACCAAATAATTGTAGAAATATTAATAGATTATGTATATATATACACAATTCTTTATGTGAACAGTTTATGTAACCAGGATAATGTATTTTTTTTGCCAGCTATGACTATTAATTCCCTAAGAGTCAAAATGTGTTATTCCTGATTCTGTTCTGTTTCGTCAAATGTATTCAACTAAGTGAGGTGAGAGCCATGCTGTGCCTTCCCCTTCACTATTTTGTGTACAATTAACTGTAGCAGAAACTTATTAATTGAGGAAGATAATTAACGAAACAAAATTTCATTTTACAAAACCAGTTAGATCTCCATCATTAGCTGATTACAGACGTTGGATGTCAAAAAAAATTGCTTTTAAATGGCTGACTAAAGAATTCTGAAGTTTAGAAGGGTAACCTGGAACGCACAGTTCCTCCTTTTAAGAAGACAAGGCCTCTCAGCCTTCAGGGCCACCTCTGAGTGGCCTTGCAGACCAAAGGAAGAATTCCCAACTGCAGATCCACTGCTGAGAGATGGAGTGACCCAAGAGACTCTCTGGTGGGACTCCCCATAGTCAAAATTGGTCAGTACAGTCACATCATTGCCTGGGAGAGGGGGTCTGGCTTTCTGTCCTGCTGCAGCCACCATGCAGATGTGACGGGGTCAGTCTGCACACGGGCTGCTCAGTGCTACACAGCTGAGGCCAATGTTACAGTACTCTGGCCAGTCATGGCCAGAGTAGCTGGAGGGCCTCGAGACCTGCTGTGGCAGTGAATCTCCTTTTCCATTGTGTGTCTTTTGACTTTGAGCCAACGACTTTATACCACAAAATGCTTAGTGGGTATTCTTTGAGTTCTCCATGCAAGGAAACATGGCTGCATGGCGTAATCTCCCCTCAAGTTAAGACAGGTCTTAAGGTTGCTCCTCAAGACTGACAGACTTTCTTCCAATTATAGATCTATGGGTAAGTCAAATCTGAGCTCTCTCTAAAGCTGCAGCAGGACAGCATTCCAGTGACTCTCCCTGTAAGTAGCATGCTTCTCAGAGTTTGAGATTTCTTACCTGGACAGGGATATCCTTCCTTATTCAAGGCAGAGAGAGCTCTTACTTGGAACAAACCCTGGGTAAATGACTGATAGCAAGTTTAGCCACAATCTAAGTTCTGTCAGGAGTTTAGAAAGCAAGAGGTCCACTGTGAAATTCATCATTCAATGGGAGAGTCTCCCGTATCTTTATGACTTAGTCTCATTCTATGTCTATTCTGACTCGATTTGCATTGTATGTTTCATCCACATAGTAAGTAATAGAGTGAGCCTTGCCATCGAACTTTGTTAAATAGCATTTTATAATTACATATTAAAACCATTTTTGCTAATACTTTTGATGGTGATACTTTGAGTGACCATAAATGGCTCATTTGAGACAGGTGTGTATAGATGCCACATCAACATGACATTTGATGTAAATAATTCTAGACAAGCAAGCCCTATTAAACTTTCTTTCACAGAAAGAACTAAAGTATAGACTAATATATCTCCTTGTTTAGTTTTCTTATTTTTCCCCTCTATATTTAAGAGAATGTTGACTTTCAAAATCCCCAGTCAAAATGCTTGATAAGTCAGTCTACAGACGCAGGGCATATACCAAACCAGGGCAAAACAAAAGATCTACAAAGACTCGTGGATATTTTGCAGCAATAGAGCTATGCTCGGCATATGTGAACAGATGTCAATGTGCCAAGAGACACCAGAGGCAGGAAAGTTACCTAAATTATAACACCTGAACTGTCCCTCAGTCTAAACAATCAGGTAGAGTCCCATCTGAAGAGATATTTTAACATGTTGAAACTCAATGTGGGGTGATTTTTAAAATTGGACACAAGCAAAATTTGTTCTTCTAGTTTACCTTTATGGCAGAAATGAGAGTCTATAAAACTTCAACAAAACCTACTTTTCAAACCATAAAGAAAATATCAACATGTGCTTGATTAAACCATGGCCTATTTGTGTATCACTTTTTGTGCAATGCAGCTGTAATAATACCCATTTTCAGAAAGGCTTTGTCGTCCCCTAAAGTCAGGGGATTTGTACTTCTGTGGGAATGAGTGGATAGTGTGCACTTCACATTTTAACCACTTTAGGTTAAAACTAAACACGTTCACCCAGTGTTTATGTACATGTATTCCATTAAACACCAAAACTTTTATTTTTAAAAGGAAACAAAATAACCCATGACCCCACCTGAAGGAAAAATCTCAGGATGACATATTTTAAACCACCAGCAAAAGATGCTGTCTGGGCTGTTCAGTTTCAGGAGAACCATTAAAATTTTGATGATTCCCTTGGACCTGAAGTACAAGTATCGGAATTTGTATTTAAAGCCATTTAGATTGCTATTGATAACCAAGAGACTCTCCTCTGTAGAACCAGTCTGTTTAGCAAATTTATGTTCTTTACAGGAAGAGTCTGTTCTGTTCTAGTTTGCATGCCTCATCAGCTTTCTTTTATGCAGATGCTCATAGATGCAGAAGAGTCTTCCAGAAAAAACACTGTTGAATCTATGGGGACAAACTTTGATCAGACTGCAGAAAGATCAGATATTTGCTGTAATTTGCACATACCATTTGTACTCTGACTTGCTACCAAGAGTAACAAATCTGGTTTTGAAATGAGAGACATTTTCATGTAAAATTTATCTGTCATAACCCAGCACCATGGCCTTCCCACTTCATACAACAGCAGGTGCCATTTAAAGAACAAAAAGGCTGACAAACGACCAGCAACCTCACCCAAGCAAGTCTTGGCCATCACAAGCACTAATAAATAATTGAACAGCATCCAAGCAAATAAATTCTTGAGTAATGAGTGAGTTCAGTTGTCACAGTTTTTCATTCTGGTAGCGGTTCCCCATTGCAGCATGACTGGCTGGAGCCTCTGACTTCTAGCCTCTTGTCTACCAACATATCCGTGCTTGTCATGAAGCAGGTTACAACTCATTCCAGAGGTATCTTTAAGGTCTTATTTTGCTTCTCATTATCCTGCTCTGATTTTGTTAACAATAAATTAAATTAGTATCTCTAATTTGAATCTGTTTCCCCATGATGGCATTTGATGAGTGATCTCTCCCAGTCTTTATCTCAACCTATGGACCCTTCAGTATATTTCTTCTCCCCTTTGCAGCTGTGGAAGGGAGTGAGAGAGCTGCTTTGGTGGGTGCCTGGCACCCACCCACAATCGATCCACTACAGTGGATTGAAGATTATATATTCAAAAGGCACCATGACATCCACTTTCTTCCAAAATTTTTCTGTGATGAAGTTCGAAGGCAGAGGGTTTTTTACACATATGTTTCATTCTTTAATGTTGAAACACTATTGTAGTGTAAGCAGAGGATTTTATAACATGGTCCAGTTCACACAAGGGGCTGCACACACAAAAAGATAGAAATAAATGCTACAGAGAGTGAATTGCTGCATCTATCAAAGTAGTAATCTATCAAAGCAAAGAAAGGCACTAATTTGGCAAAATTAAGAGACCACAATTAATTAAGGCACTCCCAAATGTCCCAGTGTTTCTACTGAAAGCTCCCATGGTTCCCAGGGTGAAACCTGCTTTTCCAGGTGTACTGGAGTATCACATCCTTCCATGACCTTTCTGGAAATTATGTCAGGTCATGATAAGTTGAATCTCATGTAAGATATGAGGAACTTTGTGCTCACCACTCCCAAGAAACCTGATGACAATTGCAACTTCCAGGTAAGTTCTGAACAGCTTCAGAAGAGCTGACCAGAGTTGCTTCACAATATCTAAATAATTCCTGTCACAGTCTGTGACCAGTGCTAAAGGCAACAACAACCAGGGGTTACAGATGGATTATAAATTTCTCTGTCTGCAAGAACAAGTTTTGCCCTCCATAGAATTAGTCATCCTCTGTATCTCATTGTCCCAACAGCAAAAAAGCTGGCATCCTATGGCTGCAGGTTGACAATGAAAGTGTGGCTATTAACATCAAATATTTTTGAAAGTTTTTAATATTAAGCTGTTTCATTCCCACTTTGGAAACAAAGACTGAAAACTCAAGGGAGTTCAAGCCTTTTTTCACCTTCTATGTTAAACAAGTAGTGCTGTGCCATGCTTTCAATGGATACTGTTTGTGGAAATTAGGCTTTCCTCATGTTTTCTGGTCAGGGAATGAGAAATGACAGAAAAGATAATTTTCAAGTAAGCATTTCAAATTAAAGAGAATTTGGAGGTCATGCAGGTGTTTTCTAAAAATGGACCTATATTATTTACTTTTGCTGGAAAAATTATTTTGCAGTATTTTATAAATAAGAGGGTGGTTCAGAAAAACAGAGTATTCTGAAATACATTCTGTACTTTTCCATGTAACAATATTTAACAGTAATGAAAGAACAAGATCTTTATTAATTCCTTACTTGTTTCCTAGTCCATGTAACCCACTTTCACATAATAAAGTTTCTATAAATACAGAAATCAATTTCAAAAAATCAGAAATAATTATTAGACAGATATATTTTATCTGAAAATAGCAAACAATAAGGAGATTACTCAAACTAAGACTATATTATAGATTTAAAAATAACTGCACATATGCACATATGCACATGATCTCAAGTAGAGTAAGCAAGTAGACTATAGAAAATTGCCATAGCCTTCCTAGATGTACCTAACACAAACATGTATAAAAGTTAAACTTAAAAACTACTAATACCTTTTTCTTGTTTGTCTTTGTCATTGATTTTGTAATCTGTCTTTAGAGAACTGTATTTTTATGATTTTTTTGTTGGATGTTTGGTTTGTTTGGCTTTGGGGTTTTTGGGGCTTTTTTTTTTGTTTGTTTGCCTTTTTTTTGTTTGGGGATTTTTTATTTTTTTTTTATTCTTTACTGACAAATTTAGAGATCTTAATGTCTGTCTTTACAAGTGGAAATTTTTGATTTTCAAGGTAAAGATTCTCTTATACAACTCCAGGGAAACCCCTGGTTTGGTGAATACTGCTCAGGTTCTGCGGGACATTGAAAGAAAGTGATGGAGGCATCTTATTAAATGTTTGTTTTGTCCACAGCTTAGAAGGTGAAACTATATCAAAACCATGACTGTAGCAGATACACTCTCTAAGGGAAAGCAAGGTAAAATTAGTGGATTCTTGAAGATCCTAGGGATGCATAAGGAACCCAAATATAACTTTGAATGCTCTACAGTCACCTATGCTTGTCAGTATAGTTAAATAATCACTAGCAGATAGTCTGCTGCAAGATATTTGAAAGTAGGAAGAAGAAAGGGGGAAAAAAAAAGAACCTGACCTGGTGCCTTTGAAATGGGTGAATAGTTGGCAGCGGACAGATGCAGTGGCCTGCATTTGGGTCATAGTTTTATGTAATAGTGACAATATTTTATTTTTGACTTTGGTATATTCATACTGCTCAAAAATATGCCTTCTGTAGGCCAATTTCTATGCAAATAGCACATAAACTACAGATGCCTGTTTAATGTAATTTTTTGCAATAATCATAGAATCATAGAATGGCTTGTGTTGGAAGGGACCTTGAAGTTCACCTCATTCCAACCCGTGGTATAGAGCTGTGGATGCCCCACCCCTGCCAGTGCCTCACCACACTCAGAGTAATCCGATTCAGAAAGCTCTACAACAACCATGTGTCTAAGATTCATCACTTTTTTTGTAGACCACAAGGAGGTGCAATTGGTCTTTTTTTTTTTCTTTTTTTTTCTTTTTTTAATTTGAAATTCCACACTTATTTAATTTCCAGTGAGCTTTGATGTTTCTCTTTGGTGTTTCCTATTTGGCTTCAGGTGAAAACACTAAATATCCAATACTCCTATTCTTTTGTTCTTACCTAAAGTATGACCTGTTCTTTGGGTAGAACAGTAACAGTGTTTCTGTTTCCTTGCTAAACTCACATCCTGTGCCCTGCTTGCAATGGTGTAGGAAGCAAAAAAAAAAAAAAAAAAACAAAAAAACCAAACAAACAAAAAAAAAACCCCAAACTACTGTCACAATCCTGAGATGTTTTTGGCTTGTAGAAGGTATAGAAGTTAGATTTTTTTGGATTAGTAAACTTTAAGAATTAAGTTCATTAGGTATTTGCATACTGTAAAGAAAGAGTTCAGTGTGAAGACCATATCTGTCTGCTGGCTCCATTGAAATTCTTAATAAAAAATCTGCAATATGTATTTTAGATCCATCATCAGCCATCTTTCTTTCTTTCTTTCTGATAAAAAAGGAAAAAAAAAATAAAATAATCTTTTCATTTGACCTTGCTAGCATTTATCATCTACATTATTCAAGTAAAATCAACTACTAGTCTGATTCAGCATATTTGAACAGAACATATATTTAAAAATCTTGTTGTAGCCTCCCAGACAAAATCAATCACATCAGCTCACTTGCCCTTTCTTCTCTCCAAAATGGAGTATTGCCTTCTTTCAACCTGAACAGTTACCTAATCCTCATGCTTCACCAATTATTATTTCCTCCTTTTTTTTTTTTTTTTTTTTTTGTAGATTGGAAACCTGAAGACAGAAAGAAGCAAGCCTCCTACAAAGACATTCCTTGAGCATTTCGACAAAAGCTGCATGGATGTGCTGATCTGCTTAGAATTTAACTAATTGTCCTTGTGCTCACAGTCCCTTCCTGCTTTTGGTCAGCCCTTTATCCTGAATCTCTTTCTTACCTCTTCCTCTAAATGACATATTAACAGGACTAATCTGACTGAGATGGTGATATGTTTGCCCCAGAGTTCTCATAAACAGTGCCTTAGCCATTGCTTTTTTTTCTGCATCAGTGTTGGATCACATCACTCAGTTTCCACTCACACCTCTCTGCATGTTTGGAGTGTGTTGCTTTCATTGTTTCAGCTATCTGTTCCAAAACTGAGCTTTATTGTTTCTTCTCTTTACTCTGTGTAAAAAGGTGTGATTGCATTGCCCTGTGACATTTCACTCAGCCTTTCTATACAATAATGCTATATTTTCTTTAGTTCTTTTAATCTGTCATAATTTGCTCATTAATAACCTCCTGAAAGATAATAGACTCTACTAGTATCTCCTCCCGTGATGGGAACATATTTATAGCATCCTTTAGCAGTTTTCAAATTTTATCTGTTGATTAATAAACAAACTGTGTAAAGCTGGTTGCATTTTTTATTTACTTATCCTTAAAAGACAAAAATGTATTTTGAAGAAATATGAATTTTTAATTGCATTTTAAGCAGTGTGTTGAGACCCTGGATGTAAAAACAAAAACAAAAACAAAAACAAAAACACAAAAACATAATTTGCACAGTCAAGGAGGGACAAGAACTGAACTATTTACATCTTGATGGAACATTTTGCTCCCTATCTCTCTGTGAGAAGTGCCACTCCAAAGAAGTTTCTTTTGGATACCTTTCATTTCTTCTATTTTTAGGCAGTAATGCTGGATCCATCCTTACTGCCTGCACTTGCATGATGAGTTGAGTTGATCAATCTGTCTTAAAAATCAGTGCAAACCTTAGCTACTCCCTAACAATGAAAACTTCTAGTAATCATCATAGTGATCCCTTTGTCCTGCAAAGGAAGGACATCTCATCAGTTCTGTCTGTGTTCATTTACTACTCCCAAAATGAAAATAGCAAGTTTTGCAGGAGCTGAAGATTAATTTATGCTTGTACTCAGCATCTCAGCCTCAAAAAAATTGGATCATCACAACAAAATGGAACCTCTCCTATTTTCAGGAATTTTCCTGCAATTCTCTCACTAAAAAGTGAACAACAAAGCTTCACCTTCACCAAGATATGTAGCAGAAGTGTTTTCAAGTGTTGTGGGATTTTGGAGAATGCACATTCCAAATTACAGTCTGATGGTGAGTCCTTTCTGTCAAGTGACAACCCTTTGAGCAAATCACGCAAGAGATAGTTCATGCTGTAGCGCTCTGGCCAGTCCAAACAGGGCGAGATGTAAAAAATATGCTTTGTACTGTAGCTGGGGAGAACTGCCCTACCTGGAGGCTCTGGCAGAAAGCACCCCAGGGAACACTCAAGGTTGACTTCTAGGCTTTTGGAATTGGGCATACAGACGATCTGAAGTCCTCTATATTCAAACTGAAAAGGAGGTACCAGCAGCTTATGAAAGTGTCTGAGCCACTTCAGAGGTGATGGGTACTGAGGCACAACTCCTCCTGGCACCCTGGTTATCTCTGTTGAATTGGATGTTCAAAGGGAGCATCTCCTCCAGACATTATGCAACAGATGCTACATGGAGTAAGTAGGTCACACTTACTTAACGAGCTTGCACAGGAAACTCCAGCTCTCCTGGAATCTTAGAAGTATATCATGGACTGGCCAGAAGGCAAAGATTTTGGAATGTCACCAGAGAAGCATGCCGAAGGGGCCCCACTATATAATAAATTACCTGAAAGTGAGAAGCAATATGCCTTTTATACTGATGGATCCTGCCATCTTGTGGGGAAGTATTGGAGATGGAAAGCAGCTGTGTGTAGGAGTCCTCTATGACAAGTCACAGAAACTGCTGAGGGAGAAGGTGAATTGAGTCAGTTTGCATAGGTGAAACCAATCCAGCTGACCTTAGACATTGCTGAACGAGAGAAAGGGACAATAAATACTTTCTACTGATTCATGGATGGTGGTAAACACCCTGTGGGGGTGGCTGCAGAAAAGGAAGCAGAATAACTGGTAGCATAGTAGTAAATCTGTCTGGGCTGCTGCATTGTGGCAAGACATCGCTGCCAGGTGGAGAACATGGCTGTGAAGGTAGATTGCAGAGATGCTCATGTAACCAAGGGTCAGGCCACAGAAGAACATTGGAACAACCAGCAGGAGCATCAGGCTGCTAGGATTGAAGTGGCTCGGCTGGATTTGGACTGACAAATGAGTGTGAGTTATTCCCAGCCTGGTGGGTCCATGACACCTTTGGGCATCAAGGAGGAAATCCAACAGGGGTGATACAGGGGTGAACCTAACCATGGATACTATCTCTCAGTTATCCATGATCATGAAATGTGCTGCTGTCAAGCAGGGCTGAGTGGGTAAAGCCTCTTTGGTATGGAGGACAATGGCTGAAATGTAAGTATAGGAAGGCCTGGCAGACTATGTCACACCCCCCTAAACCCATGTCGGCAAGCACTATGTGCTTATGGTGATGGAAGCAAGCACTGGATGGCTGGAAACATACCCTGTGTCCCGTGCCACCACCCAGAACAGTCTCCTAGGCTTTGAAAAGCAAGTCTTATGGCAACATGGTACTCCAGAAAGAATTAAACCAGAAAATGAAACTAGTTTCTGAAACCAGCTCATAGACATTTAGGCCAAAGACTATGGTATTGAGTGAGTACATCACCTTCCCTGTCATGGACCAGCCTCTGGAAAGATCAAATTATGTAATAGACTGTTAAAGACTACGCTGAGAGCAATGCCTGAGAATTCAAACATTGTGATACAATGTTGTATCCTTTCAAACATTTGGATACACATGCAGCAAAGACCACATAGTCCATCAACACCAGAGGCTCTGCCAATCAGGCTGGCCTGGCCCAATCAAAATTTTCATGGACTGTGGAAAGAGATAAAAAGTACACATTAAAAACATGCTGGGGAAAACTATCTGCATTACTCCTGCCTCAGGCAAAGGCAAACCCATCTGTGGGACGGTGCTTTTGCTCGAGCACTGGGGCGCAGCTTTGTGAGTAATACAGAAAATGGAGAAGTCCAGGGTGTGCTCCAAGACAATTTGATTTTGGGTGAGAATAGCCAATGAATTAAACTTAATTGTGTTAATAACTACAGCACTGTGTATTACCATTTCTCTGATGGCTACATGTGCATCACCTCCCTGAGCACGTCATGGTATCACTCTTAACCACAAGCCTTCTCAAGGTCTGAGCCTGGAGGTCTGAGCCTGACTCCCTTCTGATCATAGCAATGAGGAATAAACTCAAATCAACTTTGATAAAGTTAGTTTTCAGCTCTTAGAGGGGTTTTAGAGATGGAATCCATGGAGAAATTTCAGTACTCCAGAAAACTAAAAGTCAGAACTCCAGTCAGGATTATATTTTTCTTTTGCCCTACTAAAAGAACAACAAAAGAAAAGTCCTTATTAAGCCAGTGTAGTGCTGTGGGAAGAATTCTCTATCAGAGATTTAATCTCAGGCTAAATTCCAGCCCCTGAATTAGAAAAGTAACTCTAATACTTCCAAGGTCAGGGCATACTTCTTCCTGTGTATTCAAACAGCCCCATGTCAACTGTGACTTTTTAGTCCTTACTCCGCATCTTTAAATATTACTATACTACTGAGAATGAATGCTGGAAGTGTTAGTAAGTGATTTCTACTTAATTCTGCAGTCATCTTGATAAAAGAGGCACAGTATGCTCTATCACCCAGCCTTCATTGAGATCTGCTCTAACACATCCTCTGTGGATGCATTCCAAGTTGTTTTCCTCTAACTAGATAAAAAATATCTAGTCATATTGCAATTATTCCTCACTTCAGTGCAATATAGATCACTGAAATTAATAATTTCTTGCTCTTACATTCTGCTTACACTGAGCCACTGTGAAAGAAAGTATAGAAATTCCTTATAGCCTTTCTTAGTGTCATTCCTAGACAGCAGAAATCATCCAGCAGTCATTTTTTTCCCCCGCTTTGAAATCATCCATTCAAAGTCACCGATCACTCCATTTTGGCAATATTCACAGAACAGACCTGAAGGCTGCATGGCTGCGCATTAAATAGTAGTAGATATTTAACTTTGCCTTTTGAATACAGATTGTCTGAAATCTCTGGCAATGTCTTCAAAAAGCCTGTGTTGCAGGAGTCTTAGTTTTTATTGACTACTACGTATCTCATTATCTTAGTTTCTTATTTACTTTGCTCTGCCACAGATCTCATCAAAGGTTTCTGATTTTCTGCAGTGTTACACTTTTTGTTACTGAATCCACCACTATGCTTAGTAAAATGGGTAATACAGTGTTGTTATTAATTTATATTCAATTTTTAATTTTAAATTATTTGATAATAGTATTATCAGGTAATTTAAGACAAATAAAATATAAACATACTTTAAAGCTTTATACTGAGTTTGAGTCTGGAAATGTAACACCTTGTGAGCAGAATTTAGCGCAAAACTCCATAGTTGCTATCTGTATAACAAAAAGCAGACACAGAACATGGTCCAGAAAAACTAGTAAATCTAACAGTCTATGAACAGGAAATTGTTTTATGAGATGAATAAGAAACTTCCAGAACTGATGAAATAAAACCTTGGCAAATAATGAACAAAGTTAATTCTTATTTATATTTCACCTGAGCTTAAATTGCAGTTAAATTCATCACAAAACCACTACATTAGTATCACTTCATTCATCTATTGTTTATGTAAAGGTCTGGCTGAGAGCATGGTTCCCAGATATCACTGCTAAATATAGGCAGTGTTTAAGTTACATATCAACACAAAGAAGTAGTTTTATAGTTTGTGGTGTGGTTGTAGAGGCTTGAAAAGGACTCTAGACATTTCTCATACAGATGTGATAAAGACAAGCCCTGTAAGCAGTTATGAATAAACAAAATAAACCTGTTCAGATGACATGTCAATGTAAAACTGACAGTAAAAGTGACAGTTTACAGAAAAGATAGAAAGCATTTTCAGTAGCTGCCACCTAGTTATTTCTGTTCTGAACTTCTAGAAAAGAGATCCAACAGCTCAGAAATACTTTAATGTTCCTAAAAGGGCTGAACAAATTGAAGTTAATGAAAATTCTGCAATCAAGCTTCTTTTTCTGGAGCATGATTGATCTGCTGCCCATGAATTCAGAATCCAGACTGAATGCAGACTGAATCCAGACTTTTTATTGGTTCTCCCTTCAATGCCTCTTTCATGGTTTCTCCTGCCATGGCTCCATGCAAAAGATCTCATCATAATGAAAACCTAGCAGTTTAAAACAGAATTAATAGAATTTCTCAGATGAAAAACTGTTGCTACAATGGAACAAAAAACCAAATAATGGTTATCTTGTCTGGGATTGAGAAGTCACTTCAAATACCTTCTCAAAAATGTTGTTGCTAACTATTAAACATAAAACTGAACTGCAAGATATTTCTCAAACAACAGCAGAAAACCCCCCAAATAACTGATTTTTAAATCTCAGGAATCTGCAACAGTTTTGCCAATGTAGCTTGAAAGATACAACCAGAACTGCTTTCCTTACCAGAAAGCCTAACAACTTAATTTTGATTACACGTACTATAAATGTAAATTATTTCACTGTTAGTCATAATTTGCTAAGTATGGATGGAAATTAAATGAGAATTGAGCCCTAAATTGCTATGTTTTCCATTATTGCAAAAGAGATTGTATACAAAGAATGCCTTAACAAATCCTAACCACATGCCCAACATTTAAAATATTGAAAGTACATTATGAAAAGTAATGAATTGGCAGCACAAGACTATTTGCCGCTGCAGCCTTTTGAGCAACTTGAGTTACCTCAGGTTCAAGGGATTTCAGCTGTAAAAGTTAGATTTTGAAATCAACAGATTCTTATCAATGGAAATAGCAAACGAGTAAGAAGGGAAAGGCATGTATTTTTACAAAATATTTCATAGTAGTCTGTAGGTAATTGTATTAATTGTGTTAATTTAATTAACTGTATTAATTTATCAGGTTGTCAGGAACAAAATTGTTTCTATAAAATATAGACTGCAAGGTAATTCACTTCAACAATTCATTTATCTATATGGCAGTTTACTATTGCCACTTGAAAGAGAACATGATGCAAGTGATGAGGATTAAGCATGTATACCAAAATTCTTCCACTCATGCATTAACAAATTAATATAATGTATATCACACTTAAAGTACTATTTTTTCAATTATGAAGAAAATAATGTTAAAATTCTAATAATAAAGCAATCATGTCAGCTGAGTACACGGTGTTAAAATATCTTTGGGACTCAGTCAATATTAAATCAGTACACCAGTTTCCTGAGAACAGCAAAACTTCTTTGACTACAAAAGTTATTTTAATATAAAAAATAGCTGACTTTAGTAGTCACACTCAAGTAACATTTTACTGAGAAAGCAGCCATCTTTGAAAAAATATAAAATGCAGGAAAGTACGAGTTCATAAAGTAATAAAACTCCACCTAAAAGAATGACTAAAGAATCAGCTAAATTAAATTCCTTTGATCAGTAAAATCTCTTCTTCAAATTTATTGCAGGTGGTCATCCACAGAAGGAAACATTTCATTCAGATACATTGCTGTCTTCAAAGACAAACAAGAATAAAAAGGCAGCTCTAGGAAAAAAAAAATTTAAAAAGTAGGGGGGCATGCTTGTATGAAGAAATGGTAAATAAAGCTTCTTGTGAAAGGATCTTTACACAGCTTGGTTAGCTCCAGTTCAACTAAACTTACCATGACAAGGTGCAAATCCATCTCCTCACAGTTAACTATTCCTAACGTACAATAAAAAGGTCAGAAACAACAAACTCTAAGATTGTAAGGTTTCTTTAAAACTATAATTAACACAAACATTTCCCGGCTGAAGGACAGATTGCTCTCCTGAGAGATTCTGGTCGTCCCATTCTGGAAATCTTAGTTCATCACTTGTGGCAGAGCCAGTCTGTTGGTTCTCACACTACCACAATCTGAATAGTGATGGAGTCTGGGAACTTTGTTCTCTCTTCTGTCAATATATGACACTTCATAAAGCTCCAGCATTTTCCTGACCTTTACAACTACAAGACCACAAATTGTAAGAAGTAACACAATGACTAAAGCATTTCCCATAAAATTGTCCGCTGTACTAATTTTCCAGCAGCTGTCAAAGACTCATCCATTGCATTTGGTTTGGAGTAAAGTTCTCTAACTGATTTTTTTTTACAAAAACATGACCATGAGTTTTGGAGACAGGTGTTTGTTGTGGCAAAATTTTAGCAGTGTGGTCCCTAGAATTTTCCGGGACAACTGATTCTCAGAGCCAGATATAGAAGGTTTCTATAGCAAATTGAATATTAAAGCATTTTTGTCTTACTGTGAAAATCTGAATTACAGTTAACATGGAGCATGTGTTAAATACCTGTACTATTTCTCAGGCATTTGCTGCTTACTTTAATTTCCAATAGATATCAAGTTAAATGAAACTGTACTTTGTACACTGCATGGATGTGACACACCGAGGTGTATCAGACATATAGTTCACTTCAAGAGGCTGTTTTGTCCTGAAAAAAGTTCAGTAAAAGTAGTAGGAAAAGTAGTATTATGAGACAATTTTTGCATTTCCTCTGAACTAACATGCATTGTCTTTCTCTGGTGGACATACCAATGCCTGAAATTTAACCCATGATAAGTGATCCAGGTGAAGATTCAGTCATGCCAGACATGATTTAGGGGATGGACTTGTCTGAATTCTCTAAGCTCCTGTTAGCTTGACTTGGCAACTGTTAGGACATTCTGCAGCAGAACAAAGACAAAATCTGATGGACAAGAGCCAAAAACCCCTTATCCTCTACTGATCTGCAAGTGATTGAATGAAAAAATGATGACTAATATGGCAATTTCTCCATATTATAACATGTGGCTTCCCCTCTGAAGAGTGCATTACTATCTACCAAAAGATATTCAGCTTTTGTGAGCACAATGTTCCACCATATTTATGCTCCTCAGGAATCCACACTAGAACTAGTGGAGACACAATAGGTTTTGAAATATTTGCCAGTGGTTGAAACACATCCAAATACTAAAAAAACCACAGCTGAAATGTAAGTCACCTCTGGTTGTACAGATCTGACATTGTTTCACTGCTGGAGTAGTTTAGCAGTGATGTGACTAAACTCAGTGAGTTGTGCTGATGTAAATTTGGTGTGACATTAGCTTCAGGCAAAAGTCTACATTGAGTGTTGATTATTATTTTAGACCATTCAGTAACCCAAGGCCAGAAAAAGAAAGATGTAGAAAGGGTTTATACAAAATAAACAGATTAAAATTTCGTGCAAATGCTGCATCATTCAGGTAATTGCTGCATGTATGAGCAATTATGATACTCACAGTCCAGTCAGTTGCTGACACAATTTAAGCAGGATGTACAGAATTGCTAAGAGTGGATGCTAAGGCTGCTGACTGTTCTCGCGTGTTCCCATCTGTCTGGGCACTAATGTCCGTGCTTGACAACCTCATGTCACAAATTATGTTAGCAAAAGAGCAGGTTTTTATATAAGTTTGATAAAGTGCCATTTTAACAGAGCTCAGTGGTAAGGTTCACTCTATCACTTACGGATGAATCCTACATAAGGAAGTCAGACTACAATCAATGTAGAGTGATTTATGTAGAGACTGTAAGAGGGTTAAAGTACAAAGAATGTGGATACAAGAAGTTAAGGGTTCAGAAGGGTTCAAAAAGTTCAAAAGGGTACAGTAGCATTTAATCATTGACTAATTTATCATCTACACACTTATTCAAAAAGATATGCTACAATTATAACAGTGGCTTAATTCAAATTCAGCATAACATTCATGCCATAACCAACTCTCACACATGTGCACAGGCAAAGAGTTGTCTACATCTAGGCCTGTATCTTTAAAGGAACCCATCAAAAATTACCCTTGAGTTCAGTCAAATGCTCACATCAAATCCCCTAGCTTCTCTTAATGAGCTCTGTGCACCTCGAGGAGCATGTGTGTGTTGGGGCAGTATCAGCTGAGGCCTCACAATCAGCGACAGTCTTTTAAGTATTGTCCACTGGAGAGCTGGCAGGCTCCAAGAGCCATCCCACTGGGATGGAGGTACTGGCACAGGTGTCATGCCTCAGGAGAGCTCAGAGGGTTGCTTCCAGAGGGGAGTTTGGACTGCTGGTCATGGGGTTGTGAGACAATTCGCTTTAGTTATGTTGTTTTCCATTCTGGCCAAAACTCAAGCTGGTAACTAGTGGACTTTTTCCCTCACAGTCCAGTAAAGTAACATTGGTATCATTTCACTTGGGTTACAATAAAATAGGAGTATCAGGAAACTAACTTTGCTAAAGGAACTGCTTTAGGAAGTTCCTACTAGCACCCTCTGATAGAACACAAAAGAGCAGCAGAATAGAATACCTTGTGATCCAATAATTATTACAAAATTGAAGATTTCATGCTATCTTTATTTTTTAAAAAAAGCATAGATTTGTTATCTGCATGGCCTCAGCATTTGTAAATCACCACATTGAAGAGGGTATACTTCACGTACTGATTCTTTTTCATGTTCTCTGAAGTCTCAGAGAGGTGCATACTGATACAGTCTCACTGAGCTCCAGCCTGTAGAATTTGCAGAACACTTTTCCTGGTAAAATGTGGAATTCAATGTGCATATGGTTGATGATAAATCCACATATCTATGGGATATTTGTTACCATGCAGTAAGGTATGTTGAAGGCATTTTCCTATTACAATGGGGGTTTATAGATTTCCAGATAAACTTTTAATATGATTTAGTCTTTTAAAAGCAAAATTTTTTTTCTGAAGTTATTTGCCCAAGAAGTTTACGATAACTATAGTGCAGAAAACATTAACTGCTTGACTTTGCACGTCTCCTCAAAACAAATGTTGATTGAATAACTTGAAGATAATTACAGAAATTAAAAAATAATTCTTTGATATGAATGAGAGAAATGAAAAATTCCATATTATTCAGTGGAACTTAATTTTTAATGAAAAACTGCTGTAGGTGCGTAATAAATTAACATTTTAATCTGGTGTAACTTCATTGATTCCAACACTTATCAGCAACCTGAATGTAGTTTTTCATTACTTACACTGTAAGTAATGAAAATGTAAGAGGGTTTATACACTGGTGTAGTCTAGTGAGACAGGAGTGTCTGCACTAGCTTTGTGTAAATATGTAGTGTGATGTGTGTATGCAACAAGTTTAATAGCAGTTCTCTACAGAGCTTTGCCTATTTGTTCTGGGACTTCAGCAAAATTGTCCTCACTTTTCCCTTTTCTCCTGTTTTTCTCATGAATGTAATTTTTCAGCTGGCACAAAACATTCATCTGGATATGCAAAAGTCTCTTTGAAAAAGGGGGAAAAGTATGTTGCATATAAATAAAACCTTACAAAGGGAAGGCCTTGTAAAGTCATGGCCCAGGCCTGCTATTTCAGCTAAGCAGAAAAGTCCTATGGGAAAGTGACTCTGCTGAATTAGAAGTAGAAAAACAAGTTATATAACCATCACCTGTTCATATCAAGGTTCATGGTGGTTGGTTGAATAATGTTTGTCATCATTTAAAAATATGTAACTGATAAAGGGCTGACTGCTTAAAAAGGCCTCGCTTTAACAATTAAGCAGCTCTCCTTTGCATCTGCCTGAGGACTCTATGTCTCCACAAACCCTCCCTCATCTCACAATTGTGCAAAGTACAAAACCCATTTCAGAAAAATAAGTTAATTTGCAACTTTGTAGATGTGTCTTTCTCATTTACCTATGTGTGCACACAAGTGTGCTATACAGAATGATCTGCCAATTAAATCTGGCAAAAACACAGATCAACTATTTTGTTTTCTTTGTGTGTTCTTAATAGGTATTTGGAACCAGAGATTTCTAACCTGTGTATTTTAGAGCAAAAAGAGACAGGATGGTGTCATATGTGCAGAAATGTTATGTTCTAAATAATCATGACTAAAAATGGTAAAAGAGTTGCCTTTTTGGCATCCTGCACTAAGCTGTTTTGTGCTTTGTGCTGACTACAATCAGACTAAAAAAAAGACTGTATCTTAACCATAATATGGCTTCTGTAAAATACCACTCCCAAGTGTGAGATTACATGATGAAATGCAGCAGCCTAAACCTATCCAGTGTCACAATTTATTCTTCTACTTTTGAAATGCCATTGTGAGATGGAAGTCACAGAAGCACAGAAGGGATTCTACTGAGTAGGAATGGTCCTACAATGATCACCAACTCCTGGCCCTGCACAGAATGCTCCAAGAGTCATACTATGAGCCTGAGAGCATCGTCCAAATGATTCTTGAACTCTGTCATGCTTGGTGCTGTGAGCACTTCCCTGTGGAGCCAGTCCCAGTGCCCAACCACCCCCAGGGTAAAGAACCTTTTTTTTTTAGTATCCAACCTAAACCTCAGGTCCTGTCAGTGGTCACCAAACAGAAGAGATCATGAGACATGGTTGGCCCTCCTGGATGCCAGGGCACTGCCAGCTCACAAGAAACTTTCCTGCTGACCAGGACCCCCAGGCTCTTTCTGCAGCACTGCTCTCCAGCATCTCATTCCCCAGTTTATTTAACACAGCCAGGGTTGTCCCATCCCAGGTACTGAATCTGGCACCTTCCCTTGTTGTACTTCATATGATTGGTGACTGTCCAGCTCTCTAATTGTGAGGTCTCTCTGCAGGGCCTCTTTGCCTTTGAGGGACTCAACAGCTCATCCCAATTTTGTATCATCTATGAACTTGCTCAGTATCCCTCTCACTCCTGATTTCAAGTCATTTATGGAGATGTTGAAGAGCACAGGGCCAAGAATGGAGCCCTGTGGAACTCCACTGGTGACAGGGCACCAGTCTGATGTCACCCCATTCACTATCACCCTCATGCCTGACCTGTGAGCCAGTTGCTCACCCATGCCATAATGTGTTTATCCAGCTGTGTGCTGCACATTTTGTCCAGAAGGACACTGGGAGAGACACTATTGAAAGCTTTTCTGAAATCCAGAAAGAGTGCATCCACTAACTTCCCTTGATCAGCTGGGTGGGTTACCTTGTCATAAAAGGATCACAGTTTGATAAGCAGGACTTTCCTCTTATGAAGCTGTGCTGGCTGTGACCAATGACTATGTTGTGTTTTAGTTGTTTTCCAGTACCTTCCAGAATAATGTTCTCCATAACTTCATTTGGCACAGTTAGTGAGACTAAAAGACCTGTAACTTCCAGCGTTATTATTTTTGCTGGTTTTGAAAAATAGAATGACATTAGCCAGCTTCCAGTCAACTGGGCTCTCTTTGGGTCAAATCTACCTTACTCAAAACAACAGTATTGGCTATGCATTACTATTGGCTTTGCATTACTAAGATAAATAAACTGTAGTATATATGGGTTTTTTTCTATTTAGTATTCATTCACAGAATATTCTGAGTTGGAAGGGACCCACAAGGATCATCTCAGCATTGTTAGCACCATGCTCTAACTGAGTTAATCTGTTCTCTCACAATTTTCTTTTTTCCCCCAGGAAATTACAATAGCAGAGAATGCAAAACACAATTGTTCTACACCTACACATGTATTCCTTCACATCTCTGTTGGTTAGCTTTTAAACCTACTAGCAGTAGGTCTTGGTGGGAACTGTTTAAAGGTAACCAGAATTTTCCTTCCATTACTTTTAATTTTGAAACTACAATTCACACTCTCTTTTTTTTTTTTTTCTTTGTTAAACAGCTAGTGTTAGATGCAGGTTGAAATAGAACATCTCTCATCATGCTGCACCAGCTTCTCCTGAAAGTTTTCAAGCAGGATATATTTGTAGGTAAGTAAATTCTATGGCCCATGTGGACCTGGACATATACCAAAAAAATATTCCCACAGCTACACTAGCTATGACATATTTTCTTATGATTATTGTGGCCATACTTGTTCACCAATGCAGTATATTAAATTCTATGGATGTCCAAGGTCACTTAGTGATTGCAGAGACACAGGTGCTCATACATCTGGGGCACAGATATCAGGATCTTATATCATTTGCTATGTTGCAGAATACATTACAAAAGCTATTTTTTGTACCTCTCTTATACAGGACATATTCTGCTCCAAAGGAAAAGAAACAGAAACCGGGGGGGGGGGGGGGGGGGGGGGGGGGCGGAAACAACAACCAAAAAAACTACCAAAACCCAAAAAGTCAGGTCAAAAAAACCTATCTTGTTAATGAGATGAAAATGTTGGAATTTTAAAAGTTACTTTTCCCTATGTGAAAATAATGTGCCAAAATTTTCCTTGGGGAAAAAAAATCAATCTAAGAAAACGTTTGTGCAAAGTTCTGTCCTCCACTGGCTGCATTTGTAATTGAATTTGCATTTGTGCTGTCTAAAACAAGGTGCTGTAGGTCCCCTTTCCCATCCTTCCCACCCAGCTCCTTTTCCTCGAGCCCAAGCCCAGGCTGTGTCCCAGCACCCTGCACTCACGCCATCACTCCCCTCCTGTCCTGAGGATGTCCAGGGTGGTTAGGATTTGTCAGGTCACACCTCAGCCTGTCAGGATTTGGCGGCGTGTCCTTTGCCCTGCTGCAGCCCATTGCTTCATTTCATCTGCACAGAGCCTGGCAACAGCCTGGCCTCCTTACATGCAAACAACCACGGCCAGCCAAAAGGAGCTGGCTATTTTCATCCTGCTTACCTGTCATCATGATTTTTGCTAAACTGTTCAGTGCTATTACTAACCCCAGTCTGGGCCGTGGTAAAGAAGCACACATGCCTGTGCACATGTGTGTGCAGGCGCATGCAGGCATAGGGCCCAGCAAAAGCTTCTGGCTCTGGGCTGAGAGTGGTGGGGACTAAGCCACATTCCCAGCCCTTGCCTCTCCCTCTCCTTTGTCCCTTTCCTCTCCCCGCAGCTCACTGCCTGCTTAAACTTTTCCTCACTCAGCTCCACGCTGCTTTCAGCCTCTCTCACTTCTTTCCCAGTTTTCCCCTAATTTTGTTAAAGCGAAAGGTTGACTCATTCTATGTCTTCCACTCCCTTGGTCTGACAACCTGTTTTCTTCATGGCAGTTCTTTCTTTTAACCTGATCACCAGCAACTCCCCTCACCAGCCTGCCCCTCCTCCCTGTCATGATCTGGCTTCCCATTCTACCTCTCCTCTCACATTGCTTTCTGTCCCTCTTCTCTCCTGCCCAGCCTGAATCAATGGAACAAGGACATCCATGGAAGAGGTGAGATCTCACTTCAGACAGTCCCACAGCCTCAGCTGCAACCACAGCAAACACACTCCTGAAGTCTTCTGCCTCCTGCAGGCTCCCATCCAAACCTTGGCTACTGGAGAAAGGCAACCTCAGGCACAGAAACGTGGCAGCTTTGGCCAGAGTCTTCTTCTGGACCTGGGGCAAAAAATATACCCTTCTAAACATGATGTTTCACACAGTATATGCACACCTGAAAATTGACTTTTATTTGCTTTATCTTCAAACTGACTTAATTAGGGGCTGTGCTATCAAGTCAAACAACTAACTTACTGGTAATAGGGAAGTCAGGGCAGAACCAGGACAGCAGTGAGTGGTGAAGTAGTTTCTGAAAAGAAGCAATAATCTAACATTAGTGCGATATTGTATTGCTTATGTTTCTTTGGTGTTTTTGCAAGACATCTTTGCCTCTCAGAAATAAAAGGCAAATAAAAGGCAAATCTGTTCTCAGGCAATTTGTCTCCCCTACTTTTCAGCATTAATGGTATTTGCATCTCCTTCACCTTCTTTTTCTTTTACTTTCTCTATTCCTTTCAAGTTGTAATTCAATCTCTTCCAACACATGATTTCTTTTCTTTTTTTGGCACTCCCTCCACCCACTCTCTCATTAGTTTGAGTTAATTAGGAATAGTAGGCAGCCCTCAATCTGTTATGTGTTAAAACAGAACAATCCAAAACAGAGGCACAGACACAACTACGTGATTTCATTGTCTAAGGGAGACAGAAAACCAGTGGGGATTCTCTTATCTAGACTAACATCTTCCCAATGGTTAACCTAACTGGCTTTAAAATGTTCCGCAATTGCAGATCTGGGAAAACAATCTTTCCCTGTTTCCTTTTCTTTTTTTTTCTTTTCTTTTTTTTTTTTTTCATTTCATCATTGGCAAGAATGAGTGAATTGGATTGACATGGAGGTGATAGAGGAAGAGAAATAGTCTACATGTCAAAATGACAATTTATATTACATGGTTAACAGAATGAGTGGTACGTGCAATGGCTGTGGGTATTTTCATCTGCTGTGTTGTACAATAAGGTCCTTTTTTTTCCCCGAAGTGTATCATCAAGATCACTCCCAATTCAATGTAGACTGTTTGCTTGAAGGATCTCTTTCTAACAGTAATATCATTTGATAAATGTCTAACTGAAACAAGTATCTAAGTATTCACTTGTTTCTATTAGTGAACTGTGTATATATAAAGGTCATGCCTGGTATTTTTCCTGTAGTGCTGATCACAGACCTTAGGGCAGAGTGTGCTGTGGAAGTGAATTATAACACATCTACGAAATCAAGTCCTGATTCTGAAGGTAAGGCCTTACATTTTTTGACTGACTACATACAGTGTTCTTTGGATAAAATGCCTGCTTAGGAAACACAGGTATAGCTGTGCAACTAATACAAAAATTCATGCCTGCATTAAACATAAATGTGAGTGCTTTTGAGTGTTTATGAGGCTGTTTATATATGTATATTTAAATGCATAAATATGTAAAGTTTTAATTTTCAAAGACTGTTGTGTAAGTTTCATGAACTGTAGACAGCCACATTTATAATAATTGTTAAATTAAATTTCTAATTTGGTATGCATGTGTCTGCATGCGTATGAAGTTGTGCGGCAGTAATTTGTGCCAATAATTTACCCGTTAATTAGCAATGATAATGCAATAAAGCTTTAAAGTTACACAACTTTCAATGATCTTTTTTGAAATCTGATATCCAGGATATAGAATGAAAAATCTATTGGAAAAAAAGGAAACAGAGACATTGTAAGTACTACCATCAAATGTCATTATCTGTGTTAAGAAAAAATAATTTTCTTTCTGCCAAAAACATCTCTTTATGACAGAGAAGACATCAGACTAATGAGACAAAAAAGGAATGCTTAATGAATTACAAAATATAATGTTGATTATCAGAACATACCAGAGTGCTACAGCACTGAAGAAGATAATATCCCCTCAAAAAGACATCCTTGGAGGTTTTACTGGGTTGTAGGGGGCAAGAAGTTTCTGGCTGGATGTAGACAGCATGAGATCAAACATCTCCATACGGAGATCCAAGAAGTTGCAAATTTAGATCCAAGAAGTAGCAAGTTGCAAGAAGTTAAGGAGATTTTTACAATTTATTATTAATATGCTGTTTGTTTATTTATTACCTAGCTATTGGTACAGTTGTGTGCAAACTGCATTAAATCCAGCGAGGAGATAGATTTGGCCTTTATGCTGTTCCTCTGTTTGATTTTTTCTTTCTATAGTAATGTAAAAAATGTGATTGTTTTGGGTCTACTTTACACCACAGAGGAAAAATTGGTTTATTTTACCAATGGAATTAAAAGAATTTACATTAACACCTCCATTTCAGTACAGGCAGTTAATACTATTTAACTTTTACAATCCTTATGTGTTTTAGATTACAACTCTTATGTAACAGTGGCATAAGAAACAGGTATAAACATGTACTTTAATGAACATTCAGGACTTTAAAAATCTCTGTGCTGGATGACATTAATAATTTTATGCAGTGATTACATTAATAACTTTATGAAGTACTGTCATCTGAAACTATATCACTTCCAGTGCTACACAGAAGACATAAAACTTGTATGAACTCATATAAATCCATTTATTAGTCAGAAAGAAAATATTAGGAGGGAAAAGTAAAACTAAGTTAATCTAAAATCTATCAAAAAGGTATCCAGAAAGTAAAAAGTTTTAGAAAGGGTGGAAATAATTTCCACTTTATCACACATATAATAAACATACCAGTAATTCTTCAAGAGTAAAGATTTTTCAAGAGTAAAGGTCTCTTCACATGCTCAGATTAGAACCATGGTTTCTATCATCTCTTGTAGCTTTCCTCACATCAAACCACTAGGCTTGCCCCTGAAATTGTCCCATGCCTAAAACAGCATGATTTTCTGTACAATGCACATAAACTCCTGTCTTCCATCAACATATAAACTGGTATGGCAAGAGTCGGAGGAAGATAGTGCTGTGGTGTAAGTTTGCCTTTTAGTATGTAATAAACCAGGGTGGGCATTTGTCACAAGCTGAGAGGAATGACTAGAAGATTGTTACATAACACAAAGCAGAATCTGCAGTCCTGAGCGTTCTCCATTCACTGCTGTCTCTGAAGACCTGTTCAGACACAGCTTCAACAGCAAGCTCAGCTTGAGCCATGCTCAGTATGACACTTTGTGAAAGCTTCAGAATGCAGGGTATGATAACAAACAGCTGCAGAACCAAGCAAAAAGTAACTCCTGTGCACAGGTAACGCAGAGGTGTCTGTGTCCTGTAGGAATTAGTAGCACATAGCGATTCGTACAAAAACATAAAGCCAACTGTTTTATAAATTATCCTTTAAGAAACACTGCTCCTAGTGGATCAACAACTTTGATTCTAAAAACTGCTCTAAATCAGTTAGGCATGATGGTAGTTTATCTTGTGCAGCTAATGCTTATGCTTGCATTGCAGTTGATTTAGACTTACTCGTGAGACACATAGAGGTAGATTCACAGAAAAAAATATACTTATAGGATGCAGTGGTATTTTGACACTTGAAACAATGACATTTTTGTTTTTGATAAAGTGCTTAAATACACCGCAGAATTTAGTGCTTAAATACACCTCAGACTAAGTATTATCTTAAAATTCATAGCTTATATGTTTAGACAAATTGCGAAAAAACACATAAAAGCAGATATTTCTAGCTAAACAAAGAAGAAATCCAGAAAAACAGAAGCTTATAATGTTTGAGCTGAAGCAATAGAATTTGTGAACTCAAATCATTTGTTTAGGATATATAGAAGAATGCTAACTATGATGAGCCAGATTCATCTTGAGCACAGGTGCATGCAGAATATTAAGGAAATTGGTAATTTCCTCAGGAGCCAGAGGTTCAGTAGGAAATTTTGATGATTAATAAGCATTAATCTGTTAATAGGAATGCTGGAAAAAGATTTAGTGATAGTGAGTACAGCTTACTGTATACAGAAAAGTTTGCATCTTCATATAGCTGCATAAAAATCTATTAAAAAATCTTTTTCATCTTTTATCAGAGATATTTGAATGCTTTTATACTTTAATAATGGAGATAGATAACTGAAATTGTTGAGATTAAGTGGGCATATTCTTACTGTAATGGAGTTCAGTATCCAAATATCCTTTCAGTTTTTGAACCCTGACCATCCCTTTCTACAAACACTTCATTTTTAAACCACTACATGGCATTACACAGACTGCAGGCTTCTGCAAGCGTTCACCATCAAACAAAGCACTTTCTATCATTAATATTCATTCTCAATTCTCCATATTGGCTGGACAGCTACAGGCAGAAACCTGTTTGACAAAACGTCTTTACATGAGACTCAGGTCAGTATCTTTTCTTAGTTACTAATGTATTGCTTCAGCCTTAATTTGAGTCAATGAATTTAATTGATTTTCTTTTAACAATTCCATTAGCATTCATATTTATTCCAAAATTAAAGCAAAATTAGTAGTAAATGAAATTTAGAGCCCTGAGAAGTAATACCTTTTTAGATCAAAGGAAGCAGCTTTTCTTATTTTATGATCAGGTCTGGAGAAAAATGGAAAAGAAATCAGACAACTTTTATTTGGATGTATTTGTGAAGTTATGACATTTTTGTGTGTTTGAAATTGTAAAACTTTTTTGAAAACAAATTGCCATGACTAATTTTAAGAAATATTCTTTGTGGTATTTTTATAAACTGAACAATGAAATATTGTACAAAAGCCTTCAGAATATGTTGTCAGTGTATATTAGTTAACTAATTCCGTACTTCAGTTCATTATGGAATTAGGGATTGGATAGGAAAACGGCGATGGATTTGAAATGCCTTATTGAAACTTTACCCTTATTCACTCTTACAGTTGTCACAGACGTATCATGGCAAGAGAGCTATTTTTTTATCCTCATAAAAAACAGTGTATTTGATGTTGTCTTGTTTTTAAATGTTTTATTTTACAACTGTAGCTACACTAAAACAAGACAGACTTTATAGGCCAATAGAATAAAGTGTTCCTATTAGTTTCTTTTACATGCTATCACAAAGAGAAAAGATGGGAAAAATAAACCATGAGAAAAATATTGTCAAAGCAACTTTTCCACTTTGTCTTTCAGAACATTTTAAACTGATTGTCTTTCCATCCAAAAACTGCTGTCTATGATTAAATAGTTGTGATTGTATTAAGTGAACTGAAAATGCAATTCCTTGAGCACTGAACATTTCTGAACTGTGAGTACTAAAAATATTGATAAATTTACTTCCATCCTGTGACAATTTAACAGTACTTTTTGACTTTATATGAACTTACATGACTTTTATAGCTAGATAAACATGCTCCAGTTTTAAAATTTTTCTGGCTCTTCATTGCAAACTACAGCACTTGAATCTCATGTAATTTCTCCTCAGTGAACATCTATTCTGTAGTTTTTCTCAGAACACTTCTGAGTAGTGCTTTCAGAAAAACTACTAGGTAGAAATTTTCTTCTCTTGTCACAGAGATATGACAGTATTATTTTCCATCATTAAGTGTCCTTGGCAACGAAGGACACTGAAAAAGAGTCTGTAGAGAGGTTTGAGTTTCTAAGAACTTACAATCTTGGAAAATATTAGACAGCTGTTACACTGATACTACATAATTATTGCAAGTTTGTAATTTTTTTTTTTTTTTATTTCTCACAATAAATCAGCTATGGGATTTTGCTGAAGGAGTTGCTATTGATGAAAAAATAAAAAAGGAAAGGTAATCTTGTGAAAAACAGACAAGAAAGGGTAAGGATTCATAGACAGTAGACTCCAAACTGATACTACAGTTTCATCAGCACAGTTACCTGTGAGAGAAGAACAAAATAGAACATATTCTAGTGTACCTAGTATGTAGTTGTCAGCTTTACTGCTTACACTTCTAGTGTACTGTAGTGATTTAAAAGAAGACACAGGGAAAGCAGGTTTATCAAGGAATGGTGAATAAAAAGGTAAGAAGTTTCAGTGTTAGAGAAGAGATTGAGTGCCCTTGTATGCCCCCAGCTACTGTGATCAACTGACTAGAGCACAGTGGAAGACAAGTTGTTCTGCCAAAAAAAAAACCTGGATTCTGCCTGGAAAAGTGGAACTGCAGCTCGAGCTCTAGCTTCCAGCAGTTGAAAACTGGACAATTGCTTTGGGAACATTTCTCTTCAAAAGGCACATCACAGAGATATGGATGTTTATCCACTGCAAGGAGACATAAATTGTGTGCTTGCGCTCTCACTAAGTTAGCAAAAGGAGGATTTAGCCATCATTAATCTAAAATAGGAAAATATTCAGAGCGCAAACTACAAAACAAAAGTTTCCTATTGAGATCTTTCCTAACGAGTTTGCTTACATTCACTCAGGTTGTTTAAGTAGATTGATGTATCCAATTCTCTCTTATTTTAATTCATATTTTAGTCCACAGTAGCTAAATCTTCAACTCATCAAAACTTTATTTCGATCAGTGTTCTAAGCTTTAGCTTGCATGCAGTTTGGCAATCTCTTTTTCCCCTGCTTCTTCTTCCTTCAATCTCTCTTGTTTTTTACCTCCTGTTTAAGTAAAAGTTTTCTTACTTACCTATGCCAAATTAATATAAAGTTTCCAGGGAAATTTTGAGAAAATATCAGAATTTTACTTAGTTTTGATATGACATTTTAAGTCTTTCTTGACAATGATAAAAGGAGTAATAAAGGAGTAGTTTTATGTAAACCTTATCCTGAGCAAAACAACTGTGAATTTATGTTGGTTATGAAATATTAAATACTGTCTTCCACTGCCTGCAAAATTTCTGTGTCAGTGGAGTCTGGCAAGATAAGCAAACAAGAAAGAGAAGTAATAGTTTAAGTTTTCTAACCAGATTTATAACTTCAGCTATATGCTCGTTTTGCATTAAAAATCTGTAAGGCATAAATAGTAACTCTGCTTTTGACCACTGTCTCCTGCACTTCATTTATTTTTACCTCTGCTTTCTCCAGCACGATGTGCTGATCATCCAAGTAAATTTCAGTTTATTGCTATCATTATCACCCCAGAGTACAACTATCATCCAGGAAATTCATAATTCAAAGAACTTTTTCAGTACTTAGTATAATTATTGTGCATAAACCCTAGAATTTTCACTACAAAAGCAATATGCCAGAGAATATGTATTTGGCAGGCTTCAGCAACATATTGAAAATGCACGAAAATTTTATCAACATAATTATTTATCTCAGGAATAAGAAACCTTGACGTTCTGAGTTCTCATAAGTTTCCTTACACAAATTAAAAGAAACAAAGACATTTTCAATTTTTCTACTGTCTTGTAATTTGTACAGTTAAATTAACATACAAATAATTATAACTTCATTTTAAAAATATATATAGAACTCCTCAGAGGTTTACTTTAAAGGCTTGAATCTGTATTTTTTCTTGGGACACTCTGGCAGCAGGTGATCTTACACAAAAATCATCTAAAAAAGAGGTTTACTTATGTTCTTAATTACATAAATTACCAGGACTGCATCCACAGATGATCTGAGCATTAGTGTAATGTTACAAAATATCAAACAACAGGAAAAGAACTGTGCAGCTGTAGGGTTTCATGTGTTTTTGGAAAGAGACGCAGAAAACATGGCATAATTCTTGAACAAAAAAATCCCCCAATGTTACTCTTGTTTTGTTACAAACTCTGTAACAATCAGAAAATATTTGTATTTTTTCCCTCAGAATAACAATAAGTTATTTAAATACTCTAACATTTTATTGGACTACAATGTTACTATTTCAATTATTCTTACACCTTTGAGAAGGAATTTTACTTCTTTTTAGAAGTGAAATGTATTTATTGAATCAGTCCCAAACAGTGAATCTTGTTCTATCTATCTGCAGTAAAAAACAAATACACACAAGGGTGGCACATCCACAAAATATACTTCTAATTTGAGATGAAAAGTGAATAATGTCACACACCACATACAGGAGTATGGTTTCACAGTAAGTTTGGTTTCTTCTGAGGTTTACTGTTGCTGGGTTTGCATTTGTAATTCTGCTGGCTAACACATTTTTGTAGAAAAGCTAAAAGATTAGTTCCCAAAGTTTATCTTATTAACCTGATTTTCTGTAGTACATTGTTATCACCTATTTTCCATCCTGAAATGCATTCAAGACATCTTACAGAAACTACTGGCACACTGCAAATTTCTCACAACTCATATTCCTTTTTAAATGCAATTATTTAATTAGATGATTACCAGGACTTAAAACTGCTCCTTCAGAAGATTTGTAAGACAATAGGAAAGCTCTTGACAGGATTCAGTGGATGCTGCACTGATCACATAATCTTTTCAAAAATCCTAGTCAACTGCTTTAGTTGTTAATTCTCATTCTCCAGTGATGCTAATGAGTAGCATACATACAATAGTACAATATTTCTACCAACAAACACATGAGAATTGGATTTTAACCATTTGGACATTAGGAAGAAGTTCCTCACAGAAAGGACAATTGGACATTGAAATGGGCTGCCCAGGGAGGTGGTGGAGTCACCGTCCCTGGAGACATTTATGAAAAACCTGGATGTGGTACTCAGTGCCTTGGTCTAGTTGACAAGGTGGTCACAGGTTGGGCTTGATTACCTCCAAATCTTGATCTTTTGCAAAATAGCTGATTCAGTGATTCTGTGATTCTGTAATCATGACAAAATAGAGAGAAAAAATAACAAGGTAATGTAGCCAACTCACTATGTCTAAAGTTGAAATTAAGGCTTTAACTACAGAACAAGAGATAAAAAAAGTCTTGCCAATTACCTTAAAAGGAGAGTAAACTCAATCATCTGGAAAACAGAAAGTCTTCATAATGTGCTGCAAAAGTTTTATTCTACATTGGATTTTGAATTCTGAGTCCTAGCTCGCCGGACCAGAGATGCACAGATTTACAACCGGGTTAAAGTTCACTGTTCATTAGAATCAGCAATCTCTGACAGCATCCACAGAAACCTCCCTGAAATTTGCAAACAAAGGCAAGTCTTGCTTCAGATTATTTGTTTGTTTGTTTAAGTTAAACTAGAAAGTTGGGAAACAGAGGAGTTGGAAATCCATCAAAATCCTCCATTGACATGACAATACAAGGAAAGTACTTGAATGTCACAGTCAATTTGGAAATGCTGTGTGATTAGTCACTGTGCCAAGCTTTTTATTCCTAATAAGTCACTTTCCTACTGCAAATATGGTTCTTTCTTAGCAGTTCCAATTACACTTCAAGAGTTACAAAGAGGAATTTTGACCTCAAGGTTATTTACCTGATGCATGGTTTCTAGCCAGCTCTGTAGGAACCTCCTGAAAATAATAGTATAAATAATAAATAGCAAGTTAGAGTGGGGAGTTGGAAGACAGGATGACAAAAATGAATAATCGTGAACTTCTTATTAGTTTTATATCAGTTCAGTCGCAATTTCAGCAATTTCAGTAGTCATTCTCTTGCTACCTGCTATTAATTGCAAGTTCCAAATTCTACTCTAGCAGTTAACTACCATGATGTAGGGAAAAGGTACTCATCTTGAGTAAAAAGATTTGGATATTTTTCATTGCAGAGAACTCAGAACCTAATGCATCCTATATCAAAACACACAGAAATAAGCCTTTCAAAAGTACTGTAGTAATGATGATGTTGATAATTAATATAAGATAATAACATGAATATAATAAATTGATGTAAAGAAATTAAGGAATATTTATTCAGATAATTTCTAAATACCAAAGAAGGAGGTAGACATTAAATGTACCTCTGATTATTTTTAATTTTAGCTGTACAGAGACTTCTTTTAGATTCTCTTCAGAACACTAAAATTAGAAGGAAAGAGGGTTGTTTTCACTTGTGAGTCTTTCATAGCTGAAGAACACAATTACTACACAGAGGCTTAAAAAGCACACATAGCAATTATGTAAAATCACTTGAGGCTGTCTAAAACTTGGCTTTGAAACAAAGGTTCATGGAGGAAATGCTGAAAATTACTTGGCAGTAATTGTTCCTAACAATGTAGGTTAATAACTAGTGTTGGGTCTGGTTCTGATCTAACCCTGACCGGTTTATTCAACTGATTTACATCAAATTATTAATGAAGGTCACTGATAAGAGCTTTTATTGCGACCTGTGGCATAAAATCCTTCTCTTTATTTGTAATCAATTGTTTGAGAAACCTTCAAATTATTACATCACTTATTACTTGCTCCCTCATTTGAACTGTGTACCAAAAAAGTTTTAAAAATTAGTTTCATTTTTAACAGGAAAACCAGGAATAAATTTGTTCTGGTTCACAAAAAAGATACTCTAAATATAAATCATTCTATGCTGCCAAGACTGGACTTATAGTCTACAATAAAATTGTATTCATTTATTAACTAATGCATTGTTCTGATAATACTGTTTTGTTACGGGTTCTCATTTTCTCAGTCCAGATATTCCATCCAGTATTGCAAAAAGGACACAAATATTTACTATGATCATAAAGTTAGAAAAGTAATTGACATGTATTAATTAAAGTTGTCCTGTTGACGTGAAAACTCATTTAGCCCAATTGAAAAAACCATACTTTTTTCATATGATAACTTATTAATTGACTCTTTCTATGACTTTAATGGCAAATATTCTCAGGACTGAATAAGAAGTAGGAATTAGGCAAGTATGGAAAATTCTATTGAACTGATATGAGTAAAACAGAGTTGCTTATATTCCATATTTTAGGGCAAATAAAAAGACAGACTTTTTCAAGACAGTTATGGTTTTTTTACAAGTCTTATCCCAGTTTTGTGAGAATTTTCTTCTTTCTTTAGAAATAGATACACTTTTGTTGCATCAGGCTATACTGAATACTTTTAATTTGTTTCTGCTTGATTGTTTTTTCCCCAAAAACTCTTACAAAAGTAAAAGTACCTTTTACTTTTGTATGAGTTTTTTTTTATGATAAACTGAAAAAAAAAGAAAAAAACAATTACAAGTAATTTCAATTTCAGAAAGAAAAATATACATCCCACCAAATATTCCTGCAAGTTTTAACAAATGCTGTAATGATGAAATAGATAGTCATTTAATTTACTTCCTGTAACCAAAATGAGTTCTATAGATAAATGATTTTTTTAATGGTGTAATAATTCCTGCATCACTACTCACTCTCTCATTGTGTACCATAATATATCCAGTTCCTTTTATTTTAGTTTTATGTTTTTATAATCACATTTTAGTCATTACTTTATGTGTCAATTGTCCTATATACAAAAATAAAACATCTGTTTCCAAAAATCAATATACATTATGATTAATGCTATCAAAAAATATAGACTACAATGAGTAGATGTCCGACAAGCAGAAAGAGAAAAAAATAATTCTAAAAATGTATTTGGCATCATAGAATGATAGAATGATTTGGATTGGAAGGAACCTTAAGTATCATCTAATTCCAACCCCCATGCCATGGGCAGGGACACTTTCCCCTAGACCAGGTTTCTCAGAGTCTCATCCAGCCTTGAACATTTCCAGAGATGGGAACTGTTGATATTCTTACCCCAACACCCCTAAGTCCTTCTCCTTAGGGCTGCTCCCAATCTATTCTTTGCCAACACAATTTTTGTGCTTTGAATTGCCCTAACCCAGATGCAGGACTGCTGAAGTTTATGAGGCTCTCACAGGTCCACCTCTCAAGCCTGTTCAAGTCCCTCTGGATGGCATCCCTTCACTCCAACTTTTATGATGAAATGCAGCAGCCTAAACCTATCCAGTGTCACAATTTATTCTTCTACTTTTGAAATGTCATTGTGAGATGAAAATCACAGAAGCACAGAAGGGATTCCACTGCGTTGGAAGGGACCCACAAGGATTATCAAGTCCAGTTCCTGGCTCTGCACACCATGACCCTGAGAGTGTTTTCAGGTTATTCTTGAACTCAGGAAGAATTGGTGCTGTGAGCATTTCCCTGGGGAGCCTGTTCCAATGTCCTATCATCCTCGGGGTGATAAACCTTTTCCTTATATCCAACCTAAACTTCCCCTGACTCAGCTTCATGTAATTTCCTTGAATCCTGTCACTTGTCACAAGAATGAAGAGAATGGAGAATTATATTCCAAGACTTATCTTCGTACATTGTTATTGTCCATGTTGCAAAATGAAAGATTTTTCATTAACAGAGTTCAAATTTCAACTCAAATAGAGAGATATGCATGTGTTTACTGCCTCGTTCCATGAGTATATATATTACAGAAATTTTATAATGACTGCTGAAATTTTATACGAACTGCTACTTGTTCTCAAAGATATTGGTAATTACATTAAAGGAACACTTGGATTTTCAGAAATGCAGGATAGTCAGTGTCCTGCAAAAAGGCAAAGGAATTTGCTCTGTAGCCTTAAAAATCTTGTCATTTTTACTTTAGTACTTTGCAATTAGAGTTAGGAGAACTTGCACATTCTATCAGGATTTGGACTCTCCATTTAGATGGGAAAAAAAGCTTGAATTTCCCACCAGTTCTGCCTCATTTCTGATATGTCCACCTTTCCACATGACACTAAACAGTGGCCACTGTTTCTGTTCTATTGCCATTAATGCAATGCCATAAGGAAGATTACCAAAGAGCATTGAGAATTTCAGAACAAGAATCCAGTGATATTGCAAATCTTGGGGATTTCCACTTTCAAAACATATATTGGTGCTTTTGATCCTTAGATCTTCCACTTCTAACTTAATGCTCATTTCTGTCAGTATCAATGGGGGATCTGCTCAAATCCCTGAATAATTCCCTTTCTGAACTCCCTGTATATTCTGAATTTAGAAGAAATATTTCAGATAATCAAGATTTTTAGTAACAGTAATATTTTCTCAACAGAGATTTTTCTTTTTTTTTAATTGTGAGGTTTTATAAACTCTAGGCATGTACTTCAGCATTCAATACTCAGTCTGAATTCAGCAGAGATGATGCAATACAACTCCTGAGTGCAGCAGCGTATCCTGTGCAACCCCTATTCCAGAGAACTTTGGACAGTACTGTAAAAGTCACCATGGAAGATTATTTATCTCCAGTGTTTTAAATTATAGCAATTTTGTAGAGCTTACTTAGATTTTTATGTTCCCTTTTAGAAGACATTTTGTAATTTAGGTTCATTGGCTCATTGCATGAGAGAGATATTTAGTTTGAAAAGTTTCCAGAGCTGTGACAAAACACAAAGGTAGAGAGCATCTACTCTCTGTTTACTTCCAATAAAACCCCTTGCACTCCAATGTCCTCTGACATTATAGGTGGTTAAAGATAAATACATGCAATCTTATCTGATCTGTGAACCTTTGAGCATGTCTAGAACAAAATAATTAGATTTCTTTAAGATCAAATATATGAAGGACAAGGGTTTTGTCTATAGAAACCTATGGACCAGATTTTCTTACTGCTCTGATTACAATTTCAGCTTTATACAAAGAGAATTGAGTCAATTATCCCCTATTGCTGGAGAATGGAGGCACTTGAACTGTGAAAATGTAGAAAGCAATATAGCAGTCATTTAAAAAAAAAAAAAAAAAGGAAAAAAAAAAAGGGGAAAAAAAAGGAAAATAAAGATTGATTAGAAAAAAACATAAGCTTGTGCCTACTTATGGGGGGCAAAATCCCAAGAATGTACGACCTGTAGAAAAACCAAAGTCATTTCTGGATAAATGAAATTCCTAAAATAATCTTCTTCTACAATATAAAGTAAATATTTCTCTATGAAATGCTAGAAGGACATAGAACAAAATCATGGCTTTCAGACAGTTAGTTCAGCATCCAGCAATATAAAAAATGCCAAGTAAAATCAAAAATTGCTCCTGGACTGATATCTCAGGGCAGGTAAGAAAGGCCAGGGCATTACAGATGGAGCTAGCACTGTGCTTAGGGGCAGGCGTCCACTCACAGGGCACATCTGGCTTGTTCTTGTGATATGCTGGTTTCATTAGTTGGATTTTCAGGTAGCCTTCATCTGTGCAGTTCTGGTTATTAAATTAAATATTATATAATGAATATGGCTTCAATATAGGCCTAATAGTTTGCACGCCTAGACCACCATGAACTCAGTGAAAATGTTACAACATTGTTGATGTCCCACTCTATGGTCTTATATGAGGAGAACTTGTAATTTGCTATGCTGCATTTGGTTATTAATTTTTTTGTCCAATCTTTGAGAAGAGACACATAGAAAAACTACTTCCAGCTTTTTTCTAGCAGAAAACTTTCACTTAACTTCCTGACACAGAGTGACCCAGGTCAGACCTAAAGTTCATGCAGCCATTGGTCTCATATTTTACCACAGACAATGTCATTTAGCAAGGCATATCACAGTTTAATCACAACTTGCATGGTGGACCTCTACTCTTGTTACTCTCTGAACTTGTTGTATTAAAGAGGGGACGTTAGTAGTTTTGAACTGGAATAAATGTTATGCTTTGAAATATAGAAAGCTCTATCACAAAATCTGAAAATACATCACATACTTTGCCAGGGTTTGGAGTCTCTAGGGATCCTTCCTTTGGCAGTGAAAAGATAACAAGTTACAAGGAAATTATTGACCAAGAAAGGAAAGAATTAGGTAGAATATAACATTTCCAAGAAAACATTAGCAACAAAACTATGTAAAATTCAATAGCTGTATTATCCAATTGCTGTATAATTCACTACTTGAAATAATAGTACAGTCCTATAAATAGTTATAATTCTTGAATTGCATATTGTTATTTAAGTGAAATTTGAAAGAATTGTGACTCAGGATGTGAAAAAAAGGTCCTAGAATGAAAATAGCAGAAAGCTAGAATAAACAGGAAGATGGTACATGAGGAAAATAAACTACTTTCAGCTCTAGTCTAAAAGCATTCCTAGACTGAAAGTAAATAGGAAAGTGAAAGTGATTCATGAAATCCAAGGGTGAAAGAGAAAAAAAAAGAGAAAAGGGTTAGGGTTAGGGTTAGTGTTAGGGTTAGAGTATATCTTAAGTTTAAAGTATGTCTTAAATGAATAAATGGTGTGGAAAACAAAACAGTGATTGAGAAAACAAAACAGCATTTTTGGGAAAATTTAAACTTGTCATCCAGCATCTTTAAAGCTTGCCTACAGAGATTTCAGGCCGTCCTTTATAGATATGCAAAGATATTTGTTATCATTTTCCTAAGGAATTATAATAATTAACTTCTAGTTAAAATGTGTTTCTTTTAAAATTGGGAATATAATAGTACCTAAATGAGAATTCATTTAAAACACTTTCATCTGTGAGAAAGATCTTTGCTTTACCTGAAACCAGAGAAATCCACTGATCTCTGTTTTGCATCTCCAGTTAGGCAAATCTGAGCTATTTGCAGAGGTGTTAACTAGAGACAAACTATTTGTGGTTAATGGAGAAATTAATGGCAGGAAGACTGCTAGAGTAGACTTCAGTATGTAAGTCTGTAAAAAAAATTCTGCACAAGAATAGGACTTCAAAGTTGTATTCCAAATAAAAATAAACAAACCCTATTTAGACATTCTGTTTTCTGCATGAGACATGAGACTCAAAGACATTCTCTAAGGTAGGCAAACAATGTAACCCATAATGTTAAAGTCTGAAAATGCTCTTCCAAAATATGAACTACATGAAATAACTGAGAGCTGTGAATTCTCCAAGCATTTATGTAATCTTAATGAAAGCAAAAAGATAATTTTATTCTATTTCTATGGCGTGGATCCATTGTGCATTAGTCAGAATCCTAGCATATAAAAACAGGTTCTGTGAGACCACTGATCAGAAAAGGCAGGACTTAATGAAAAAAGGAGTTTCTTGTACCTTATAAGATGATTTTCCTGTGCAAGATATATATTTTTCTTTGAATAATCAGAAGAGAAGAGTGGCTTCCTTCCAGAGTAGAAAAGTCTAGTTTATTTATCAAGTTGTTTTGGACTCAGATATTTCAAAGGGCACTGTGTTAAAAACTTTGTCCTTAAATGTGTGGTGTTGTCTAGAAGAAAAAAAAAACCCAAACAAACAAAAACAAAACAAAACAAAAAAAACCCAAGTTTTTGTTTAGATTTACTCGAGGAGAGTTTTTTTCTGGATTGATAATTTTTTCCACCTTCACATTTTTGAAAAACGCGTGAAGGATTTTTTATCACCCTAGTATTTTCTTATCTCTATGATCTACAAAACAAACATTATTATATTACTTCTAATGTACTCTGAACATATTAAAATGTAACCTAAGGTGGCTTGTTTTTAATGAATGCTTTCTAGCTCTGGTAATTATTCTCATCAACCTCCTAGTAAGAAGGGCTTGGTTTGTTTTCAGAGCTGCCAAGTCTCTCTTTACCTTCCGACCTGCCTTCAAGTACATGAAGGATTTCCCTTAGAATCTGGATTCCTGCCTGCTGAGAGAGAGCAATTTTACAGGTAAGATGAGGAGGTCTTAAGCTCTATTCTCCAGTAAGGAATTCACAGTGTCTGCTTAGGCAGATTGTTTCAGCATCATGTGCTTCATCAAGGTCACAGCTCACTGAAAAGGCTGTTGCTTTTGGTCATAAAAATAGGTAGTGTCATTTTCTATTTGCGATGAATTCTTTCATCCAATCATATTCCTGTATGCAAATATACCATGGCTGGTTCAGATAAAAAGCACAAATAAAGCCAAGAGCTCAGTCAGGGCAAAAATCACTGTATTCCCTTTACACCTTATTTCACCTGTGTTTCAGGTCCTCAAACTTCTCAGCTGAAATCATGAAGAAACAAGGCTCAGATGGCAATCCTGCTCCAGTTACGCCAGCGCTGCCAGAACCATTAAAAGATCTGAAAATTAAGTACACCAAGGTTAGTAGCACTTGATTTTCCTGATCTTTCTTATGCATTCACTTCAGAAAGTAGGATGTGGTCATTTTAACCTTATATGAACTATGGAAGACACTGTAAATCAGTGCTTAAAATGTTTATTCTGTCTGAATTCTGATTTTACACATATTAACAAGTGATATTCAGTTAATCTTTTAACCTAATTTAAAGCACCCATATGTGCATGCATGATAGAATTGTTCCACATTCCACTTGGTGTGGGTGTTATTTTTCTCCTGAAACAAATTTTCATCAGTGATAAGTTTACCAAAAAGTATAATTGGAACGAAGAAGGAAATGTTTCTACTATATTATTTTTCAGAACAGTGAATTAAAACAGCAAATTAAAATGCTAACATATTACACTGTGTTATAATCATATTCAAATAATTATACTCGATAAGCTTACATTCTAAGGGATGTGTGAAAACAAAACTAAAATAAAATTAATTCTGGTCACATATTTACATTAGAGAAAATGAATCTGGTTTTGAATCTGTTTTTCAAGTAAACAAGTAGCTAATAAAGTAGATATAGGTACCAATCTAACAATGCAATATTACCATAAACTCCTTGAAATAGAAAATTCTTTCCATATAGAGTTAGAAATATATAGATAAAAAAGGTCTGAATCCAGACTTGTGTTTCCAGGTTTAAAAGACTCTTTGCTGGTTTTATAATATTGTATTGCATCACACAGATATCTGCTAGGGCTTTGGAGAAGTGGTGATGGAAACTTTGTCCTCCAAAACATTCAGGTTTCAATTGATCAGAGAGGACCTCTTAACTCTCGCAATTCTTGGTTACTGTTCTTTTATTTTTCTTGATACCATAACAAGGGAAATAATTTTATTTTCTAGCATCACTGTTTAGTTTCTTTTCCTAAAGTAGGTATTAATCTAAATTAGTTCTTTTAAATTCCATGCTATCCTTTTTTTCTTATGGAAAAAACCAGGTTCCGCTACATTTCTTTCTTGAATAAATCACACAGGATCTTACTTTGTAAATATTTAACAGGAAAGATACGTAGTTCTGCCATGTAGTAGCCTGCTACTGCTATTCCTGTCTCAAAAAAAAATTACAATTTGATTTTTTAGTTTCTAAAGGAAAACAACAATATGCAATAAAACTAACATGCAAAAAACAACAAGTGATGGAACTGAATATGCAATACACAAATTCCTGTAAATATTTCCATCCTTTTGAAATATTTCATTATTAATAATCTATTCTGTTAGTACAAAAAAGCAACCAAAGGACAGCCAGCATTGTTGAAAAGTCTAATTTGTACTGTGCAATAAATATTTTTTTTTGCCTTGACAATAGGTACTGTTTCCTTAAAAGCTGCATATAAATTCTAACTGTGTAGAAAAGCAATGCCCTTGTTTACAAAATCTAGCACACATCTTTGGAAGCTTGATTTTTGCAATGTTTTCCTCCTCTCTTCAAATATCACATAGGATTGTCTGAAAGCCCCAGCAGTGTACTGAGGGAGTTGGGAAAACAGAAATGTCACCCCATACGCAGCACTCATCCCCTAATTTAATAAGACCTTTGCTCTCTTTTGTACCCATCCCATGCCTCTCCTGTCTCATGTAAGATGGAACATGGAATGTGGGTGACTAGTAACACTGGAAGGATCAAGATGAGGGAAGCACTAATTGCTGGTGATGTATTAAACTGTCTGTCTAAATTAGCTAGAACTAGATCCTTCATCTTCATAACCTCCAGTTCATTTTTTCTACCAGTCATCAACAAAAGGATCTGCAGAGAGAACTGCAGATGTTCCAAGGACTCTGTTTATTTAGCAGTCTCTCTATTTTATTTTCTATGTTTGGTATCATTTATGGCTTTTCACTAAGTTCACTTAACTAAATGATCTATAGATCGGTATAGATATATTTCAGAGTAAGCCTTTTACATATGGTATAACACTTAACACTCCTCATGAAATTTGACTTTCAGACATCAACTCAAATGTATTTTAAACACTGAAATTGGCTTGGATTTTGAACCATAAAGTAATCTTGAGCTGGTTTCATATACGAACCTCCTTTAAAGATATCTCCATTAACCCAATGACTTTTGGTAGCTAGCTAAAAATGTGTTAGTAAATATTTTACTTAGTCAACACTGAGGAATTAGACAATGATTACTTGACAAATGCTTTCTGTCGTGATGCTTTCACATACACTAAACCCTGTAGTACTCCTTTAATCAGAGAAACTAAGATTAGTTAATTATTAGGTTGTCAAATTGCATGATGGGAAGAAAAGGGCTCAACATTCTATTGCTCAGCTATATGTGTAATATCAGCAAGTGTGGAAGGATAAGACACTTTGAGTAAAGAAAAATTATAGTTGAACATTAAAATGCTGCAGCCACTAGCTTCAAAAACAAAAGTCAGGGATAAAAGCTCAGAAACATAATTGGACTATCTGGGGAAAGGTAATGAGCTAGAAAGTTACTATATAAACTTATTCTTTGTTAGACCAGCTCACTTTGTGTACACAGAGTCACTAAGTGGAAAATCAAAAAAAGTTACATAATATTTAATAAAAAGAGTATGTTCTCTGATTATTAGTCCATTGCAGCAGTAAAATGTAATTCCTGCATAAATAATAACATATTGCAAGAGAGAAAAAGAAAGTTACATGGAATATTAGCCAAATATAAAATTCTTGTAAGGACAAACTTGAAGGGGAGAAAAAAAAGAGATTTCACACCAGCATCTATATTGACCTATTTCTTTAAAGCTTAAATTTTCATTCTTTGTTAGTAGCTTAAGACATGCCACATATTTTAATTTTATTGCTCAAAGAATACAGTGAGATTCCATGACATAATTTGAGACTAGTAAATTAGAAATTCTGGCGCTTGAAATGAGACTTGTCTTGGGCACAAAACTTTAAGGTTTAGATGTATCTGTAAAATTTACTGCCGAGTAAATTTTTAATGAGTTATTGTACTCAAGAATACCTAAGTGACAGTCACAATCTATATAAGGAGGAGTGAACAGGTACAACAGTTACTCAGCACTGTGCACCACCTCACACGAGTGATGCTGAACTGCCTCCAGCACATGTCCAGCCTCTACCCTGGTGTCTCCTTATTGTTTCTGGCCTGTAAAAACGTGCTCTTTGTGAAATTCCCTGCTTCACAGTCCACACAAAAAAGCTTGAGACCAGTCAGATGAACAAGGGCTCAAATCTGGTGATTACTTTTATCTCTGGAACAGGATTGTCAAGAAAAGTTTTGTTATAGCCAGGGGCAGATTTAAGGTGGGAAGAGGCTTTGCTTTTTCTTATACTTTAAGTTTGGAAGAGTTTCTGATATCTAAACAGAAGATAGCTTAGACCTTTATTTCCATGTTTAAAAAGCTATGCTTAACAGTTAAGTTAGTGAAGGTCTACTTTTTAGTTAGTTCCATTACCTTTCTTGACTATATCTCTGTATGAATTATAATGTAAATCATTATTAGTGAATTATATAGAACTTCCTCCTGAACAAACAGTGAGTTTATAGGAAGACTCTGAATATGGGATCAATGCAACAGCAGAAATTTTCTTTTTAAGCTGTACTTCTAAGCTATTTTGCAGAGGGACTGAAGCCTGAAACCTTGTACAGACTGCATAGCAAAAAGTTATGATTCATAAGATGCCACCTAATGTAAAGACCCTAAAATTTCTTTCAGTAAAGCCATGGTGTTGTTTTTCAGAAGCAAAGTTGTACAGAGTAAAATGCTTTCTTCCTTCATGCAGCACAGACACAAATATGTCACTTCCCATCTAGCAGATACTCCAAAATTAATTTAAAATTCTTTCAAAATACTCCAGATCTGAAGGAAAAGAAACCACTGGGATGACCAAAAAACAAAACAAAACAAAACAAAACAAAAGAATAGGCAAAGTTTAGATCTTGTGTCTCCACTCTCTGCTCAGGTCACCTGAGTGGTGAAATCAACTGTGTAAACAAGGACAGAAATACTGTAGCCTTACAGGTAACTTCAACACCAATGGATGGTATTAGATCATTTGAACTGAAATCAATAATTTCAGAAGTGCAAGATTTAATTGCCCTATGACATTGAGGAATAAAGACATCAGAGGGTTTTTGAATTATGTTGCCTGTGTTTTGTTTAAAATACTAAGCTCCAACAGTGTACAGTCTCATCTACTGGAAATCTGTATTTCCACTTTTACTGCAAAAAAATCTGAACAGTCATTACTCTTTGGGTTTTTGAAATAAACAGAAATCTTCTTTCCTAAAATTCCAGTGAAGTAAGAGTTACAAAACATCTGTAACAATATTTATAAATCTTTGCAAAATAAATTTGTAGCCCTAAACCTGGTGGGCCATAGACAGTCACCACAGACAATCCAGTGCACAGCTCTTCCCACAGAGGGGTAAGTCCTTTGCATTTATGTCTGAAGAACTATCAGTAAATTTCTGACTCACTGACAAAACACTCTAACCTTTGCAAGGTGATCCCAAGCATTGTTTTCCTCAGCAGGTCAAGGTTGTTGCTAGAGGCTGCTCTTAGCCGGTACTTCGGTGTTGCCTGGATTTAGACCTCCACATCCTGTTTGTCAAAAACACTCCACAGCATTTTATGAGCATGGCTGCATGCACATTAATGAGTACAGCTGCCCTGAAATGTGTTAATACAGCTCACATGAGAGTTTTGATTTTTTCCCTCTCCCATCTTTCTTACCCCCATTTTGCAAGGCCGCTTTCTAGCTTATGAAAGACATATGGGTAGTTTGATTTATACAACTCTGATACAATATTGCATATATATATATATAATATAATGAAGTTATGTTTTAAACAGGAGTGGTATTAGAAATATTAATAAGAAATATATTCTAAACTAATATTGTGGGTGATATTGATTGGTGCAATAAATGTAGTATTTAAATTAGCACTTTAAGTATTTCCAAAAATGGTATGTTTTTCTATTATTCCTTTCACAGACAGATGTGAATTTGGCATACTGTAACATCATAGCAGTGTTATGTTAATATTTACCTTTTACTTTGCCTCTTTTCTTGGCAATGGCTTTTGTAATTTTAACCATTTAACTGCTGTCTCTGTCCTTTCACCACAACTGAAATTTTGTGTGGGTATACTTATAACTTGCTTCATCACCAATCAGAAATTTCTATGGACTTAGATATTTATTCACAGACAGCTTTTGTTAAATCAGGAGTTTTCTAGTCCATCCTGATGGTCAGAGGTGGAAATGACACTATATAAGTTGCCCTCATAATGACAAGCAGAAAAATACAGAACTACATTAATATAATACAGGAATATATTAATATATTAACAGATTATTGCCATATCCATTTATGGATCTTAATTTTATCAATTTTGATGGTTATTAAACAAACTATTTACCAATTATTAACAACTACTCAGCCAGTTTTAATACTATGCAGAAAATTTATTCTCTGAAACCTGTCACATTTTAATAACATATGTGGTTGTGGTAGAAGGATTTATTTCTGAAGTTGCTGTGACAAAAAGCATTTATCCTACAGTTCTGGCACCTTGATACTGTTCTGCCATGTCTTTAGTCAACCATCATCTACTTTGCCTACACCAAAGTATTTTCTGGTTTTCTATTTCAAAGTTCCTGTTACTGTAAGCATCAAGCCTAAGTTCTTTGTCCTAATGGAGAGTGCTAGCTGATCTCACTGCTAGACTCCAGTAACTAACTGTGAGGCAAGATGCCTTGACTCTAGAGAGAAGCACAATTTGAGCTCAAAATACCTGGTACAGTGAGTCAGAGCCTGACATGTCTTTGCAGGTAAGTACATTCGAGATCTCACATGCACACCTAGAATGCAATGGCACGGAAGCCACTGAGAAGGGAGGGCACCAGCCCACCAGCATCAGGAGGGTGGGCTCAAGGTACTGGTAGGACAGCTTAGCATGGCACACCCATTTCAGCACTGACTTGAACCCAGAGATCACAGAGGATCAGGTAGAGAAGGACAGGTGCTGTTAACTTTGGACTGTATACTTTATCATGCCCACTCCAAGTGTACACAACACTTATTAGCAACTTATCCTCCTCTTTTTAACAGCTGTGCATTTATCAGGTCTTTTCAATTGGCATTTCCTTTCTGCTTCAAGGTTAACCTACAGTTAAAAAAGATATTAAACCACTTTGCTAATTTTACCAACAATGCCTCAGAGATGGCAGGCTCTGGAGTTGTATAAATGTTGTGCACCCACAGGTAAGACTCAGGCTCTGTTTTGCTTTTGTGAACAGAGATAAGTACCTCAAATTTCAACCAGAGGTCCTTTTGTATGTCCTAAGCACACAAAACCATCTGGGTGCAATTCTGTGCAATGTGCTCTAATATAACCCTACCTGAGCAGGGAAATTGGACCTTATGACCCCACTGTGGTTCCTTCCAGCCTTATCCATTCCATGATTCTTTAACTTATTCAATTGACTATGGCAGGGTTATTTCAGTCTCAGCTTCAATTTCAAAATACCCTGCTATTGCTCTTATTTTTTTGGGGGTATGGTTTGGTTTGTTCTCTGTTGGAATTTTTTTTTTTTTTTTGGCAGGAGAGACTGAAGATAAATCAAAGCAAAGCTAATTAAAACAGTGATATCCAGGATATTCTTAATTCAATATACTATACTTATTAAATCCAAGGACTGGTTTACTTCTGTCAGGCCATGTAACAGAAAGGGCCTCCATTGTTACCAGCCCTGTGGGCGCAGGAAACTCAGGTAGGTTTCCATAGGTCATTTAGGACTGAGCCTCCCTTCTACTTCACAGAAAGGAAGGACTACTTTAGAACAGCATACTTTTATGACATTAACAATGAAAAATGCAATGTGGAGAACGTTTTCCTCTCCAAGGGAAGTGAATTTTTAAAAACTTGTCCTGGTTAAGTGTGTATGTGATTACTCATCTCTTCAGAATAATGTAGTAACAGCTCTCCAGTTTTAGTTCAGACATCTATCAATCTGGCAGCTCTCAGCTATGAAAGGTAGGTTTATTCACTACAACATAGAAGAGACAACAGCTACATATGTGTTACTAATATTGTTGCACTGTTTCTTTCCCTGCAGATATTTATAAATAATGAATGGCATGATTCAGTCAGTGGTAAAAAATTTGCAGTCTTTAACCCCGCAACTGAAGAGAAAATCTGTGAGGTTGAAGAAGGCGACAAGGTAGGGTTTTCTTTCTTGCTCTTAACTGTAACTTTAATTTTAGTGCATCTTAAAAGTAGGAAGGCAAGCAGCCATTTGTGTAATGTAGAACCACCTTAGATGGACTTACTTCTTCCTGTATACATTCTTTCACAAACTCTTTTTTAATAAACCATAACATTTTTTGTAAAGAGGCACTGAAAAATAGATTTACCTTAGGCTCATATGAGAAAAGTTCTGAAGAAATATTTTTGCTGATTTGTTTTGCTAATATTATTGGTTCTTTTTCTTATCTGTGATAATTGACATCTAAAAAATAGGTGGTATTTTATTTTATTTTTCTGTTATGTTTTCTTCATTAAAAATTAATATAATCTTGTTCATGACACATTGATAAATGGCCTTTCCTTATAGAAAATACAAAAAGGACAAATACCTATAATTTCCCACAAATTCTGTGAAGATGATCACTACCATGACTGTTTTTAACTATATGTAGTCTCACTGCCCCCTACAAATATTATGTTTTGTGAAAAACATATTGACACATAGTCCTAAAAATTACTTTCAAGCTGAATGTGGGCTATGAAATACTCACTAATTCCACAAAACTGACCTCCTTGAAGTATGTTGAACCAGTGAAGCAGATGTTCATATTGTGCAATATGAATATATTGTTCAAAACTGTGAAGAAACGTATTTTTTTAAAAAAATTTATGAGATTCTGTTGTGGAAAGTTTCACAGTTGAAATGTAAAGAAGGTAGTAGTTTTCCTTAAATCAGATAGACAGTGTGCTTAACAGCATTTAAAGTACTGGCCAAAGAAAGAGTTTTTTAATATATTCTGAAGAAGTAAATACAAGAAATTAAGGTTTTATTTCCATGTTACTAGGTGACTGTAACTGGAAATAAAGCTGGTTTTATAATTACTGGTTTGGTTCTTGCACATATATATTTATTTTTCTACATTTCTACTTCAAAGTTAATCTTGCATCCAAAAGTGAATTTTTTTCACATTTCTCACAAAATTATATATTCATTTTAGTCAAGAAATATGCCTCTCTAGAATGTTTTGTATTAGAAGTGTTTTTTAAGCTTAACATCAAAATGTTAAACAACTTTTTATCCAGTAGAACTAATGTTAAAATTGTAAGTTTGTGTTATAAGTTCACCAAAAATTATCGCGAATATAATAAGCACGTAGTTTTTCAGAATGTTTTAATTTACTGTACAGAAGTTCACACATAAATAAAATTCTGCAGATGATCAGAATAATCTGAAGATGAGAAGTACATCTGTATTGAGACATACACTCAGAATTATCTTCTCATTAAATCTTTCTCACTCTGGTCTGTAATCTCATCTAATAATCTTTGTCTTTAATGTTGTCTAGTACTTGAGCAATAGTGACCACAAATTACTAAGGAGGTCATAATGATGTCACATTTTAAACATTTTCTTAGAGAAACACGGATGAGAAAGTCTGACTTTTAATTATTTCACTTGGAATTAAATAATTTTTAAAAATCTAAACACCTGAAGTTTTTCAAAAGTTTTTATTATCTTTAATACCAGCTGTCTATAAGTAGTGCTGAGACACTGATAATTTATCATCCCTAAATTAAATAACTCATAACCTGCAACTGTCCAGTTATCATTCAAAATTTTTGTAGATTTCTTTCCTTACAAGCTCTCTAACAATTCATTAAATAAAAGAGATACTACTATTCAAAACACAGGTTTGCTTCCTCTTCAATAATTTTGCAAATTAATGTGTAATGACAACTGCTATTAACTAAATTGTCTTGTGAATTGTGCAGATCTAGTAAATTACACAGCCATTATGAACCTAATATGCAAGAGGCTAGACTTCAGATAATGAGCCAAGAGATTTTAGGAATTTAATTTGTGCATACAATAGGGTTGACAAAGGACTGTCCATTGCCTTGCAGTGGTATTTTAAAAAACAAGAGGAGATTACAAAGAACAGACATATATGTGGGTGGGAACTGTTTTCTTCCAGTTTGATGGCTCTTTCAAGATTCCTAATCCTAAAGGCCTCTAGTAATAACAAAGCAGCTCACCAAATGGTCAGCTTATGCAAACTAAATGTACTTCTGTAAAAAATCTAAACTGGCTCAGAAAGGAGTTTTTATACTTATAGTGTAGATTTATGCAATGAAATTACATTTCATACAGTTCAAGAACAATCTTTTTTAGTTACTTTTCATTCACAGCCCTCTATTACTCTTATATTATTTTTCTCTGCTTTAATTGTTTCTGCACTTCTAGCATAAGGAACACCAGACAAGGTAACTTTAATTTACGCCATTCATATTCATACGATATTTTCCCCTTCTCCTTTTCCAGTTAAGGCCAAGCCACAACCCTTGAGTCCTACTGCAAAGATGTAGAAAATTAATGATAGGGGTCACATACAGTGATGAGGCTTTTGACAACATGCTGAAAGATTCTGAACAAAATCAATTTTTAGTTGGTATATTTCAGCTACCTGGTGCAGGTGACTGGTCAGTATTACCCTACAGTAATGGCTGTGCTATTCACATAGTTCCTTCCTATCTTTTCCAAAATTTTCTAGAAAAACTTTTGGAAGTTCTGTGGCCTTCTGCCTCACAGGTCTGTGCTGGGCTTTCCAAGCCACTAACACACCCCACTCACAGCTTAAAATTCGCTGATCACCACAAATATCAGTTAAAGATTCAAGATCTAGTTCATGTTTAAAACAATTGACTACAGTGTTGACTTAGCTGAATTTGCTGACTTAGTCAACCTTGACAATGATTTCCATGGAGGAGATATTAGCAATCAGCAGGACACAAAAATGTTTGAAAGATATCCTTCAAACACTGCATGCAAATTTCACTAGGAATTGTAGCCTATATAGAAACTCCTTTTTATTCCTTTTTTTCCTCAAAATTTTTTTGTTTCTGACAAAAAATCTGGAATAAACCTCTTTTCTATGTCACTATTTTAATTGGTAAATTTTACAAGAATTTTGAAATACAGAAGAATTCCAAGTACAAAAAGCCTTTTTCCAAGAAATTGTAATTGTTTTTTCTTAAATCCTGGAACACACTTTACACAGAATAGTTTCATTGTAGATTTTTCTTCTGTACTGGAAACCAAATGATAAGTAAAAAAATACGCAATAGAAAAACCATCAATGGACTAACAAATTAGCTGTATGTGCAAAGACAATGCTTAGACTTCAAAATACCTAGGCTTAGCTTGTTAAACTTGGCTTATTTTTAAAGTCATTTTATCCATAAATGTTTTTTAAAACTTTCAAAATTAAATTTATTGATTTATCATCCTTTATAATAAATTTGTCTTCATTTTATAAAACATCCTAAGGAACAGGCTTTTCTAACCTGGTCTTCATTGCCCTGTAAGACACTTTCAGATTATAAGTAATTAAGCATTTACCTTACAGACTCAGGCATCTCTTTATAAATAAAAGAGATTTTATAATTAATGTAAGTGCTTGGTGTATAAGAAGGGCTTAAAAAATCTAAATTTTTAAAATAGAGTTCTTTTATGTATTTTTATTTTGAAAACTTTGAGAAACCATCTGTTTCTCATAGAATTTCACATTCCTGATATGGCAACAGAAATGTTTGAAAGAAAATAACCCATATATTTAACATTACTGGTACTAATTTTTTTATGATTGCAGTTTTTTCCTCTTACTTCAGCTTTATGTCAAAACTTTTGCTAAATTTTACACATTGAACAGCAAAAAAAGGCTTATGACAGAACCAATTATTGGTCACCTAAGTGTTTTTATTTTCCCCACAGGCAGATGTAGACAAGGCAGTTAAAGCAGCTAGAAAGGCTTTTGAGCTCGGATCAACCTGGCGTACAATGGATGCTTCAGAGCGAGGAAGACTCTTGAACAAACTAGCTGACTTGGTCGAAAGAGATCGTCTGATTTTAGCTGTGAGTATGATATGTGAACAAGACGACAAGGAGAAAAGTCCTGATTTTTACAGAAAGATACAAGAGTTTAACATGCCTACTCTCCGTAAAGCTAGGCAGTCTCAATACTTGCTTTTCTCTCTGTAGCAAATGGACTTCTTTAAACTGGCTTGCACTCTGCTCTATTAACACCCTATATTCACAAAGTACTTGAGTATTTGTTTAGCTTTAAAGTGATATTTAAACTGCCTACAACCACAGTAATTTTAATCACTGATTCTAAAGGGCACACTAACATTGATCCCATGGTTAATGCTTGTCTAAACCAAAGTCTGAATCAAGGCCTAAACTCAAAGCCTGCCTCCATGCTAATAGATGATACAAGTCAGACCTGGAAAATTTGAATTTCATTACTCTATCTTTTCTTATCACTAGTCCTTCATTAACTCCAGCTTGCAACTAGTAATGCATGATAAAGCTTAAGGAGAACCAAAGGCAGTGATGGAATATTTTATAAATAATGATGAGTGCTGGGGAATGATGCCCTCTCCTTACAAACCACTGTGAATTGGCTATTTTATCACACTTAACAGAAGACACATAACTTGTAATGCTCTCACCTACAGATTGTGCACTAAGGCAAGCAGTGACGTATGAAATAGAAATACACCTCAATTTGATAAAGGCTAGGATACTTTCCTACTTGTTTTAAACTCCATTTATGGTACTATCATTAAGGTGACTACTCTGCTATTTCAAGCACATTCTGGAATAAAAATTAGGTGGGATAACTGCTTGTGCTAAAGATGAATCCTGGTTTTCTGCCAACAGCAAAAAATTTAGAGAAGGAGGAAAATACAACATTCAGGATGATCAGTCAGACTGAACTAGTTACAGTTTGAACTATTTAGCCATTAGTCACAAAGCACACTGTAGACGAGCTCATAATATTTAAGCCTTCAGATATGTAATATCTGCAAAGCATCTGTTGCCCATTATATAGTAGAATTTCTCAGGAAACTTATGTCCTTTAAAATTCTAGATTTGAGTTGAGAGAGACAAAATTTAAAGAGAGCTATATTCTAAATAGAGAAGTATGCCCTCTTGTCTATTAAATAATTGGATGAGCTGGCATTTCTTTCTTCATTGTACAGTCTAAGGCATTACAAATGCAAAGAGGATGGAGATCCAATCTTTTTCCCACAGGAAAGATGGAACATTGAATTAGTTTTTGTTTACATTTGCCACTTTCATAATATAAAAAATTGCCTTTCTCTTGCACCACTCCCAAGTCTCTATTTTATTGACTTTAGTTATATTTCCTACAACCTAATCGTCTTATTAATTGTTTCCCTTTTTAGAAAAGGTATGTATGAGTAAAGTGCTTTCCAGATTTTGATGAAGCAAGATTTTCTCCACTCAGTTTATCCTACCTGCCAAACTAGTACTATAGAGTAACACATATTACCACAGACTAGAGATCAAAATAGATGTCCAAACCTTATTGCAAAGTCATTTTTCTGTGTTCATGCATTTGACCAGGATGAAAATTATTCCATTTCAGTGCTTTATCTGTTGATAAGATGTTTCAGAGGCTCAGCAGACCTATAGATAGACAACTGAAAGAGTAAGTCAAAGCAAGGTACTGGAAGGGCCACTTAGAATTAATTTTCTTGTGATGTTGAAGAGATGTAGAGATTTCATAAGTTTAAGGCCAGGAAAGAATTTTCTCCCATTTCTAAACAGAATGAAAACAGTGCCACATATATTGCCTGGAATGGCAAAGGCATATCTCATTTAATCAGTTCCTTGTTGCTAAGAGCCATCAAGCATTGTCTTCTCTGTTCTGTTCTTATCCCAAGTATAGTATCTGAAATGTGTCCAGTTAACTAAAAATGTGGACTTCACAGGGGAGTTGTTGATGAAAAACTGCTCTTGGATGATCAGTCTGTTGATCCAGCTGGAAGTGCTAAAGAATGCCAATCTGATTACATCTTGAAATTTTAGTTTAGATCTCAAACTATAGTTTAGGCTCTTCCTGCTGAACAGGTTTGTTCCTAGACTGGAAAGTCTTCAATCTCTCTGTTTTGGAAATCTTGAGAAAAATATTCTTGCAGCGTCAAAAATATGTTGACATTATTTAAGAACTGTTCGTGATCTTTATATCCCAATAGTAAGGGGCATGGAAATTAATCCAAACCACATCCCTTAGATTTGGCTGGAAAGAACCCTATTTAGAGACTCTCTTCTGTGTAAATATTTATTTTTCATAATGAATTTTTCTCACTTAAGAATTCTAGATGGCTCAGCTCTTTCCTTTGCACATCAAACACTTCAGATGTATTTAGAGTATTTTTTACAAGACTTGAGTCTTACTCATATTTTATTTGCACTGTCTCCTTCCTAATCTCTTGATCTGTGCTTGCAGACTATTTAACATAAAGTAGAACTGTGCAACTGATTCATATGGAAGAGATGCTTTTGAGTAAATCTTACCACTACAAATGTATTGTGATCATGCTATCTGCATAGCTAAATACAAATAAACCACCATGAAAATTTCTCACTTTGAAAGTGCTACATTGTTTTTCAAAATGTGTTCTTCAAAATGGAGTTAATCTAAGTGTTTGTTCAAAAGCTGAAATCCTCAAAGTGAACTTCCGAAAACTAAATTACAAAACACAAACAAAAGAACCATTATCAGTATTTGATATTAACTGTTTAATTACTGTTGTGTGCAGACAATGGAAACCATTGATGGTGGGAAGCTCTTTTCCACGGCCTATCTAATGGATTTGGGTGCCTGTATCAAAACTTTACGCTACTGTGCAGGCTGGGCTGATAAAATCCATGGGCGTACTGTTCCAATGGGTGAGTAGTTCCAAGATAACAAAGCTACAGAACTGAGGCCGACACAAGCTGTAAATAACTGACTTTTGTCCAAAAGTTGTGCAATACAGAAAATATCTCCAGTGGAAAATATTTTTGAAAGTTTATAGAAAATTTTAATCTTTTTTAATAGAGGTTATTAAAGACTTGTCATAGTTCTCAGCTTAAACATTTAGTGTGCATCTTCATATTTCTATATACTACTAACAAGTATTGTTTATGGACCAAAAAATTTAACCTGTGTGTGCATCTAAGAAATGCAGTAGTCTACTTTTGCATAGCAATATATAGTTTATACAAGGCTACAATTGTGAGACCTGGGTGTCTACCTATTTAAGCAAAGATTAGCCCAAAGCAATAATATTTACTTCAGTGATTGGACATTGTATTAGGAAAAGTACTACCAGATAGGAATGAGGAAACAGCACTTGCTAAAATATCATTCCATCCCCTTTCCCATTAAGGAGCTCTATGAAAACATTGTCTCTCTAGCTACCTTCTCTCAGCAAGACAAAGAAAAGAATGGTAATAAAGAAGGAATTAAGGAAAAGGTAATAAAGAAGGAATTAAGGAAAACTAGAATGATAAATACTTCCAACTTTTTTGCCTCCTGTAGACCTCTATACTAGGTTTAATGGAACACACATTTATGTGAATCAAAGAAAGTTTTATATTTAATGGATTTGATTTAAGCTAAGATCTAATATTAAAAAATGTCTGATATGTACCTAGGATTTAAGAGAAGATTTTGTAAAAAAAAAGGTGATAAAAAAGAAATGAGGAATGCTTATTGGTGCGCTGTGCATAGCATATTGAGAAGCAGGGTTGTCACTGCAAAAATACAGTCAGACTGAAAAAATCAAAACTTGGAGCTATGAAGTAGTCATTGAATCCAGATGTACTTCATGGCTTTTCGCATACTTAAGATTTTGAAAATATCATTTATAAGTAAACTTGTATCCAGATAAGTTTGGTACCCTACTTTGTCATCTTTGTGATTTAACTGTTTCTCATAAATGCTTTGTCTGAATGCCTAATTTATTTCTTTTTCCCATAGATGGAAACTTTTTTACATTTACTAGACATGAGCCTATTGGGGTGTGTGGCCAAATTATTCCTGTAAGTTGGAACCATTTATGTAACCATTTATGTAAACACAAATGTTCCTTGTTACAAATGGAAATGCATTTGAAATTTTGCCTATGCAAGTGCATTTGTGAAACATTACTAACCATAAATTTTCAGGTCCTCAAAGACAGAGACTATCCTGAGTTCTGTAATTCTGATTCATCAGTGTGCAATGAGTCACTTTGGTCCAACCTTGTCCCTCTCCTCCCTGTGTATGGAGAGAAAATACATCTCAAAAGTTTGACATATGAAATAATTTAAAAGATGGAGTTGTGGGGTTTTTTTGAAACTGAAAGCATTGGAAACAAACATGTAGGAGAGTGTAATATTTACAGTCTATTATGTTTAAGCCTATAAGCCTATAAACAATAAGCTCTTTAAGACCTAGAATATCTGTTATGCTCTGTACAGCATTCAAACAGTTGGATTTTTGTTTATGGCTAAGACTCATTCACCATGAAGGTGGTACAAGTTACAACACAAAGAATGTGTCCAATAAAGCTCCTGTTTGGCACATCTGAATTCCCAGTTTTGAACTTGCTTTTTTCAGCTGAAGTTTCAAAAGGCCTATCTCAGTCTGATCATTCAAAACACTTGAGGATCTCAAGTTCTAAATTTATTTGTGAAGTCTATGTAGTTTTGGTGGGTGTCTGTGAAGACAGTTGTATGCACTAGGCTCTCCTAATCCACCCACCACCTTGCACACGGTAGTTATGAGCAGCTTCATCTGATCTGCTTGACAACTCAACAGATTCTGAAAAAGTCATCTTGTCTATAAGGTCTGCTCAAACATGTGGATCCTGCTTATGTTCCCGGCATCTTTAAGTTGATCTTGAAAATTTGCTGTATCTTTAGACCACGGCATTGATTTGGAGAACATTGCTTGAATATGTTTGCATCCAGTCTTTAGGAGAGCTTGGAAAACTGCTGGTTTAGATCCTCTGGTAGGTCAGATACAAGATATTTCAAGTTAAACACTCAGTCAAGCTATGATAAAGAGCTAGAAACACTAGATGTGGACATTTAAAATATAATTATCTCCTGGAAGTACAAGCAGCAGTTAGTACAAACACTGACTTCCCTTGTAAAATGTTAAGTATTTCTGAGTATATCTTCATTTTCCCTCCATTGAAATATGAACAAACAAACTGGAGTTTTCTGTATAAACCAAAACTATAAGAACTATGCGTATTGCAACCTACTTTTGACAGCTCACCATTTCCACTTCCTTTCACTTATGCAGTTCCACTTTAACAATGAATATGCAGTAATCCCTCACTTTATATTATTTCTGCTCCCATTATTTCTGGGGCTAGGGTGAGTCTGAAAGGAGACAAGGAGAGAAAATAAGAAGTGTTGCATGCATAGTCCTCCTAGCCTTTCTGACATAATAGGTAACTCTTAACTGCTTTTTTCCCCATTTCAAAAAGGTGTATGTTGAGCTGAGGCTCATGGCCTCAATGCCACCCATACTATAGTAAATATTCTCAAAGGGGCAAACCTGTTTTCCCCTGGTCATGTCATCCCTCATACTGCACAACATGGGATCCAAAGCATTCAGCTGCTCTTCAGTCTGCCTGAACTGCTCACAACAGAGAGCTGCCATTGAAACCTCCAGAGGAGAGGGCAGGGGCAGCATTATGTGTTATTACCTTCTCTCCCTTCAAAAGCTGAATTGATGATGGATGTGACCATTCAAGATAGCAAAACTCCTAATTGCACCACTAATCCAACAACTGCCTATAATACTTTGTTAAAAGAGTACACTCATTGTCTCTTGAGCCTGTAACTAAAACCTTGGATCCCCTGGGCTTACACGTACACAAAAATCCCCAGTTTGTACTACATGGCTTGCCAATTGTTTTTTTCAAAACATCTTCTTTCTGAAAGGAGTTCAACAAAAAGTTCAACCACCCAGCTGAAAATTTGCAGTATTATAATAGAAAAAGCTAAGGTATTTTGGTGATGTATTAGAAATAGGATACACTTTCTCATCTGTCTTTCAGTGGAACTTCCCATTGGTTATGTTCATATGGAAGATTGCCCCTGCCCTTTGTTGTGGAAACACCGTGGTTGTCAAACCAGCAGAGCAAACTCCACTCAGTGCCCTTTACATGGGATCCTTAATTAAAGAGGTAAGTCACCAACAACAGGGTTATTTGCCCCTCTCAGAAGTGTAAGAGTATACTGCAGCTGAAACACTACAAAGGTAACATAAGACAGGCTCATTGCATGCCTAGTCTTGCACTGTGGAACTTACCTTGCTGTAAACCAGTGAAGCCAAACTAGGGCAAAAACAGGCATATCTTTCAGCCTACACGCACAAAAAAAATCCCACAACATCAATTGATTAAACTCCATTCTTTAGTAAATATTTTTGTATTACAAAAGCACAATACTTGGAGGTGGGTGGCTGTCACTATAGGACATGAAACAACACGACGTGGATTCACTGTTGTTCTAAGGTAAAACAAAAGACTTTTTATTTTTTGACTTTAACATTTATAGATTTCTGAAAGTGACAGTGGATTGGAGGGTATAAGTGCCACCTCTCCAGTGATACTGGACAAACCAACAGTCCATCAAATTTCTCTTCTTCCATAAAGAATGCAAAACAATAAGTTATTTACATAAAGTCTGTGAGAAAGTTCGTTACAAGGATGTAAACATCAGAAGGCTTAGAAAAACTTAAAGATACGGGCAACAGGTAGCAATGACTTTATTAGCACAGTTATCACATAAAAGAACTTGTTTGTACAGCTCCTTTTTTTTTAATAGGAACAAAGTCTTCATCCACCTAAGTTTATTATTAACAGGGAACTGTAAAATCAAGCTGGTAACTGCTGCCAAACCTGTGAATTTTCTTCACACAGAAACTGTGAGAAGACACTTTTTGCTTCTGAAAAGGGGGTGTGCCAGTTTCTTCAGAAAGCTAGTGTCTCCAAAGCTAACTGTTGTGCCCAGTCCAGCAAACACCCAAAGAGAACAGTAAAACAGTTTTTCTTTCTTCCCAATAAAATCAACAAATACAATCTAAGATGTTCAAAGGTTGACACAGAGGTCAATAATCACCAGTTCAGCAACCTTGCAGAGTTTTAGGGGAAATGACTTGGCACATTTTATAATTCTGCTTTAAAACAGTGATTCAGCACAGCACACTGACTGGTTGTGTTAATATTACATAGAAACTAAATTATTATAAGAATGGAGCCATGTCCCGTTATTCTTGCATCACATAGTAAATGCTATTAGATAATAATGGGGAGAAGGAATAGTTTTAAAAATATGAGAGAAACCTTCTCTATTGATTTTTAACAATAAGTATCTGAAAGTGTATTTCTCTGAAAAAAGTAACTTTACAGGGAAAGTAACTCAATTCTGTTATGATCTAATGAGATATCTATTGTGATGTTCTGATTTCTTGAAAGGAAAACTCAGAAGTGGGAATGTGACAACTATCCAGAACATAAAAATTACATTGGAGGACAAATCCCTGCCAGTGATCACTTTAATAGCTGCTTTAGACTTGTGAAAACATCTGAAGGTCTAATTTAACTTTCTTGTCCCCAAATGCCCACTTTAAGAAAAAATGTAATAACTTCTGGTAACCTTCACTATCTTGCTTAATGGCACTCACAAGGCTCCCTTACTAAGATATGGAGAATCCTTGAGTTCCTAAAACAAACATGGAAATTAAATGCTCAAAGGGGTATGTCTCTACACAAATTAAGTAAGAAAGCAATGCTAAGCAAATTGAAAGAACTTCATTGTCTCATCAATTTCAGGGTAAATATTTATCTGGAAAATTAAATGAGCATAACAAGCATTGACAGACTGTATCTGAGCAAGAAACTGTAAGGAATAAAAGTTCCTTGAACAAAAGTAACAACCTGGTATCCAAAACACAGGACATAAGTTTTAGGAGCTCCAACTCACCACCTGAAATTCACCGTTTTCCAAAAAAAAACCATGGAGCTTTAGCATGTATTTCCAAAGTCCTGTTTAGTGCTATAAAGAGATTTATTGAAGTAATAATGCAGGATATGAATCTGTTTGATATTTTAATTCTGTGTTCCTCAAGTGTCATTGAGATTGTGCAGCTGCTTCATAAACCAACAAAATTCCATCTACTCTTTGCATATCTTTGGAGTTTTCCTGACAAGCTGCTGGAATAAAATAGCTTATTTTGCTGTGAATGCAACATATCTAATACAGGATTTATGGGAAACAATGCATTTGTTTTGAACCATAGGAAAAGCTTATTTGCATAAAAAATGTGCAAGATATTCCAGCTATGCCTATCTCAGCCTGCTTGTTCATGCTTGGTAGCTAATCTTCCCCTTTTCTGCTGTAAACTCTCATGTTGCCCACTGTACTTTCAACCTACATCCAGAGTTCCATCATTTTTCTTAACAGGATTTCAGTAGCAGATCAGTAATTAAATTCCATCTAGCATGGATATCAATGTGCAGAAGTCAGCAAACACATATGTTGATTCAAACAGCTTTAAGGAAGCAGATATGACAGTAAGCAATATTTCTTTATACATCTGAGTGAGAAAATTTTAAAAGATATTTCTTCAGAAATGGCGCTGACAAAGAATGAAAGTAATATATTCTTTGGGGAAAAAAATATAGAGTCCAATAACCTAAAATACAGGTAACAGAAAGAGGGTGTAAATCATGTGAGAATGAAACCTTGTGGGGCTCTAGGGCTGAGAATAAAAATATAGCTAAGAAAAGGTGGCTGGAGGTCTGAAAAGGGAAGACCATGCAACACATGTTCTTATAGTTATTATCCTTCCCCAGATTTACAGGATTCTTTCTTCCAATTCAGGCAGGATTTCCACCTGGAGTAGTGAATATTGTGCCAGGCTTTGGACCCACCGCTGGAGCAGCAATTTCTCACCATATGGATATAGATAAAGTAGCTTTCACAGGCTCTACAGAGGTACTGTAATGAATACAAGAAAATATAAGCAGGAAATGTGCCCCTCTGATTCCCAGAAATGATTTAATGTCTAACTTTTTCTGTATAATTATTTTAACTCTCTTCTTTCTTAAGGCTGCTGGTTTGTTAAACAAAGTTCGTTTAATGATTTGTTGGTTATTATTAACTTTAAACATATTTAAACAATGTTTGTATTGCTGGAAACCCTTTAAACAAAGGCAGTCCATGAGATGCAGTAGACCCCAGTATACCAAGGGTATTTTAAGTCTTACTCCTTTAAACCAAAACTTTTTCATAACATTCTTTTTTTTAAGAAGTTCAGTTATCTTTGAATTTAATAACAACAGGATGACAGGAAGGTATCTAGGAAACCTCATTCTTCAGTCTGCACACGTTTAGGTGAGGTGACAGATTTTTGGTATTTCTAAGTGATACTTAGTACCATCTGGGTGGTCTTAAAAGAGTGTTTGAATATGTATCTGTTTAAAAGGAAGATCACTGTTAATTTTCCCTAACCTTCACTCTGAAGAACTATGAGTGCCGTAATTGAATATTTCTCATTGCAGGCTATATATAGGATTAAGGATTAGCTATTTCTTTGATACAGTTCATTATATTGACTGTCTAAATGCACGCTAAAGGGAAAAGCTGCCATCTGGTCTCTTAACTTCTTGGATATAGACTCCAAAGATAAATATCATTGCTTCATGTCAGGGATCAGTACACACTGAGTGCAAGAGCTATGTTTCCTCTCAGAAACTTTCAGCTCTACAGTAATGGGAAATGACAACAACCCAAAACCATGACATCTGAGAAATACCCCACAGATGTTCCCAATAGACAGTGATAACTATAGTTCCCAGTGTCCAGTGATCTTCCAAAGGCAGATGGACCAGAGGCTGTATTCTAGAGTTTGGTGACTGTTCTCTTCTAGCAGTGCAACTCATCAATGAGAAATGATGGCAGGAAGGCTGACAGAGGGAGAAAATTTGCCTGATGGTTGCTACACACAGGCAGTTAAGAGACCAAAGCCACAAGAGCTACAAGCAGATTTTTCCTTCACAGCTTTTCCAGGGCAATTCATAATAAGTAGTTCCTTCAATCATGTCATCAGTAGAAAAAAGCAGGGTAAGTGTTCTTACCTGCTCAAGGTAAGCTTGCAGTGTTAATTTTCTCCTCTTCATTCATCCAAGAGAGAACTTGAAACAAGAAAGAGTGTTCATGCAGCCAGTGTAGATTGTCTCACAAACTGTGCATTAAAGAGCCTTCTCATGCGTAAAACAAAGGAATTTTAACCTAATGGGAGTAACAGGTGAAGCAGCAACCTTTGCCTGCTTTAGATTAGAGATACGTGCAAGCACAGTCATAGTAACCACAAAAGCACCATGTATCTTTGGCAGGTAACATTACAGGGGAAACTCTTCTAGAAAACATTTCCAGTTCATAGGGCACAAGCCCCCTGTACCCTGACTCTTCTCAGTTGTTTTATTTTAACTTATTTTTCATTTTATTACTGGGATAGTAGAAAACTCTTAACTGATTTTCACTTTTGAGGAAATCAGAAAAGTATTATAGAAATCATTATGAACTTTTTCACATGAAGCTGTCCTCTTCCTACCTTTTAGGTTGGCAAACTGATTAAAGAAGCAGCAGGGAAGAGCAATCTGAAGAGAGTTACCTTGGAACTTGGAGGAAAAAGTCCTAATATTATATTTGCAGATGCAGATTGTTAGTAATACTTTTATTATATAAACTACTACTATTGCAAATCCAACACACTTTTTCCTTTCTTGGTCAACAAATTATTTTAACCTTTTCAAAAAAGAAGTACTTTTTAATGTTTTCTCGTCATGCCATAATTTTAAGTTAAATTACCACCAAAATCAATTGCTCCTGAATAGATTTGGAGCTCTGAAACCCTGTTCACTCTAAATGTAATTAATGATTATCCTAATGAAACATGAATGAGGAATGAAAAGATAGAAGGAGCTTAAACAGGTTTATTAACTTTCTGTCTGAATACTTTTCTCGATACTCCTGACAGGGCAAATAATGTTAAATCTACGTTTCCCATAGAGTATTTGAATGTGTGTTCAGCTAGGTGTACCATGATGTTCTTGAGAAGGGTAGTTTGGACATAAGTAAATGGGTTTTATATCTGTGTTTTAAAGGGCCATAAAAATAAAAAGTGCTAGAATGGGAAATTAGATGGGTGACAAATGTTTATGATGTGACGATTCAGGTTCATGATCTGATGAACTCTGCATTTCTTTGCAGTGGATGCTGCTGTGGAATTTGCCCATATTGGTCTGTTCTATCACCAGGGACAATGTTGTATAGCAGGATCTAGGATTTTTGTGGAAGAGCCTATTTATGATGAGTTTGTTCGCCGGAGCATTGAAAGAGCAAAGAAGTATACTCTTGGGGATCCTTTGAAACCTGGAGTACAGCAAGGCCCTCAAGTGAGTAATATTACATGTTTTCAGCCTAATTCTGTCATGACATCACAATTTAATGTCTTTCTAAACCTATCATTGCAGCAGTTTCAAGGCTAAGTACAGTTTTGTAGAGGTTAGTCTGGAGTACAAAGAGGAAGAAATCAGAGTGATTGTTGCTTGTGCCAGTATCATAGGCCTAAGGTCTTTTTCTCTTTTTATTGTTGAAGGGGAACAATTATAAAAAATTGAGATGCTTTGAGAAAGCTCCAATACCAGATCTGTAAAAGTGCAAGTACAAGCACCTATGTCACGTTAGAGCTTGCTAATTTTCATTCAGATAGTGCAACTATAAGTGACTAGCTTGAAGAAATAAGAGTTTCAATATCTTCTCCAGTTTTTCAAGGCACTAGACTTTTATTATGTTGCTCTCAGTTTTAGAATATTACACAATTAAAATGCAAGAATTTGGTCTTTTTTCTCCTTTTGTTAAAAGATCATATTAACATCTTTCCCATTAAGTGAATGTTAAAATGCAGCATTAAAAAGTATTGCTATCACAATGCTGTGAAATCAACACTGTTACAACAGTTCTCATCTAGTTTTATTCCCACATCAGATTATACTGCAGGACATGGAATAAAAGCATGAAAAAGAAGTGCTGTAGTAGAGACAAAGAAAAAGTAGGAGACAAAACCACTCCCATGCGTTTGATAGAGTAACATATTCTTTATTGGTTATCACAGTCATTTTGAGTAATAAAAGAGACCCAGTAAATTGAAAAAAAACGCACTCCAAGCCACAAAAGATTAGGGAAATTAAAAAATCTTATTTTGATATCCTGGAATATATTTTAGTACAAGAAAATAAATTCAGCAGAATAAATTTAAAAGTCAAAGGGTAGGAAGATTCAAAAAAGTAAACTCCATTTGTCTGGTGTACAGCTGATATAAAATTAACAGAAATGATTTTTCATATTATTGAGGCTTTACTGAGTTTGAATTTCATGCTAACAATTTAAATGAGAGATGTAAATACACTCTTACTAAAAATTTAAACTTGTGAGAAAAGCAATAATAATAATATTTGAATGAGCATATTGAGTCTTTTCTCCTCCAGTCTCATAATTTGCCTTGTTTGACTTGTTTTTATCCTTAGCAACTTTTAGCTGAAGCTTAACTTTTTTACAGATTAGAAAATTTACTCCTTTTAGAACTGGTATGATCCCATTTAATGGAAAATTGTAATAATGGTTGTAGCTGCATTTCCTTTATGGTAGTTATGTTAAATATCTCTCTTTGTAATCAGATTCCTTGTTATGATTTCTAGAGTAATTCTTTCTAGAAACAAAAAATTATAGCCTGCATCAGATCTATTCACTGTGGTGTATTGCTGCACAGAAAAAGCCATATTTTTCTTCAGCTCATAGGGACACAGGTTTAGGTTAATAAGCTAGAAGACCAGCTGTTATCAGTGTGTGTTTCTTTCATTCCTGAAATATCTTTTCATTTAGATTGATAAGGAGCAGTATAAAAAAATCCTGGAGCTAATTGAGAGTGGGAAGAAAGAAGGAGCCAAACTGGAATGTGGAGGAGGTCCATGGGGAGACAAGGGTTACTTCATCCAGCCCACAGTTTTTTCTAACGTTACAGATGATATGCGCATCGCCAAAGAAGAGGTAAATTAATTTTCAGCAGTCTCTTCTCTCACTGGAAGTCATCTGTTTAAATATCTGTACAAAACAATCATTTAGAAGGTCAAGTGACTGCATGAAAATTCTCCCATTAAACCTGTTATTCCATCCTAGCGGTGTTTAAAGTGCTTTCATTGCTTTCTGGTGCCCATTTCACCAAATTGCTCAAGGAGGGAGAGGAGTATGAGGCTGCCCTGCCAGCAAAGGCTCTTGCAGTAGATAAATGCTGAAGTTTGGATTCTTTGCATTGCTTCATACTGTCCATGTCTAACATATTAAAGTCATAGTGACCTGTAAACCTTGGAGGCACAGCTTGTGAATGTTTTCCACTGCCTGAGGAGCCATTTGGTGCTTGTACGCACTAGGCAGATGCTTTGCAATGTGAGAAACTAGTTGGATTGTGCTTCCAGAGGCATTTTGTTTGTAGCATTTAATTTTGCCCCTGTAGGATTACTTAACTTAGATCAGTTTGCAGATGTGTCTACACTTCATTGAAGAATCTGCTACTGTCCCAACTAAGATGACAATGCTAGGACACCAGTGACTGTCTGGAAGGAACCAGAGACATTTGGGAGTGTTGAGCTGCCATCTGAGCTAGTTCTCTACATAAGACTCAAAGTCAAGTCATGACCTCTTCACTGTGGTTTTTTTACATTTATCTTAATTAATACCTGCTGCAATTGGGCTGCAATTGGTGTCCATTATACTACTTCATATTAGAAAGGTAATGCAGTCTCCTAAACATACTTACTACATCCAGCAAGAGCCAACAGCCTGAGTTGAAATGAACACAACAGCATTTAGAATTAATTGTGACAGGAAGAGGTTTGTAAAACATGATAGACCTCTTCAAGACAGAATTTTCATTGTTTCCACCATATTTGACCTATGAGTCAACTAGGAAACAGTATAGTTACGGGTTTTTTGCAGTTCTGTTAGCTACCCTTTGGTCAGCAGTACGAGAACTGCTCCTCACATTATTTTAAGTGTAATGGACAAAGAAGCTACAAGTAGCCAAGACAGTGTAATTAATATTAATGTTTAAAATCTGTCTGAGTTTTGAAGCTCACAGCTTGAACACTGGAGGAATGTCCAGTGGTTTTCTGATCTACAGAAATCAATCCTTAGAACTCTAGCTAGAAACAACACTAAAAACTCAGTCAAATAGAAAGCTCACAGTCTATGGAAATAGAATTAGTTAGATGTTGTAATGCCTCCCTCAGCTTACATAGTCTTGGTGTTCTGTGATAGGGATGGGCACCTCTGGCTGAGAGCTCTGAACAATGGTAGCAGGAAAGCTGAACTGAAGGACTATTTTCTTACCTGACACCCACATGGAAAGCAGAATTACTTGCTTCACTTGGAGTACATTCTCAGTTGAGCAGCTACTTGCAGGGATAAAATTCTAATAGTAAATTTAGGTGAATGAAAAATTGAATGTCTTTCTTGACTTTAAAAATAGAGTTTTAATAGAGCTCCAGAACCAGTATAGATAGTTAGCACATTGTGACACCATGTTAACTACCTTTATGATGGGTGCTTTTTGATCATTGTTTATTTGTTTTCATTGCTCATTTATTGTTTTATGATTTATTTACAATAGGTAATCTTGACTTCCTTCATATAGCAAAAGTCATTATGCAAATTCATGGTATTTTTTAGAACTTTATTCATTCTGGCTGAATGAATTCAGGAATAAGGACATCTGACACAAGTAAACTTAAAATATATCAATTACTTCAAATAGTAAATTATTCTAGTTCACTTCATATGTTTACGTGTGTTTGATACAGATATTTGGACCTGTTCAACAAATCATGAAGTTTAAAACCATAGATGAAGTTATAAAGAGGGCAAATAATACCACCTATGGCTTAGCAGCAGCAGTTTTTACCAAAGACATTGACAAAGCATTGACATTTGCAGCTGCCCTTCAGGCTGGAACAGTATGGTAACTAAAGTTTTTCTTACTTCTTACTTTAGATCTGCAGGTGTCAATGGAACTAATTGTAAGACATATTCACAGTATTTTAGGTGGTTTTTTTTGATATGAAGTCTTCTTTATAGAGGTAGATCGTTGTCTCTTCTGTTTATCTTTCCCACATGTTTCCCCATTTCATGTGTTTTCTAAATAATTACTTCTTGTTAGTCATCATCCCATTTTCCAATAAACTTAGTAAAAAATAAGGAAATTTACTTGCTAAAAAGAAAAGGAAACAAAATAAAATGCTATGAGAGTGCCCTTTACTTCAGGATCTGGGGATAGCCCAATAGATAATTAATGAGATAAGTTTTGATATTGTGTAAAGAAGTTAATCATCTGAAGTACAGTGACCATTAGCTTGGGCAGAGCCTTTCCCAGTTCTGTAATGGGAAAGATTGATGAAATGTGATTGAACAAAAAAAGTATATACAAGCTGTGAGAACAACTACAAGGCCAATTTCCAGCAGTAGAAAGAAGAGGCAACCTATATGGAGCTGGAAAAGAAAAAGGTATGAAATGAAAGAGTGAAAGCTTGGAGGCATAGCAGGGTCTAATGACAATCACTGACAAAGACCTGCATTTCCTTACAGTTATTTCAATGCCTCAGAAAGGGAACAACCAATTTTACTTGAATGCAAAATCTGTGTCCAATTTACATTTTATCTGGAAGTACTCACAACCAGCACAAATTCCTGCCCATGTCCTGTGATCTAAGAACATATGCTTTCCAAAAATAATTTAACAGTCTTGCCTTCAGAGTTGGTACTCTTTATGTGGAAGAAAGTTTAGAATAGAAGTGGAATATTTGGGATTTGCTCTTACATGATTGGTGGTCTAGGAATCCTTAGCTATGAACAGAATCTCTTTTGTTGAAACCAGTAGACTGGCAAGGAGGATAGAACATAAGATATGAAAAGAGAAAATATTTGATTTGACAAGGTTTTAAGACAAAAAGAGTTTCTTAGCTAGGAAATGGGATGCACATTCTGCCAAAATTCTTCATACCTACAAATTTTCCTGTGAAATTCCTTTTTTACTCATTATTGTGTCTTTGTTCTTAACCACAGTACAAAATAAGGTTTAACTGAATAGAATCGAACGAAATTTCCTAAGTATATAGTGAAGCTATCCTGCATTTATCTGTTGGAAGGGTACATGAACTCTTCTGCAGAAGACTTATTTGTGTATAACCTTTTGTGAGAGAGCTTATGTACAAATTAGAAATTTTATTGCAATGATCAGAGAAAGATATGACTGTCTCCTAGGTTGAAGACCCTTGCTGAGTTTTAGTACTCTGATAACTGTAGTTGTTTCTGATGCTTCATTTATCTGAACTTCAAACTACATATATTTTTGCAAATATATACTTAGATGTTGTTTGTGACTATGAACATAGGCTTTTTAGAGGTGACAGAAAACATCTGATTTTTCAGAAGTGAAAAAAATTGTTTTGCACTGTCAAAAGTAATTTTTCTGTTCTTTCAGGGTTAATTGCTATAGTGCATTGTCTGCTCAATGTCCCTTTGGAGGTTTTAAGATGTCAGGAAATGGACGAGAAATGTAAGTGAATCTTTTTAAAGCTGTAGATTAACAGGAAATTCAAAATGAAATTCCATACCCTGACTTAAAATATGCATAACTAGGATGACCAGTTTGAGATTTTGGCAAATAAGTCTCTAGAGTGCTTAGAGGCATCATGTTGTCAGAGGCAATGTTAACCAGCAATTCCTGTACAAAATAAATAAGAAAATTTCTTAGAGGCACACTTTTTCAATAGGACTAATTTGCAGTATATTGTGGTTGCAATATATGGTAAGCAAAACTGACCATTGGGCTTACGGTTTACAGTTTTTGCATATATAGAGAAACTCCCATTTTCATGAAGATTAACCTGGTGGGTTGTGAAATCCCCTTTAAATGCTAAGTTTTGAAAACACAAGACTCCAAAATCCTTGACTGAAGCAAGATTTTTCTGTTAAAAGTTTGTGAAACTAACGATTTTACAGTATGTGCTAGCCAGACCAAAAGTTTTCATGAAAATAACACTCTGTAGTCTTTGGACCTTTGTTTTTCCCAGAATAGAAGCAGAGTGGCATAAAATATTATAAACTAATCAATTTTTTTCAAACTTCTGAGCTTTAATCCAGTTTCAACTTGAATAATATCCAGTCTTACTTGTATTCTTTGTTAAAATGTCATATGTACAAGAACAAACTATTTTTAAAGCAATGAGAAAAAATTAGTACATGTAAGCCTCTTTTTTTATTAAGATAAATACATAACACTTCTAATGAATAATGGAAGTGATCAAAAAAGATATGTATAGGTGAGGCACTTCAGAGTTTCTCTTTATGTAGTTTCTTCAGAGATAGAGGCTAGTGTTTTCATACTTGCTCATCACTGGGCACAATCTGCTTCTGATGGCAAAGCTCCCACTGACTTCAAAGGAAACAGTCAAGCCAATGTTGAGAGCTTTAGAAAACTGGAAATTGAAACCCTTTAATAATTTAGACCATTTTTATCAAACACAGCTTTGCCTTTGTTGGGTACGGGTGCCAATAATTGGGAGATAATCAATTCTGAATTACAGTATTTTTCAGAAATATTTTTTGGATTTATTTGCTGGAAATAACAGACTATCAAAAATTTTCTCTACAACAGTACATTTTGAAGCAATTAATCTTTCATGCTAACAAATTTTTCAGGTTCAAAGTCACAATTATCAGACCAATAAAAATATTCCCACTATAGGACAAGGAAAAAATCATCACCAGATGGATGTCTGTCATGAGAAAATTTGTAAATATGTGACAAGCATTTTTAGGAGAAGTGGAAATATGTGTGCAAAACCTACACAGAAAAAATTAGAATGTGGTTGTGTTAAGCCACTGACTTCCTTGATCTCAAAATAAAATTATCCATATAATTCTTGGAGTCATAATGCCATTAAGAATTAAACTACTAAATGTCATATACTAAAAAAATTCCTCCCCAAAAGTGAAGGGAATCAGTAAACATTTTCACTCAACACACAGTGTCCTGAGGACTGATTTCTGTCTTCCTTATATATCTATCTAATAAGACAGCAGTGAGATCTGTGTAACATTATACTGTAGCAAACCCTTGTTCAACAGAGCAATCAGTTATGTCTAAATAGTTTGACTACATCAGATATGAAATAGTCAGGAATAAAAACAGGCTTCATCCCATCACTGAAACCATACAGGTGAAACATGCCCATAACATGTCAAAGATTGCAACTCTTTTTCACTATCTCAGTTTTCATCATGGAATAATTTTGTCCCCCATTTACTTGAGATGATGCTCCTATTTTTTTACACTGGAGAAGGCTCTTGATATCAGAAGAAGTGCTTTACAAACACCACTCACAGAAGTAATGTTATTCTCTCTGCAATTTTTCTCAGGAGACCGTTGATGTAGCTTTTCAAAAGGTTTCCAGCAGCAGTCTAGCTGCACAGCTGTCTTTCAAATATGTCCAGTGTACTTGTAATGTATCTGGCTAATTGCACACTACCACTGAAAATCCCATCCAAAAAAATAATTCATATAAAAAGCATTAGCATAAATGCTACTCTTCATTCTCTTTTACCTAGGGGAGAATATGGACTTCATGAATACACAGAAGTTAAGACTGTCACCATCAAAATTCCTCAAAAGAACTCGTAATGCTGTTTGAGGTGCAGAAATTAACATCTTCAATGTTAATTGACAGGCTATCTGAATTCTCAATTGTTTTGTTGTCCAAGTGATGCATTAACTTTTCTGCTTTCTGACTGTATAAGAGGTACCCTCTTACATTAACAATATAAAGAATAGCATAGAAAAAACTTAATGTGATTAATTATGAAAAGAAGTCTTTAATGTCTGGTTCACAGCTAACTCATTTTAAAACTCAAATCGAGAAAGATCTACTCTTGTTTGCAGTTGCAGTTCACTCTAGTGTTATGAAAATTTTCCTTTTTCAGTATATTCTGCAAGTACAGTTTGAATTTATGTGCTCTTGTCAGTGTTAGATGTCAAGTTCTCCTTGCATTTGCTTTGTGGCCTTAACAAAAACACTGAAGAGTAGTTAGCAGGTGTTTCTATGTTTCTCTAGATAAATTTCTCAGACTATTAAAGTTGTTCATCATGCTACATGAATGTATGTATGTATATGTTAAAAAATATTAAAATTCACCTACGAAACCCAGTACTTCTCCCTTCATTAGTCTTTTCTATTATACCAGTTTACTATTGGGCAAAATGTATCAGAGGCACCAGTGGCGTGTTCAGGTAGAAATAAATAGAAATGTTCATTTAGAAATAAACTACATCTGCTATATGGAGGCTAAAGACCCCAATATTTTGCCAGTATTAAAACTGGGAAAACATGAACACAGAGAACACTAAGCAATTTGCAAAGAGCCAGCACTTGGCTTTGCAGTGGTAAGTGCATAACAAATCTAACAGACATATGGGCAAGAAACAGTGAAGAGAAAGAAGAGGAGGCGAGGGAAGGCAATCTCCTTTGTGATGTATACCTGACACATTTTTCCTCTACTCACATACTTTCATGTAACTAGCCTGTTCTTTTCTTTCCTCCTCTAATCCATCATCTTTTATCATCCTGCTTCCTCATCTGTTCTTTATAGCTGCTTATTCTCATAAGGACCCTCTTTGAGCACCTGTGTCCCAGGTGATCACAAGCTCAGCTCTGGCGTTTCACACCCGCGATGGCCTCATCTCCAGCAGCCGCCAGATGAGCACTGGGACAGTGCCCTACAGGCAGCCACTACACAGCCAGCCTCTGACAGGCTCACGTTTTCTCAGGACTGAATCCAGAGCCACAAGTCAACTCTTTCTTACACAGATTCAGCCTTACAAACAACCTTGTACATTGTACAAGCCCTGCCCTTTAATAAAAAAGAGCTGGTACAACAAAAGTTTTTAAGCAGCAAGTATAGAGAATTTGCACAGTATTAAAAGGAAAGAGGGTTTTGTTCATTTGGATACACTGGTCACTTTTTAATTATTTTTATTTTTAATAAGATAGTTGAAACAAAACACAGATGAGACTTTCGCCCTATGACTCTTCTTAGAATGCCTTTTTCCATGAAGAACTGGACATAAAACTTATGGTATTTCTCTCCATAGCCTCTATATTATCTATTTTTGGAAGGTGTCCATTCCAAATCCCATATTCATGCCTCTAAAGTAACTTCATAAGACACAGTTTTTAAACAGATTAAATTCCAGTCCCATATATGAAACAAGTAAAAGGAAGAAAGAACCAAAAGTAATAGAGTACTGTGAAATAATTGTCAGAGATTTTTCAGCAGGGAATAGTACACAGAAGAAAGAACAGAAATAAAAATAAATTGCAAATCAAATAAAAAACATCTTAAAAAATAAGATAAGAAAACAATGGCAAAATTATCTGAAAATCTTTAAAAGTTGCAATGAACACAGTATTAGTGAAAACATATATACAGTGAAGGATTTAATATTTTAAAAGAAATTAAAAGCCACTTGTAGAGTTGGTGGGTCTTTAAAAATCTCTACCATCTAAATTCTGCTTTTGCATTTAAAATTATAAATCTCAAAGAAGGATAAATAAGTCAAATTACATTAAGCTTATCTCTGCATTTTCTCTTGGATCAGGAGGGTAATTCTGAAATTATATTCCTTATCTTCCTGATTTAATTTCTTTACCTGGAAGAAGGATACAAGGGAGCAAAATGGGGTTCCTTTTTGGCGATTTAGTGTGGTCCAACCACTGTAAGCACTCAGGTCTTAGAAGCAGACTAGGGCTTGTCGCAGCGTCCTTTGGCAGCAAATCCAGTCTTACCACGGTGCCTGTGACTGCAAGCCCAAGCAAAGAATGACTTTGGAATATAACACAAGGAAAGGTAAAACACAGCATAATACAGGTCTACAGGAGAAGGACAAACTGGACCCTTGTATGCATATATTTTTTTTTTTCTCCTTAGAATGTCTAAAATATTTTAATAGTGTTTCCAACAATATTGTAAATATGTATTTTAGTTCCCATTTTACAGTCTTGACAGATAAAAGAAAGCTGACAATGGTGTCGTTCTGTCAATTTTATTTTTTCAATGTGATCAAAATGTGACTTCATAGTAGTGACTTGAAGTTGCCATATTTCAAATGCCTTGAGTAAGAGAAGTGCTTTCATGTGTACATTATGTATGCGAGAAAGAGAGAGGGAGAAAGGGAGAGAGGCAAAGACTGACATTCAGCCAAGGTTTAACACTCAAAGTTTTCATCAGAGTCAAATAGAGATTTAGATTTATCTGAAGACACACTGTAGTTGTTCCCAAGAGATGGCTATGTAAAGAGATACATCCTTTGGCATCTAGTAAGCTGAAGGAATTCAATATGTGTGTCATTCCCTTAAAGAGTTGAAATATTTTTGAAGGAGGCAAATATAGTCCAGTCCAAGCACATTTGTTCACAGTGTATGATGATGCCCAAGCCAGAAAAAAAAAAAAAAATAATATGGTCCCATTTGTTCCTCAACTGCCAGTTTACTGACTCAAAGGTCAGGGGTGGATTTCATTCAGAAGGGCACTCACCATTAGTACTAATCACACTGTTAATAGAAGAAATGCCCTTTCAAAATTAGGCATGTTTGTTACTATGTTCATAGTATTAAAGTCTCCATCTGATGGTGAAATATCTTTGCTATGTCTTTGAATTATATACGTACATGGGTATACGACTTGTGATCTGAACAGGAATAAATAAGGACTTAAACTCTGCAAATATTACACAGGGGATTGAGGAGGCCCTTTCTTTCTGGGATTGAATCATTATCATGTTACTCCCTTTATGTGCCCAAGCAGCACCATTGAAATTTAGTGGAATGAAACATGAGAAGAGCACTAGTTGATCTCCAGATAAATATTCATTATAATGTTAGTGAAGTTGCAGCCAGTATTTCACAGAGGATGAAATTTAACAAGAGAAATGAGCATGTCCTTTCAAGGCCCCTGAAAACTGACTGCTAGTGTTAGCAGCAGTTATTACACTTTTATTTTATTCTTGAAACCATGTTATTTTTTCCTATAGTTCTTGAAGGCAATGGCTGTCTAGGTAAAAAATGTAGAGCAACATTCCAGCAGATTTAAGTGTGACTATTTCTTTTCCTAGTGAACTCTTTTTCTATTCCTTTAACACTAATAAAGGCACACCTTTTATATTCATGGAAATATGACCAAGGACACAATTTTGCAATATTTTTGGAAAGTTATTTGTTTCAAGCAATTTCATACCATATACAGCAAGTTCTAGAAACCTGGACTCCTTAGGGCCATTTTCTTGCCAACAGTAAGGTGATCCCTGCCCCCTTCCCTGCCTCCAACACACTAATTTTTTTAAGAGAGCTTTAGAATGGCAACAGAAGGATAGAGGGACCCTTAGGCTACTTCAGTCAAAATAGTGAATTTGTAAGGAATTCTCATTCTGTTTCAAGAAAGAAAATTATTGATAATCCTTTACTACCAGATATGCTGGCCTTAAAACAGACAAGAAAAGATATGGAAAATATATTCAAAGCAAGAAAGGCATCTGGCTTGGATAAAAAGTGAAAATTCCCTGATGAAATAGGTTTTAGGGAGGAATTTGAAGTATGTGAACTTGGCAGCCAAAAGGTTTTTTGGGGAGAAGGGTAGGCCATGTGGGACACAAAAGATAAAGTGCAGAAAAGACAAGTGCAAGAAAAGGAAGAGAAAAGGAAGGGAGCAGTAAAAGAAGCATAAGGAGTCCAGTGAGGAATGAAAGCAAAGGATCACCCTGAGATTCTGAAAGATCTCACTGTAAGATCTCATTCTAATTTTGAAATATTTGACATTAACTTTAATAAATGAAGTGTTCTTCACCTCTATCACAATGCTTCCTGTCAGACTATTTTTGAACCACCCAACCCCTCTGCTCTCCCTCTTTTCATGCAAGCCATGATACAGTTCTCTTGATGTTAGTGTTGTTTTCCACATATTTCCCCACTGAAAATTGACATTTAGATAAGTCTTTATTATGGAAAGTCCACTACAAAATAAAGCAGTAAAAAGAGGTCTCTGAAAATTTGGAAATAATAGTTCCCTGTCAACTTAGTAGGAGGTCTGAAGAACTGAATTATAACTTCTGTTATGCTGAGAGAGAAACAGTGGCTTGATGAATATAGCACTCTGCAAGCAAAAGTAGAAAATCTGGAAGCACAACATAAACCAAGTCAGTCAGTTTAATGTTGCATGAAAAATAGGGCAGGATAATGACCCAATAAATAGAACTATGTATTAGGTGTTTTGACTGTTGAAAATCCAACTTGTGGGGCAATCCTCAAAGAGCAGCAACAGAGATATTACCTACACAGTGTGTGAGTTGGTCCTGGAGGGAACAGGCTAGAGAATACCCACACAGCCATGCCACAGACAAAAACCACTGGGCCACAAGAAATAAGAAGCCACAATTTATGATATCCAGGCAGCTTATGGTGAGGAGCAAAGGACTTTCAAAGGGCTCTGGGACCAATTGGGATTGGCCATGCAGAACAACAACCCGTGATTGGCCAGAAGGCTTCTAGAACATTCTATGAGAGACTATATATATGTGTGTCAGCCACAATTTGGGGTCTCTTGAAGCAGCCCCTTTAAGTTTTGTTTTACACCCTTGTTTGTGCCCTTTTATTTATTTAATACAATAAATAGCATGTCAGAGAGATCACTGGCAGTTGGACATAGGCTGCAACAACACAGTGCTGTAAACTGGCCATGCAAGAGGAAGAGACCATAGCCGCTTTTACACATCACTAGCAGGCAAAGCAGAGAGATTTGGCAGAAGAATTAACCAAAACACCATAAAGTTGTCTCGACAGAAGCTGAATAGAATAGCCAACTCTCACAAGCAAAATTATTAGTATTAAGAATTTTTTTAAAGGGAGAAAGCTAGAACAGATAGCAGCAATGAGATGGTTTGTTTTCTTATTTTAGTTTATATTCTCATATTACTTATAGTTCTATGTGAGGCTTAAGATTATGACTAAATAATAGCTTGACAATTACAAATTATCAATACACCCAATCCAAGATGGTTCTGGACATGAAGAGTGATTTAACACACTCTGACAAGCTTTCAAGTTATTAAACATAGTACTGCACCTGGCCACCTTCCTCTCCCTAACAGAACAGAAATATCCCTTACTTTTGCACATTCTTTATGACTACCATTTCATATACGGCTAAAAGGCTTTAATAATACAGCATGGCCCGTACAGCATAAACCCTGCTGCATCAAACAAAGCAGTGCCTTCGATCCTCAAACCTTGACAAATGTTACAAACCATCGAGGCCTTACCTATGGCCTTCTTGCATGTTGGTGACCCTTCTGTTTTGGATTCTACATTCATTCTGAATACAGGCTCCTTATAATATGTAATGCTCTCTGCTTATGACTAAGAAATACACTGTGATGACAGCAAAAATGAGACTTTGAGAAATTTGAGAAATATTTGAGAGAGAAATATCTGACGAGAAAAAAAGTGAACCAAGTGAGAGCAAACAACATTGTCCTCAATTACCTATATTCAGGAACAAGAAAGAGGTTTTGGGACTGTGAGACAAAAGAATGAAAGTGTCATGTGAATCTTCTATTTGGAGCATAAATCTGTCCCATGCACAGACATGTTACCACCTACTTTAGAACTCATACTGTGGACAGGCATGGTGTATTGCTAAGCATTGTGTGTTAAAGAGCTGACTCTTAACTCTTAAAGGATCTTAGCCCACTGTGTTGATGGCAGTCTTTTAAAGGAAAAAGTTCTTGTGAATGAATAATCATGGTCAAAGTAAGAGTAAGGGAGTAGAGGAGGGAAGTATTCACAGCTCACAAAAATAAATTCCATGTAAGGAAAAAAATCCCCTAAATTTGGAGACCAAATTTGCTAGTCTCCCCTTAATATGATTGAGAAATTAAATTTTGGAGTTATTTACATGGAAATTAGCCATTATGGAAGGATTCCCTTCTACTGAGCTAATGACACCTTGCAGTGTGATAGTTCATGTTTCATGTTTTATATTTTTGCTGATTTTGTGATGGAAGGGTAAAGCTTCGTTTTGTTTCTCTCTAGAACTCAGCAAGCAAACAGAAGAAGACAAGTGAACTCAATGATCTTAGAGGTATTTTCCAACATTAATGATTTTATTCTAAAAAAAAAAAAAAAAAAAAGATGCCATTAACCTTAAAGAGAGGTACAGCACTATGAGAAATTATCCTAGGAGCCTAAACCTTACACTCGGCAAGGCAGGATATATGTTTTTCTCACAACAGGTTTCTTCAGTCTTCACTGTGTAATGGCACTACTCTTCAGAGAGGTCTACATTACCTTAACAAAATAATATCTAAAGGAAATATGTTTGTGCACTGTATGCACTGATACAAAATAGATCATGTCTGACAATATGTCTTTATCTCAAAAACCACCTAGACTGTGTCCTTTTCTGTATGTGATATACCAGCTACCACTAAGACAGCTTTTCTAAAGTCTTCAACATTTTATCTTTCACTTTTCCCTGCCTCTGAGAATATATAGGCTTTATAGCTAACATCCAGTAGCTTTTTTAATGCTAGAAATTGGGCTGTTTAAGTACATGACTTTATGGACATCAGAAGACCACCTTTTAAAATTTTTTTCCAAATGAATAAATTTTTATAAGATTTGTTTGTTGCACATGGTATTTATTTGTCTTTTTTTCCTGTTTATACTTTACTGACAGAAGAACCTGTATTTAAGCACCAATCCTGTGCAACCCAAATATCAGCTCCTATGTAGGTAATTTTAATATAGAGTACATTTACAAGAATCAAATATGGCAAAATTTTATTTCACAGAAAGAAATTATAAAAATATAAAACTTTGACAGACCAGACATATAGGAAGAAGGAGATATATGCCTTCCCTGTCTCACCAAACATGCCTGCCCAGGTCAAGGTCACACTGGTTTCATTGCCTCTTTCTTTGCCTACTTCCCTAGCAAATAACCAGCTTCCTGTGAGAAGAGTCGGGTAAATCAGTCTGATGCAGATTTTTGTGGAGGTTTATGGCACCAATGCAGCTATAAAGCATCTGAAGAGATTCACTGCTCATAAGGAGTTCCTTAATTTCATTTGAGGACCTGTATGGGAGAAGCCAGTTGTGTATTAAAGTGATTGACTCCTAGAGTCCAAAACTTTCCATCACCACCAAATCCAGCAAAGTCTGATATTTTTCACTGTTAAATCAAATATTCAGAATTGTCCAAGCTGGTGCTGCTTTGTGAATAACAGAGACCACTTCTGAACACTCTATACCCACCACAAAATGTTCAGTCCCATCTATTGAGATTTTTTAAACAGAGTATTTTTGAGGAATGTCAGCTGTCACTAGCATTAATTTTGATGGCTTCAGATAACCTTGTCATTCAGACAAATATCCATTAATATTGATATGCTCTGTGCAGAAGTTCTTCATTGGAATCTGGTGCTTTACTCTCTCAGGAATCCTTGCACTGCTACTGCTTTAACTTCCGAAAATATGGTTTTGACTGAAAGATGCACTTTAACTCTTTTATACTGAAAGAACATGCGCACCTTTGAAACTAATCTTTGTGTTGAAATGTTCATGGAATAAATTATTTTGAAGATGGAACTAGTAATAGTGGTATTCAGCCAGGAAAATGTAAAAGAAATATGAGGACAGAAAAAAGAGCACATCAGTTTAAAGAATCCAGAAATAAGCTAAATATTTAAATCTAAAATTCTTACTGTATAAATAAACCATTAAATAATTAAACAAAAATAATCTGTTTACTTTTTTTTTCATTGTGCTCTCTGTAAGAAATCTTGTTTCTTTAAAGTACTGATGCACAAAGCTGTGAATGTGTCTAACAGTGTACTACAATCACCTGGTAAAATCCACAATTACAAGGTCAAATCTCATTCACAATAATCAGATGAAGGCAGAAGTACTCAAGGGAAGAAGGTGGACAAGATTTTGTCTCCCAAAAGCTTTACAAACTTAAAAAAACAAAGTTTGAAAAAGAAATCAGAAAAAAAAAAGAACATAAAATAAATCAAGAATTCTACTGAAGCAGGAGGATATATGTTTATGTCAAGAGACAAGTTGTGCTGTCAATATGGATTTGATGCAGAAAACCACAGAGGTAGAAATAAAATGTCTTGTATTATTTAACAGGCAGCAAAATACGGTCAATTATGAAGTTTTAACATTTGTAAGAATGCATTTTCAGTTATAAAATTTGAAAGCAAAAGTAAATTAAACATTCCATCCTTGTGATATTTTTAAACCATTACCTAAAAAGTCCAGGTCCTAAGATTTATGGTTTTTCTTATATATCTCCTTAAGAAGTACAACTCCAGGAAGACTGGAGGTAAGCATGTACATATGAAAAATCTAGATTTGAGAAAAAAAATTTACGCTAGCCGTAATAAATAGATTCAGAGAATTCATAGCTAATAATAAACTTAAATGAAAGGCAAGTCCAAAAGGCTGAAATGCCTGCAGACATCAGTAATATAGTCAGTGACACTCCATAGCAACCAAAGGGGAAGAAGCCATTTGTGAACCTATGCAGAAAGGTAGAGCAAATAGTTTCTTTAACTTATGTGGTGTTTTATTATATTTTCTTCTTTCTTGTCAATACTAATTAAATAGATGCAAAAAGGAGCAGTATCATCCACAGATAATCTATTAATATGTAAGATGTTGTTCAGGTCAATCAGCTCAATCTTTGATGCAGTTATTAATGTGGATTTCAAGAATTTTTTTAACACCTGTGAAACCTGTTTCTGCTGCTATGACATTTGTGACAGATGGGTCTTGTTTCCTCTTTGTGGTAAATACATTCATCATTTGCCATAATGTAATGGAAACACTTCCTGAAAAACAGCAACAAAAAATATATAGATGAAGAAAAATAATCTGTCAAAAGAATACCTGCTGAAGGATTTATATAAAGGAACTAGTCCTAGCCTCAAGGACCTGATGGCACAACAATACTTTAACTTGCCTTGTCTGTCAGTGCAATACGAAACACATTAATTGAAATAAGTTCTGCAGAAGAGAGGATTCAATTTTAAACTAGAATTGAAATATTCTTTCTTTCATAATCTGCCTGCAAGAAAATACGTTTATGTCATACATTTTATGTCACAATCCCATATAAATTTTATGCAGAGCTACAGTAAAAACTGGGGGTTTTTTAATTTATTTTTTTACTCTTTGTGGCAATCTCTCCTAGAAGACACCTAGAAGACTGAGAAAATAACATAAATGCTATCTGTAACACATCCTTGCTTTCTGCAAACATTTTCAGGACATACCCAGAGCTCTCAATATCCAAGTAAGCATTTTAAGAACACTGAAAAGAAGTCTGAAAATCACCAAGATAACAATTGCAAAACTGATGAACAATAGGCAGCTAAATATAGCACACAGGTAAGCAGCAAGTTTCTTGAATTTTCAGGGAACAGCTCCTATCATCTCTGGGCTCTGGAGTCTATCTCTGGCACAGGTGCTTTCCTTCTAGTGAAAAAGGAAAAAAAGAGAAAGTGCCATCTACAGAGCAGCTTGCTGTAGTGACATTTTCTGGAGAGGCAAAAGACAGCGGGAAAAATCTGGGGTCAGAAATTTGACACTGGAGTCCTGCTCAACAAAATCCATTTGCCACCAGGACCCTAGGACAGAAAAATGGGAACCCTAGCCTGACAGTTCACACTATGGTCTGAAAAGCTTGCAGCTCACAGGATTTCAGCCTGAAACTGAGTTGGTTACTCCTTGTACAGTTTAGGCATGTATTGAGTAGCCTGGCTTTTGGAACTTGAAACAATCAAGTTTTAAACACATCTAGGAATACTCTAGCAGACATATGGGTACCAGAGTAATTTTGCTAGTGGAAAGATGTGTTCACAGAAACTTCAGTTAATTTCAGACATTTCAGCTGGAAGAGGAAGAATTTACTCTGTTATTCAGAATGTAAGCCATGAACGTGGAAGTTATATGCCTGTTTTGTCGAATTGGGTACTGACCCTCCGTTGAATCTCTCCACTAGGTGGAGCTGACACAGGAAAAGTATCACCAATTCCTTGGCCATCTAACAGAGAGGTCTCGGCTGAGTCACTTTGGATGGCCATGTATTTGTAGACTAACCCTAGCAAGAAAAGCCTAACTAAAAGAGCAGATTCAAATGGCCTTGCTGGAATTTATCCAAAGCTCATCACAGGTGCAGAGATTATACCATCACTTGAAAAGTAAAATGTGTGATTCTGCTATGTATCTTTGGCACACTGGAAAAGAGTACAGACACATGATCTTATGTAAGTAGTAAAATATTTCTAGCAAGGATGCTGTGAAAAAAAATTATCCTGATGATGAAAATTAGAGGGATGGAGAACTGGCTGAATGGTAGATGTCAAAGTCTGGTAATCAGTGGCACAGGAAAGAGTTGGAGGCCTGTGACTGTAGGTATCAGTCAATATCCAGTATTGGACCCCAATACCCCCAGTACTGGGGTCCAATACTGGACCCCAATGGGGTACAGTATTGGGCCCCATTGATACTGACAATACTGGACCAGTATTGGGCTCAGTATCAATATCTCCAGTGAAGGGCCAGAGGCCTCCTCAGCAAGTTCATTGGTGACTCCAAGCTGGGAGGAGTGGCCGATGCCTAAGTGTTGTGCAGCTCCTCAGAGGGTCCTCAGCAGGCAGGAGAGATGGGCAGAGGAACCTTCTGACATTCAGCAATGCAGGATCCTGCACCTGGGGAGAAACCACTCCATGTACGAGGGAGGCCTGGGGGCTCACCTGCTGGCGAGCTGCTCTGTGGAAAAGGACCTGGGGATCCTGGTGGATAAGTTGTCCATGAGCCAGCAGTGTGTCTGTGTGGCAAGAAGGCCAATGGTGTCCTGGGGTGCATCAGGAAGAGCACTGCCAGCAGCTTGAGGGAGGTGATCGTGCCCCTCTGCTCAGCCCTGGTGAGGCACATCTGGAGTGCTGCGTCCACTTCTGGCTCCTCAGCACAACAGGGACATGGAGCTCCTGGAATGGGTCCAGGGCAGGAGTACAAAAATGGTGAAGAGACCAAAGCATCTGTCTTACGAGGAAAGGCTGAGGGAGCTGGGCCTGTTCAGCCTCAAGAACAGAGAACTGAGAGGGAATCTCATCAGTGTAAGTATCTGCAGGGAGGATGCCAAGAGGATGGAGCCAGGCTGTTCTTGGTGGTGCTGAGCTGTAGGACAAGGGGTAACGGGCAGAAACTGATGCACAGGAAATTCCACCTGAATAGGAAAAACTTCTTTACCACATGGGTGACCACACACTGGGATAGATTGCCCAGAGATGTTGTGGTGTCTCCCTCCACTGGAGGAAGATTATTTAAGAACTGTCTGGACACAATCTTGTGCCATGTGAACTGGAATGACCCTGTTTGAGCAGGGAGATTGGACCAGATGACCCACAGTGGTCCCTTCCAACCTGAACTTTCATGTGATTCGGTGATCCTGTAATTCTGTGATGATGCTGAGTTTTATATTCACACTTTGTTGGAATTTGTTTTCCTGATTTCTTGCTGCAAGATTCCCATACCATTTTAGTTTTCTTGTGACTTACAAAACACAAAACAAACTTACTCCACACAGCATAGTGGCACCTATAGCCTAGGTTACTCGGGTTTGTTCTGGTGCAGAAATTGCCTGGAGGGAGTATTGTTTCCTGATGTAAATTTATTTGTTGTAGTCAACTAAGAAACAAAGTGGGAATTGGATAAACAATTGTTGTGCATGGCACCTGACTGTTCTGCCTTAGATTGTGTTTAGAACAGAGTCCTTTCTGCATTTCCATATTTGTTTGTGTTACAGAATGGAAATGTGAAGTCTGAAGTATCCTTGAACTTTTTCACTCATGATGTGAAAATGAAGGAATATGTGCCTTCATATACCTCCTGAAAGAGTCTCAGCTTTTTAAAACAGTGTTGTATTTACCTCCATGGACAGTTCGTCTGAGGCCCTATTTTGTCACAGCTTGTAAAGGCTGCGGATTTTTCTTTAATCATATCTTTGCATGTAACCTCTCATCCCTGTCGTGTTTGAGCCACTAGAGATTCACCATGATATGAATTCTTTGCAGAGCTGTTGCTAACTCTATTGAAGGAGCTACAGTTTGCAGTTTATCTGAACATCTTTGCTCTGCAAAAATGTTTCCCAAATTATCCTCCATAAAACTTACCTATCTGAATATTACTACACATCTATGCATTTTTCCAGGAAAATTAAAATCAGTACTTAACCTATACTTAGTTATTTTAAACAAGACATGTAAGATAGAGGGCAGTGGTTTTATGACCAAATAGAAGATTTTGAAATGAAAATTTCTTTGATTAGTTTGGAATTTGCCTTTTATATATACTTATAAATAATGTTCAAATCTAGCTTTTTGAACAAGCATCACATTTTGTCATATTTTTAGTGAGGGAATAGATGGACAATTTTGGTCTGAAAAGTAACTATAGGTCAGATTATATGATTCAGCAATGTTGATTTAAAAGCAGAATTCAAAAGACTGATTCCTAAACAGTTCCAGTTCCAGTTATTACCTCTAAAAAACACAATAATGTTGGATAGTGTTTTTCCCCCTGAATTTTCCCATGCACTATTTCAAATGGCCTATTATTTTTTTATTTCTTTCAGATAGCCACAGAACACCAAACATGTACCACTGACATCAGCTGAAACATCATATCAGCAGACTTCTGTACTTCCACAAATTCCCAGCTGATCTGAAACTGTTAGCAGCCTTAATTCTGTCAGCTTTTATGGGATCAAATAGGAAGGATTTATTCTTTCCTAAGGCAATTAGTTACACAGATGGTGGTAATTGTCTTATGTTGTTCTGACCTCTACTGGAGAGAGGAACTAAAGACACATATAATTTAATTTTTTTTTTCTATGAGGCAAGTGGAATACAAAGAGAAAAAACACTTTTTACATCCATGTAAGCTTTAAAACTATTTCTTATTATGCATACAGGTAATAGATTAATACCTATCTGATGGCCCACATCATTGTGAAACTAATGGTTAGGTACTCACACACTTAGATGATCACTTATTAGTAGCTCCTAGTTCAATTTAGAGCAGCTTTGCAGTGGGAGTCTCACAAACAGAAAAAAGTCTAAGCTACCTCAAAATGTCCCCATGCATTTCAGGACATTATGTAGCCAGTAATTTTCACAATATAAAATGATACAAATAAAGAATTGGCTAGGCAAATGACTTTTTTTAATAAGTTACATTCAACTTAAATTCAGCAATTAATAAAGTGAGGACACCAGGCATTCTTCTGCAGTCAATGAATATAAGTGCTGGATTATGATCTCTTTTATCTCTATTTTTATGTGATAGAATGCATAGGGTAGAAGCTAAACTAAAAGTGATGTCTATAATTAGTAAGAAAGAAAGGCAAAGAGCAAGATTTCAGGAGAGAAAGAAAAACAAGGAAGAATCGAGGGGCAATTTCATCAAGTTCATATACTGACAAGAAAAATGTGATGTATTTGTCTTTCTTCAGTTAAAACTGGGGAACTACTGAGACAAACTATTTCCTAGTTCAAACACTCTAGAATATAAAAATACAGAAAGCATTTACCAACCAAATTCAATTGAGGCAAGAGGTACCTTCAAATAAAGAGACAAGGTAAAAGTGGGCTTGAAAGAGTTAATGAGTGCCTTTTAAAAACATTAGAGTCCTATCAGGAATACCATATAATCTTTAAAAGTAAGTACAGCCAGCCTGGGTTCACTCAGGTAAAGGCTTAAAAATCCATACATACAACTAGTGACAGTCTAGTGGTATTCTGCAAAATTGCGTATGGAACTGAGTATAGGATAACAAGATAAACCCATACATTAAGTAAGCAAATATAATTTTAGCCTCTGACTTGACTCAAAGCAAAAAGAAGAGTACTGGGATTTCTCTCATCTGTACATCAGAAGAGGAATTAAATGATGGAGTGCATGTGTAAAAGAAATCCTACAGTCAGAAAAAGACTGCCTGGCTGGTCTACGCTTTCAACAGGACTAGTTAGACATAAAATCTCTCCTCCTGCCTCAGCCATGGCATAACCATCCCAGCACAGTTCCTCTAGTGTAACATGCATGCCTAGCACACAGGGATTGCCAGTTTCACAGAAAGAGAATGGATATATAAATAATGTTTCGTGAACTGAGAGGATATGCAAACGTGTTGTGCCTTTCCTGTCACAAATACAGGGCATAAAGGAGCAGCAGCTGCAGGTGGCAAGCCTCTCAAGCAAGCAGATACAGATCCCACTTCTGCTGTGTCAGATTGGGTCATGGGACATAGCTGGACTATCTTGCCACCAGGGAAGTGGAACTAACTGCCACCACAACAATACTGCCCAGAAAAGAGAAAGTCACTCCCCTCTTCTCATCAGTATCTCTCTGCTCTTCAATGATCCTGCTGCAAACTTTCCATGGAAGTAATACCAAAAGCCTGGTTCACAGGGAATACAAAGTCAAGGTTAGAGGCATCTCGATACTGACAATGATAAGTTTGTTGAATGAACATGCAGGAGACAGCTCAGAGATCTAAGTCCTTGATTTGAGGCAATGTTTAGAAGATGAGGGCCCACAGGTTGCTGACCAGGATTCCCTGTGTCTTCAGCATCCAGATGTGGAGGGAATGGATGGGTAGAGAGGATGATGCCTAAAGATTTTTTGCTTTTTATAATTTTTTTATCTATTTGTATCTTTGTAATTATTTTTTTATATACCTGTATAGTTTTTAACACTTTCTTATGTGTTAGAGGTTACCCTTTCTCACACATTTATGTTATCTTCTTGAAATTCTGTTTAGTCTTATTTTCAAGAAAAGAATTTCTAACAAGGACACCCAGTTTTTGCACCAGCATTTAGGAGAAATAACAAAAGATAGCATGCGGAATCCCTCGGAGTCTTTCCAATAGGGCAGGTTCTAGGCTGGGTTAGGTTACCAGGACAACCAGTATTCAATGTGTCTGCTAGATATGCTAATTAATTAAACTTGTTAAAAGTGTGGAAATCCAATAATACGCATGTGCATACAGCTATGTTTTGTGCACTTGAAAGCTTTCATTAAAGAACTGCTCATTATATTACCACTTTGATATTTTTTTGAAAGTTTTTCTTTTGATTCCAGGCAACAGGTTGCTGCCTGGACAATGTGCCTTAGTCACAGGTTTTTCATTGCCCCTGTGAGGCAATACTGAAGCAGAAGAGGAGACCAGATTTTAACACATAACATGCTTTGGAACTTTTTATCAGTGTTTATCAGTGATAGATAGATAGATAGATAGATAGATAGATAGATAGATAGATAGATAGATAGATAGATAGATAATAGATTTACTCCTAGACTTGCCTGGTCATAAAAGCGGCATCATATCATACAGGCACTAAAATTCTCTGAAAACTGTTATTTATAGTAAATTGTCAGCATGCCCCAGAGTATCTCACTTCCAATACATGTTGTGCTACTTTCCTCTGTTTTTGGAAATGACAGAATATATGACTGTGCAGCAAAGTCCATTGAGGATAGGAAACACCAAGTGCCAAGAATCTTATTCTGGCAGATATTAGAAAGCACAGTTTAAACTGAGGATTCCCATCTGCATGAAGCACACAAGAGCAGCAGAGGCACAGACAGAACTGTCAATCTACTTTAGGTGGTAGGATTTAGGCCAATACAGATAGTAAGAAACTGCTTGTTAAAAAACCTAAATAAACGCTATTCTATTTTTAATCTAGTTGCAGCTGGAACACAGCTGATTTATGGTACTTCAGGATCGTTGTTGTGTGTGGTCATCGGAGATACCAAAAGGTGCCAGAATGTTGGCACTGGCAACCAGAATATGCATTTAAAATTGTGTAAGAGATTTTAGAGTCTCTCAGTCCTAGGTATTTACACATTAATGACTTTAAAAACACAGTTGCATGTCTCAAAAGACTATCAAGGCCACAGAAGGAATGTGCCATAAGATAGACCACCACAGCAGGAACCTGAGACAAAAATTTATGACAGGAAGGTACTAATTCCGGGCCTGGGGAGGTGAAATCTGGTTATCACATTATGGCTAACATATCTGGACAAAAATTCCCAGTGTGGCAAACTGTGGGAAAGGAAGCAACTGCTCATGCATATACCACACCAAGTTATGACAACAGTATCTGCTTCTACCTCACAGATGCTAAAAACTTGGAATGTAGAGGTGAAAAATCCCCACTAGAACAGTTCTTGGATCCCTGCCACTGAGAAGCCCAGGGTGAAGAGGAACCAGTGGTGTGCCCCTGGATCCATGCATGCTGACTATCCTCAGCTTGATCTCTCTATATTTCTCTCTACCCATCTCCACCCCCATGACCCCTCTTCTATAAATTTTTATGTTTCTACCTCACTTTTAGAGTTAAATAAAATCCATATTCTCAGCGCATTCTGTGATTTTGTGATATTCTTTATTTCAATATATGGTCTTGTTTGCACTTTAATTCAGGCAGAGGCATCTCTCACTAATCAGATCATAACAACCACCTCACCAGTCTTACCAGCTTTTGGGGAAAATATCTTTAATGTATTAAATATCGTTCCTTTAAACAAGTTAGTATGGCTTGCAGACTTTCTAAAATTATCTTTTAACCAAAATATGTGGACCCAGAGCAGTTCTTAGGTAATTTAATAAAAAAAAGTTTTGAAATATCACATTTACTTTCAGCTAGCAAGAAATTAATGCCATGCTAATTTCAATGAAATATTGCTACATATTTTCACGCTGTAAGAATCAGATTGTTACTTTAAATAAGTCATGGTTTAGATTGATTTCATCTTTTCAGAGGTTATTCGTTTTTTGTTCATGAACTGGCCTTCATACTTTGAGAACTTATGATTCTTGTGTTTCCTATAATTATTATTACATACCACTTTTTGTCTTTCTTATATTAATTTTTTCAGGTCTTAAAAAAAATTTATTTTTTATTTATTTATGTTTAAAAATCCAAGAGTCATTCCCTATCAATGATGCAACCTAATTGTCCCAATCTTCTGTTAGCCACTTCTCTCTTTTGGATAGCTCATTACATGAAAATAGTTTTTAGCCTGTGCATTAGTCACTTCAGATAACTACATGTACCATTTTGTAGTCAGAAAGTTCAATATTTTAAAATTGTAATTTTGATGGGAAAAATTGGTATTGATTTAAAACTACTGGCTCTAAGAATTATATAAATTAAATATTTCCAATATAACTGTTATAATATAACTGATACAATATTTTGAGACAACTGGTTATAACTATTATTGACAGCAAATTACAAAATGGATTTTTTTCTTATCTATTTCCAAGAAAGAGACAGAAAAAAAATGTTCTTGATCTATATTTTTTAATTAAGTTCTTCACACTGGTTTAAGAATGTGAAATATTAAAAGCTCTCTACAACACTGGAAAGCTGGCAAGAACACAGACAAAGGAGTCAAATGTTAAGTGATTAACATTATTTACTGAATATATCATTAGTTGTGTATGATACTAATGCAGACATATAAGAATGGATCAAAGTGGAAAATCAACCACTTCCAATACACTTCCAGGTATTGGAAATTCTCTTTCCTTTTGCAATTTCCAAACTAAATCACCAATATTTTTGAAAATTTACATGCCTGTGATATTAAGAGAGGAGGCTATTATGTTAAAAATGCTTAAAACATTTCAACAAAAGTCAATGATCAAACAAGCTTCAAAGTGCCTAATACTATTCCTCATTATTATTTTACTAACACACCACCAGATGTGATTCATAACTTTCTTTGACTATGCACTGCAACTGAGATGTTACATCTCAAAAGAAAGAAAAATATTCTGATGTCATATACTAGATCCTTTCTTTAAATTTTCATGTTAAGCAGAATAAAATAGACCTTTGAAGTGCAGATCAGTACATTCAGCTGTTCCCCACACACAGGGAGATTATATTTATTCTTACTTTGAATTATTATTAATGCCAAATAACTTTCAGCTTTTTACACTAATCTAAAATCTTCTAATAATATAAGTACAAGAAAATGCTTCACAGAGAACGTTTACACCCAAATATGATACGGGCAGTGCTTTGCATCCTAACATTAGCAACAGTTCCATGTTGTACTGAAAAAAAAAAAAAAAGCATCACAAAATAGAGTGATGAAATACCTTTACTTTTAAGTACCAAAGAATAAAAATAAATGTCTCATTTTCAATCAAATAACAACATCTAGCTTTGCTATTGTTATTCATATTGGCTATTACATGCTCATCTCTACATATTCATGTATTTTATGAGAACACATTGATTGTTGAAAATCAGTCTAGCATACAGATCTAACAGAAAGCTCCCCAGAACAATTTTACCTGGTGGATTCTCTGCTGAGTCTCTCTTCCATTCACAATGTGGAGCAATCATACAGAATGAAATACTAAAACCACTAACAATGAGAAAGCCCTTAACATCCCCAGGAAATTTTCACTCCTGACAGAACAAGGAATCCTTATTAAGGTCTGTATATGTGATGCAAACATCCCTCTACATTTTAGGGAACCAGACTGCATTAAAAGTACTTTACAACTCTAATTTACTCCAACACCTCTTGAAAAACTCCCTAAGCTATAACATATCTTTAAACTCAGTTTCTTCACCTGTTCTATAAAAAAATAATCTATTTTCTGAGGAATACCCTGAGTTTTCTTATTATGAAATGCTAACAAACAATGAACTAAAATCTCTGTGTAAATAGATATTTTAGGATAGATCAAGCCCAGCTTGTAGGAAAAAGTTTTTGTTAAAAGCATGAAAACATTGCTATACTGGGTCTCATGCTTAGCTTCAGTAAGAAAAGTGGCAAGCTTTTGTTTCTGGAATAAAGACATATGCAGTTTTAAAACAAATCATATTATCAGTTAGTAAACAGTTTGAATTACTGTACTTTTTCCATGAGTCTGAAGTTCATAGATGAGAAAGGTGAAACAACTTACACTGCACTTATCTGTACTCTCTCTGACTTAAAATATAAGACTCACAGCACCCCAGTTGCAGATACATCTAGTATCATGCTCACGGAAGCAGTAGAACAGACAAGTCCAGTATAAAGTGAACTTTCCTTTGGTTAATCCTTCCAAACTCTGGGGATGGATTTAAAGATTGCTTGAGCTGGAAGTTGTATCTGGATCACTGTGGTTTATGGGGATACATAGACTATGCTGGGGGGTTTTGTAAGCCTTTTTTAAAAAAGATCCACAATCTAATTAAGTGGAGGTTGTTTTGTGATGTCACAGACTTGTTTTATACTAGGATATGGTTAAGACTTTTTTACTACACAAAATGAATCTCTGTTATACAGAAGGCCCTCAATGGAATTACATTTATTTTTTGGAAGACAGTAAGTTGATTAATTTTATTGTTATTAAGCTTGTGAGTCTTAAAATAATTATTAAGACCAATGTTCTGAAAAAGGAAATAAGATCAAAACAAAAAAAAAAAAAACAATCAACCTATCTTATTGAATTAGGTAACATCAACTTGCCCCTGGGCTTATATCTATCCTGTGTTTCCACAAGACCTGTCAGGAAAATAACTTGTTCCACCTTGGACTATATAGAGAGCAATACAGGTATCCAGTCATAATTTCACAGAGAAGATTATGCAGTACACATTCTTATGCAATGTTAAGTGTGACTATGCTACTAGGGCATTTAGGAGAAATTAATCAATAATTGTCTTATGTCCATTCCCCAAATATATTTTCCTGCACAGGAGATACTCCTTTATGACTCTGATTTTTAAAATGTATTTCTCATCTTCAAGAATGTGATAAAACACATAGCTTAAAGCAGTTGTGTAATAGGAGTTACTAGCTGAAAGTGGTACTGTAATAGGAGTTAAATTTTCTTCATAGTTACAGGTAAACCATTGCTTTTCTTTTCCCTTTTAAAAACTTTTACAGAAACTTATAGATGGAATCATGCGGATTTCCCTGGTTTTGGTCCTAGTTTCCCCATGTACAATCTAAAATCTTTGGCTAAGCAAATTTGAACTGCAGAGGACAAGATATATTCAAGGTTTAACTGATTCTCATAAACTTTATACAAAGCTGTGCTTTCAGAGAAATCTTTTTAGGAAAAGGAAAATATATTAGGGACAAAATTTCAAGCTTTTAATAAAAGTCAGCTGAATACAAAATGTTTTCCAGTATTCTAAACAAGTATCCCCATAAAAATCTGTAATTTAGCAATTTATTGATACAGACAACATATTTTCACAATGCCTTCAAATGCAAGAAGACACATGCCATGTTTTCTTCTAAAGTTTCCATGCTGCAAAAAACTGAAGCACATGGGTTACTTCTATGCACATGAAGATATACGACAAACATAGCAAGGTTCTGAGCTTACAGGAATGTGTTTGGGTTTTAGAACTACGCTTTTATCCTTCAGTGTCTTCTTATATATTCTTAAGGCTCCTTATCTGTACATGGGAGGGCCCCTGGGCACTCCTGGCTGCATCCCTGGGAAGCATGCATTTCCAGGTGGATAGCCTGGCACTCCAGGCCTCCTGGGCCCCGGTGGCCTTGTCACAGCTATGGATGGTGGAGGAAGGTTTCCTCCTCGGCTCTGTGGAGGATAGTGGCCATTCAGGACAGGGCCAGGATGTTGGAGTGTCTGAGAGGAGCTGGCTTCTTGTGGCTGGCCTGTCTTCTTTGATCCATTGCCATCCTGTCCTTTCTTGCTGTCTGAAATGTGTTTGGAAGATAGAATTAACAAATGATCATGTGAGTCTGAAGCTCCCTGACAGGGAAATCCAGCAGGCCTGAGTATCCTAGAGTGCAGTAGAAAGTCTGGGGCACCCCTGCCAAACCTGGGCTAATGCACCTTCATGACCTTTGTGCTGTATTTGCCATCCTTTTTTTCTGCGAAGCTCTGATGTGGGTATGTGGGCAATTTCTCAAGATGCACTTAGATATCGTCTATCAATGGTGATGAAGGCAGTAATTACACATGGCTCTTCCAAAGACAATCATCTCTCACCTGGGTTTCCCTCCTAGGCTTGAAGCAGTTTAGTGGCTGTAGGGCATGTGTACATGATGAGGGAAAGAAAACAGCCAGCAAAATCCCTCAGGACAGACTGACACTCATCTGCGCCAACCAGGTTTTCTGATAAGAGTTCCTTATTGTGTTCTTACTACACCTTCTCCAGGTGAACCTGGCACAGGTGACAAATACTTTCCTGTGTTGACAAAATACAAGAGAAGGCTAGAAGATGTAGACTTTGACTGGTGTGTGATGGATAAGAAGGATCACTGGCACTTAGACGAGGCTTTTTTCAGCAGGGCTGTGACTTTCAGTTCAATATAGTTCAGCTTTTTACTTTAGCATTGCTAGGTATGGAATAATGTTGCAATATTTCTTAAACAAGCCAAAGAAAGAAATAGGCTAATACTTGTGATTCAGTATTGCGAAGGTGTTTCAGGAGATTATAGCAGAAGAAGCAGTCCAGGCAGTGAGGAAGTCTAGGATCACACATACATGAATTACTCATTGTGAGACATTCAGACCAGTTCTTACCTTTGTTTGAAGTAGATTCATCTTGTTTGTCTCCTTTGGGCTTTGCCGGTGGCGGGTCTGTCTCAAATGGATTCTCCTCTTGTTCATTTGATTTTTGTGCCTTTTGTTTATTTCTTCTTTTATTTTCTTCTGCTTGCTAGTGTTAAGAGAGATGGCATTTTTCAGTGACCCAAACAGTCTCTCTAATATGAAGTAAAATACAAAAAATCGGTAATTCTCTATTCTTACACTTTGTAACTTCTTTTTAAGTTCCAAGTTAGCTTCCTTGTAGGATTTGGATGTTGCGTTGAGATAATAAATGCTCAGGCTAAATTTCAAAAAAATAGTTTCTTGTTAGACAATTATTTAAATATAAAGACTCAGAACACTCCTCTAGCAACCATTACAGTTTGTGATAATATAAGGCCTGTATCTTTTTCTCATTTATTGTTCTTAACCAGTACTAATATTTTGAACTATAATGAACAATATGGTTCCTTACATTATGAAGATGGTACAGTTATTTCAGGGGTAAAATGAAAGAAATTATTCTATCAATTAATATTCTACATTCAATCTTATAGTATTTAAGAAATATGTTTCATTAAGTCATCCTTAACTGTGAAATTACTTCTATAGAATAACTTATATAAGTTAATTCTCATGACATACCTTAAAAATGAATAAATCATATTTATTGAAGCTCCTGAACAAATAGAGTAAACAATCTGAAATACTGTCAAGAAAACAATCAAAATAACATTCCTTCTTTTTTTTTCCCAGTTATTACTTCCTTCTTCTACTAAGAAAAAACATAATATTTTCATTCCAATATATGGTATTACTATTGTGACAACTTTATGAAATTACTAGTTTTTACTATCCTGATTTAATAAGAAAATATCTGCTATGAAGTCTTTAGTTGACATAAGCAGCAAATAATTAATCAGCATATGCTGTTTCCTCTGCTTTGCCTGATTTTGCCTTGTTTTTCTTCTCTTTCTTTTTTTTCCTTCTGTTTACTTTTATTGTCCTTACCCTTTATAGCTAAGGTTTAAAATAGAATATGGCGTTAAGTGAACCTTAGCAAAATTTCATCTCGATGTTTCATATTGCTCATATAAAATCCTTTGTAATTTCTATTGTGTTCTGTAATGTCTACATTTACTTGCACTTCTGCAGTGCAAAGTTAAATCCCAGCATATCTTCGTATAGAATTAAATTTTAGTTCAGCAGTATGCTAAATACCCAATAAAGTAACACAATCAAGCAGGTTATAATGCCTTGATAAAATAGGACTCAATACAATCTCCAAGAACAAATATTCCAAATCATGACACAGGGCCATTTTTCTTTACCAGTTACTGAGTTACTCACAAAAACCTCTACTAGCCTTGTTTCACAAAGTCTCCAAAACTCTGTCTCATGCCCCTGTCCCAATAATATAGAGTACAGTCTTTATCAATTAAAGTCAATCAAGATCAGATTCACTGAAAGTTACAGAGAGTAACTCTGCTCCATGATGTTAATTTTTCTGTTGAGCTTCCTAAGGATTTATGATGTGCTGTTCTGCATATTGGACAAGATGATCAATGTCATAGCATTGCAAATTCCCTATGGGCCTTTTGCATTTTAATAGTTTTTTACCTTTTGTGGCAGGAACATTTTTTTAAAAGCATAAGTAAACAAAAAAGAAAGCCATTGAAAAAAAAATAGATATCTACCTTTCTGCAAATGTACATTAAGTACATTCAAAGAAAAGACTCATGAATTGTTTAAGTCTCTCATCACTGCACAATTAGCACTGCATTTCTTAGATATTCAGGAAGTGATGATTCAGAGTGAAAGAAACTTATCAGACCTTAGATGCAGCAAGCATTGAGTGAATATTCTGTACGTACACCATCAGCAGTATAAAGGGTAGGATAAGTCCTGGATTAGAGGCATAACCAAATACTTTCCCAAACCAGGAAGGAAAGTCGTGCTCCAGAGTTTCTGATATGACTTCAAACATCCTAGTCTTCCCACTATTACACAGAAAAGTTGACAATATCACATATGAGTATTATGGCAACCATGAATATATAAGCTAATCACACCATAACAGTCCTGGAAAAAGGATAATATATGGTATGTTAACATTATTTAAAACTTTACACTCTGAAGGGAATATTGTCTAAAGTAGTATTTATGCATTCTAAGGGGGAAGAAAGACACCAAAATTCTTATTGTATGCTAATAGATTTTGCCAGGTTACCCCCCAAATTATTCCTCAGTGAATCAGTGTATCAGTTGTAAACTCCATACCATCATACCATCAAACAAAGCATTATTTGTTCTCTATGAAGACATGTGGGAAAAAATTCAAATTCTGGTTTTTATGTTTGACAAGCAAAAAGTGGTCTCTGCCTCCATTTTTTTTTTTTCACCCAATTCTCCTCTTTCTTTGGTGTGTGCCAATGCTACACAAGTCAGTGACTGTGTTTCAGGATATTTTTGTTGGTTTTGCAGCAATCTAGTTACCTTCATATGTAATTGTTCCAGCTTATTTATAACATTATTTTCTCCTTAGATTGTTTTCCTTCTGAAGTGTATCAATAGATGTTCTGAAAATCCCTTTCTGTTTATTTTGCCTTTTCTATGCCTTGGAGCATAGAAGTTTGTCATTTTTAACCTGGACGAGAATGGCAAAATGGGTCTCTGCGTATCAATTCTAATTAGTAGTTTTGCTTAGTTGTAGGAATTGTTACCAAATTGCCACATGATTGTCCAGTCATTGAAGTTTCCTGTCACTGCTTTTCAGTCTAGTAAAGAATTTCTTAAAATAGGTCTTTTTCTTAACTCATTCTTAATGTTTTCACCCTTTCAATTAATATAAAAATTTTGCAAGTAGAATCCTTCTGGTCTTTCTCTCTCTTTGCCCTACCACTCCAGTAGATGAGAAATTCCATCCTCTGCTCTCCTCATGCTCTTCAACATGCACAAAGCTTTTTCTGCTGCACTATTGCTAATTCTGTCCTGTCTTCCCTATGCCTGGCAGGTCTCTGTTGAATTGCATATGTTGCTTTAATGAATGGATTAAATTTAAAAAAAAAAAAAAAATATTAAACCAAAACTAAACCCCAAATGATTCACAAATTTCAAAAAGGATGTGACATTGAGCTACCAACAGGAAAACGTTTTGGTTTTTATATGTAGAGGCATGCTCTACCAGTATTTATTCACTGGCTATTCAACTGTAACATTACCTATACAGAGGTTGAATGATCCTTCATCAGTTTCAAGTGCTCCCCATCAAAAGTTATATTGAAGGTTTCACTTTTTGATGAAGAAAACATATCTCTGCACGTGACAGAGAAAATGTGGCAAGAATTATCCTTCTCATTTTGAAGAGTAATCTCACCTTTTAGCTAATACACAATTCAATAACTGCTGCTACTGAGATCTGACCTCAAATGTTTTTCTCAATATGTTTTTTCTAGGACTCAAAAAAGTCTTAATTTGTATCACTTGTTTAGTTGTAAATTCTTCTCTAAATTCAAACAATTTTCTGTGTCATCAGAATTTTTGTCATGTGATTCTTTTAGGTACCTATGACTGTTGCAATGACAATTTCTGTTATTTTGCCTTTCACCAAATTTAATATAGTGAGACTTCTGCTCCTTTATAAAGTGCACTGGGGATCACACAGATATCATTTTACAACAGTCATGTATTTTTTAAACCTTTCCTTGCAACCAGAATGCCTCTTTTACAGTTCTCCCACTCTTGCTTTCTCAATATTTTGTTCAAAAACAAAGGCTAAAGACTTAAAATTTTTAATTTCTTGTCTTGTCTGTTGTTAAGTGATACAACTCATTGCAATTGTATTTCAAGTTACCTGGCAGGTAAAGATGATTAAAATGTTCCTAGACTTTCCAGGTACTGCACAGAGAAGGATAAAGTGTGCCAAAGTCTAAACTACCTTGAATTCGATATGTGTTTTCAGGGCAGGCCTAGGTGTTTAGAAAAAGATCCACAACTATGGAGGCCTTGAAGACTACAGAAACAAATTCAGCTTCACAGTGTTATTACGGACACATGAAATTCTGTGAGCTGGAGGGAGTCAAGGCATTGAAAGACTGAACCACAGTACATTTATCACACCCTCATGCATTCTGATCTGCCTTTGTAAAAGACATACAGACATTTCCTAAAAGCCATCTCTTTCAAACACAACAGATCACTGCTTTAATCCATAAGAATAATTTTTCTTCAGTGCAGCAGTAATAATTTTTTTCATTGAAATTGACAAAAGGAAAAGTTTTTCTGTTCTACACCTCAAATAAAACTTCCTAAATAACTAGTCAGCTTTCCAGGATTCCCACTTCAGGAATTATCCACAATGAGAAATACATCACAATTAGACACTCAGTATATCAGGTGCTAATTCTTATTATAAAGGCACTTTTTCATTACTGCCTCATTCACTGTTATGTGCGGAAGCAGTTCATTACAACAATTGCAAAAGATGGAGGTACAATGCAAAGAACCTGAAAGGACCACAGTCAAAAGATGGTGGGATGGAGACAATGGTGTACACAGCAGGCAGTGTGGAGAGAAAAAGGATGAAAAGCAGCATAGCCATGTAGAAGTTATTGGATCTGGAAGCCTTGAAGACCCGTTCTTGGGGTACATTGCAGCACATCACTGCCCAGCACTGCAGGTACATCGATGTGTGGAGACGGAACACATTGATTGCTGGGAGACATGGAGCATAAAAAGATCCCATCCTAGAAGAGAAAAAAAATAAATAAAATAACCACTATATTATAGGACTTCTGTCCTTCCAAGTATGCTACAGATTCCCTCTGTCAATGTGTTTTGCACACTGTGAACTCAGAAATTCATATAGCCAACTTTATGGGGCTTTTTAACTGGTTTTTGCTCCTTTTTAAAAAAGGTTGAATGTGTATGAAGAGAATTATGTGTGTGAACTTTTTGCTTCAAAGTCCTTTTTCACTGCAAATTAAATGAGGACTTGGTGAAATGTTATTCACTCTTAATTTTTTCAGATAGCATCTTGCTTGTATTGTGTCATAAAATGATGGCCTTTTTTTAAAAAAAACCTAGTTATTACCAATTCCTACAGCTAGGTATAAACAAAACAATTTCATTCATAATTTATTATTTTTATTTATATACTAGCACTTTTTTTGGAAGGATATTTTTGCTTGACATTTATTTTAGCTGCTGTTGCTGGGGAAATTTAGTGCTTTATGCCAACAATCTGTTTATTGACTCTGTTAAATATGTTTTTTTCCTTATTATATATGGTTGCATGGTTATGACACAAAAATATTTGGCACATTTTTATTTTCATCACACATTGTTTCTTATGTCATGCTGACTGAAGAGCAGCTAGATTCATTTTTCTGGCAAAATGGTACAGAATACAAGAGATTGGGAACCTGCTGCTTCCTTAATCCTTGCCCTTGTGATCAGGTGAAAGGTAATCGAGCTAAGCTGCTTTGTCCCCAGGTGCCTCAGACGTTATATTTGGAAACAGAAAATACATTTACATTAGGGTTGGAAAGACCTTCTGACCTACAGAAAAATGACAGGCTTTATTATATTAACATATCCCCTTCCTCTTTTCATGTATCTTAAATTAAAAGATAAAGGGCTTTACTGAAGCCATGGCATTTACCACACAAAAAGCCTGACCAGCCAAGTCATATTAAATGTATAAAATTTGTCCTCAGCAAGAACTGAGAAGTCAAGTGCTTGCAGAGATGAGTTCCTGAGGAAGACTGAGCATGTTGCATGAGGACTCTACATGCTGGTGTTCTTTACCAGTCATGTAAAGTCCAAAAATAGAATGAAATACACCTTTCCTCCTCTGCATCTAAGGACTAATGCTGAAGTAGTAGCATTGTTTTTTAAATGTTTTAAATGTTTTAAATATTTTTTAATTTTTTTTAATATTTATCTGTGCAGTCACATGAATGTGACTGCACAGATAAATATAAACACATTTGTTTTAAGGTAAAAAGGCCTTTTTGCACAGGAACGTGGGAAAAGAATGATAAGATTCACTGAAAGGCTAAATTTCAAAGCAAAACACTACAGCAAGCAGTCAGTGGCCAAAAGCATAAATATAATCTATGCAGATTTTTACCGGTTGGTCTTACGAACTCAGTGGAAAATCCTGATGTATGTGATGCAATAATCTCAGTCCATAATTAGTTTTGAATTGTTCCAGCTGATTGCAGTGTACCAGAATTTGGTATATATTGCATATACTTCCATCAAATTAAAGAAATGGGACATGATCAGGATTTCAGAAAAATCCTTCACAGATACAGATAAATCCCACCATCCTGCAGGTACAACATGCTTTGCCACACCTACCAGATCATGCCTTGGTTAAAGATCAGTCCCAGCACATTTCCACTTATATCAAACTCAGAATATGATGGCTGAAAGAAATGATACAGATGTTTTCATTAGGTTTGCACAAAGGGTTTTTAAATGAATTAGAGTAGATGAAAACTCTCATTTTGAGTAGTAGCAGCACACTGGCATGATGTTACAAGGCCTCTTGCATCTTATGAGGCAATCATGAAATAAACTATGTAACTCAAGGCTACAAGGTAGTCTCTAATATAGTTTGCAACATTTTACTGAAAATCTTTTCCGACATTTGTTCAGAGTCAGATGCTAATAGAAAATTAAAAATCATTCTGGATACTGAGGAAATTTTAAAGCAACAATTCAGAAAATTTCCATTGGAGTGGACTCTGGTTGTCAAAATATTTTGTCCTCCAGCACAGCAGCAGCAGTGAAATTTCATGTGATGAATGTGATTTAATTGATTTAACACCCAATTCAACTCTTGCACTATTTTTCTTTTTTTTTTCCTATTCCAGCTATTGTACTTTTAGTTTTTCTTTTAACATTGATAGAGGTTGCCAATAATTTTCTTTTTTTTTAATATGAATTATTTATTTAAGTGTTGACTCTAATTTTTCCTTTAAGATTCAGAACCTTAAGAACTTCATGGGGTCTCATTATCTCTTTCTTAGGTGAAGAAAGCCCTGTATCATACATTTTTATTTCCAGTGTGGATGCATAAATACCCCAAAAAAAGTTTCATAGTCTTTTATTTCTGGACTAATAATTTTACCCTTTATTCTGATTTTTCAAATCGTTAATCACTTACCCATCTCTTTTTTTACCTTAATTATTAATTTCTTATTTATGAATATTTCCAGTTGTAAACATTGAAAATACTAAATTTAAGCAACAATTGAAAGGCAACACGTTAATCTGTGTTGATATGCATCACATCAAAACTTTCTGCTAAGAAATTGGTGGCTTTAAACTTTTTGTTTATACCTGAATGTCTGTTTCAAATATATTATTTATACTTTTACAAATATTATTTATATATTTATACACTCTAGCAGTGTTTTGCATGATTCACCATAATGATGGACAAAAAGACCATGAATAATGCATATATTCCAGTTAGTAATCATATTCATAACTGATAGAGGGTAAGAGAGGCATGAGATGCAAAAATAACAATTCCCTTACGGCTGAACCAAGATAAAGTCATTCTACTGAAGTCTTCAACTAAAGCCACAATTTTGACTTGTACTGTGCTGTGCTGTTGGAATATTTGAAGTTCCTGTACTCTTTCTGTGCAATTTTGTGCATACACACACACACATATATATATATGTGAAGTAATATATTTGTGTCACATGTATTTATGAATCTACTAACATAAGGAGAAAAATTAAAGACATTACTAACATTACACTTGAAAAGCAGTTAACTAAAGAGATCTGTAGAGGTTAGAATATCAAAAGAAACGTGGAGATACCAATAAGATCATATAGAATCAAATAATGTATGACTGCTTTTTCTAACATAGGTGCTAGCACTAACAGATTAAATCATTTGCAATGCAATTTTTAAACAAATAAAAATAAGTTCTTCCCACATCACATGCATGTTAATCTCTGGAATTCTTCACCAAAGGATATCTTGATCATCAAAATATTTTTTTTGTAGAAAAAGGCTAAAAATTAATGGGTATATATCCATGGCCACTAACCACAGAGACATAGGTATAGCTACTTCCTAAGGAAGGTTTTCAAATGAGCTGTTTCCAGAAATTCTGTGATTTCCAGTTTCAACTTCCACTTCCAGCTGTTGTTTCAGGCAGCTTACTGGACCTGGGGGCTACAATGGACCAGACCATTACAGACATTCCTATACACTGACAAAGTAAAATGTTAATTATAAAATGGTTTTAGGATCCCCTACAAGCAGATATGTTGTTGCCAATTTTTCTGTTCATGCTATATTCAAATTCCTCCATTTGATTTTGATATTACAATAGTTATTACCTGTTTGACCACAAACTGACTAACTGGTAGTCTTTGTCTCTATCCCCACACTAGTCCTGTTAGAAGGTAAAATGTAAAAATAATGCTGAAATTTCATTGGAGTTAGCAAGTAAGAATGAGACTGCTGCACCAGAAACAAGAGTTTTTTATCAGAAAACATGAAAACTTTCACTTCCTCTGGAAAATTGGGATTTCCCAAGATGCAGTTCTTAGCAATGCAAGAAATTGTTATTTGTATGAAGATAAAATTTTAACAAAAGTAGGTGAAAATTACAGCTATAATGACTGCTTATGCAGAGGTACTCTTGATAGTCTTAAATTGCATAGCACTTTTCTGTACTTCACAGTAAGTACAAAAGAGGCTTCAGGAGCTTCATAAACTTTGGCAATACCATGACTATTACTTAAAATATGAAGAACAACATCAGACCGCTGAAAGCATAAGTAGCTGGCAAATTTAACTTGGATCAGGTCAGTGTGAGGCTGCAAGTCGCAACTCCCAAATGAAGAGTTCTGTGCCTGCTTATGTTATGGGCCTTACTCATTTTACATCAGCTAAACTAACTGTAATGAAATGCGGATATATACATATATACACACATATAAATATATATCTATATATATATGCATACATACATATATACACGCACATATATATACATACACACCCACATATACATATACATATACATCATATACATATACATATACATACATATATATATATATATATATAAATACTTCTAGAACAGGATCTTTCATATTTTTCTCCACAAGAACTATGTGCTTGAAGACTCTATCCAATCAATGAGATTATATTCTGTGAAATTTTCAAATAGTAAATGTGGAAAATGTGTGTTTTTACAAAGAAAATAAAATTTGCTCTTACAAAATAAAATAAATTAAAGAAGTCCTAAAGTCACCAAAGTCTAAAGAAGAAGAAAAATATTAAGACATAAGTAAAATGCAAGAAAAGCTTGTAGTTCAGGGATTTTGAAGTTGGTGTACCTAACCAAAGGTTAACTCTGTAGCATAGAAAGGAAAATTAACTTTGTTACCAAATTGTGAAGTGATGGATAGCAAAGACATTTGAAAATCAGATACTTACAAATCCGTACTCCAAATCCCAGCACCAGCAATAATTGAAAAACCTAACAAAGACAGCTCTCAAAAAATCGCCGATTAGAATTGTGATGTATGTTGTCATCATGTCGGAGACTGTCAGGCGCACAAATTCCTGTTAGAGCAACATTCTCTTTTAAGAATGCATTTAAGCAATTAATAGTTACGATAATAATTAAATACTAGATCTGTAATTATGCTTATCCTGTTTCAACATGGACAAAACTCTTGACCTTTCTACATTCACTGATTCTGTAATGTGCCAGAACTACTGCCCCTCATTTCCTAGTGTTCTTAAAGTGCTTTTGACCTCTTTGACTTTGAGAAGATTTAAAAAAAAAAGAGGGGCTAATTTTTCTGTCTATATGGTCCCTGCTGGAGATTTATTCATTCAGGAGGACATATTGTCAAAGTGATGGAGAAACAGCAAAATTGTTTCAATATTGAATTTGTTGTCATGGTCAAATCAACAACAATGAAATAGGATCAAATAAGGGGAAAGGGTATGTTAGAATATTGTTTGGAAACCACATTTTATACTAGCGGGTCAATAAGAATGAATGTTCAACTGAATACAATAAAATATTTGAGCAGATTTTCCACCAAAGTTTTATTGTCCTTTGGCATTATTTTGCTTGGTTAAAGACAGAGATGCCTTATGAAAAGCATACTGCTGTAAGAGCTGTCTTACATACATGTCCCTTTTGAGCTACTCCTTTATTTTTTCAAAATTAGTAGACAAGCAAGGCAAAGATGTCATCAGGAAGATGAAAATAAATTAAGAGGAGAGAGGACAGAAGAGAGAAAAAACAAATGCTTTCATTTCTGTCACCTAACAGAAGAAAGATTTCCTGTTAGACAGGATTCAAAGAAAATAAAATAATCTTTGAAAAACTTTTAGTTCAAGAGAAAGTCCCACATCTGCTTCTCCTCACATTGTCTCACTTGTTAGCCACAATAAAGAGGATTTAGATATCATATCCTGTAAGAGATTGTATGACCTGTTTTCAAATCTGAGCTCCAAGCACCTACATTACCTGTCCTACCATTGTTTCCCAACATGGTCCTCTGGGGACATCGGCAGGATCCACCTGTATTGGAGGAGCAGTTGAATTTTCTGGAATAGTACCATTGTACAGACTGGCTTCCCATATTGTCATGTTATATTTGACAATCTTTTCTTCTTCCAACTAAGCAAAGAAATGAATCAGGGGTTAAAAATCAACATGAGCTTGTTATGAACCCTCAAGCTTGTCTATTCAAAGATACCCATTGCTAGCTTAGGTAAATGTACTTTGCAGAACAGAAATAAAAGAATGCCTTTCACTGATATGTATGTGACTGATGGGAGTGCCCAGCAACCTGTCAAACATAGTGAAGGGAAGAAAGTATCTTGCCTTGAGGTTGATTTCGTCCATTAGGGCAATAATGAAAGTGTAGAGATTGCCAAGAAAAAGAGCAAAGATTCTTCCCAGCTGCCATCTTAGAGCTATTCGAGGATGGTAATTTTCCAGAGAACTGATTACATCAAATAAAGTTGGACAGAACATTCCTAAAAGTGACATAACCGTGTTCACCTGAAGATAGGGAAAAAAGTTTACAGTGAAGTTAGAGACAAATTATTCTATTAATTCTGATTTGGGTGAAAAATGTATTTCCATTGCTACTTTTATTTGGTATTTAATTTAATGAAAACCAAAATTGACTCTAAGTATCACAAGTTGATGAAATCCACACAGAGTCACAATCTGCCTCTTTCCACTAACTTCCCCCTTCCATGACACACTAGACAATTTTATCTGAAATGTGTTCTGACAGAACTAGAAACTGCTGATACAGAGAGGGAGATAAAAAATTTACAACATTGAAGAGAGAGAAGGGGAGTCAGAGAGAAAAATATATTTTCCAAAGTCATCAGCATCCTTTATTATGCTGTGAACTTTCTCTGGATTCCAGAAGTGGGTTATTTGATATTTTAATGTTACTTTCTCAGTCAGTCTTTGGTGTTGAAAATTCTGGATTGATCTTCCTTCTTCCATCATCACCCATCTTACCAGCTTTGTACCTTACAAAAAGCTTAACACCTTTTTGCCGTACTTTAAGTCAGGTATGCACTTTAGATACCAGCTCAGAAGATAAGCTTAAAGTAACAAACTAGTTTTGCAACATGCACAGTAGCGTCTTTGCTAAGAAAGTAAAACCTTCCCAGGTTTTCAAACAGCACACTGACTTCAGGGGCATACACACACTGTTGTAGCAAAAAAAATCACCCTCTTCGCTATACATCTCTATCAGGCAGGGTGCACCTCCTTTTGAAGAAAGCATTAGGCACAGATTAGGCACAAAAAAATTGCATGGGACATTTGGACAGAGCACGTGGAACTGGAAGGCTTCAGTTTCAACCTGTTGCTACACTGCAGTGTTGCATCCATGAGGTCTCAAATAATTTTCTCTGTGCCCACAGATCCATCACTCTGCTTGGGCCAGTCACAGGAGAAAAGCAAGAAGAGAGTGGGTTCCTTGAAGAGATCTCATGAATCCACAGAGTGTCTGGAAAACAATCTAAGAGCACAGAGGAGGAAATGTGAAGCCCTTTAATGAAAGCTAAATACTGAGGGATATTTGAAAGAAGCAAAGTAGAAATTTGATGAAGTAGAAAGCAGAGAGACCTACACGATTCTTATGTTAGACATTTTTCACCCACACAAAGTATTTAAACTACTGGGGGAGGGAAAAGGCAGCATGCAAAGCAGAGGAACACAATTTAAAACCACATCTATTATAGAAATAGCACGAACTTCATTTCTTTCCCACCACCCGTAGTTCTCCAGACCTTCCAAGGCAAATTGCTGGGATCTTCTGACAACAAAAAAGATGAGGTAGCCACTTCCAGCAAGCGTGCATAGGGCTAAGAAATTAGCAAGAACCCTTAGGAATCGAGTCAAATGAATATTTTCTTCTTTTCGGCTCTCCTGCTCCTCCACAATTGCTTCCTGCACTTGTTAGAAAGAAAAGAATATTATCAATACCATAATGGTCAAGGCTCCACATTGTCTCAGTTGTTAGAAGTCAGTTAAATAAATTGCAAAGATGCAAATGAACATCTGGGGTTCATGTTTTGAGATGAATGTATATTCTGTCACAAAATCCTGTTCAGGTCCTGGAAGATTCTGGGGTTTTAGCTCCCCAGGGTTTCCTTTGCCCCTGTTGGGTGTGCCCACAATGAGTCTTGTCACGCTTGTATTCATGTATGAAAAAAAATCTAAAATGTTCTTTCAGCTTGCAAGATGATACAAGGTTGAGTGGTACAGCAGAATAAATGTGTGATTGTCTGTCAGAAAAGGAAATGTCATGTTTAAAAATGTGCATTTGTGAGAAAAATGTTTTACTCTAGAAGTCTGCAACTCAAAAGAATGAAATTATAGTTGAGATGTGGGAATCCAAAAAGAAAAATTGGACAGCGCAGAGTTTCAGACTGCACAACAAAATGTTTGCCCCACATTTACCCTTGATCATAACTGGTAAACATTAAGACTCTGAGGCAGTTATAAACTCCAGTTTTTACTCTTGCCTGGTGAAAGAGCTTTTGGTCTGGAGTGTCCACATGAAAGGAAGTTTTGTTACAGCTTCTTTGTTTAGAGATCTGTTGCCCCGAGGGGAAGCTGAACAGCATTGTAAAAATTGCCTTTCATGGCTCTGCTCCTTTTACAGCATGTGTTTGTCACATAAACGACAGGAGACTGCAACAGCTTTCAAACATGACTCCCACGACCTCAGCTAAGCCACGACTTCTCCCTTTCTTTCTGAGGTTCTTTGCTTGTTTGCAGCAATTACAGTAAAATTTCATGAGTTGATTTCTCAAAATTAAGCCATTTTCTCGACAGAGTTTTATTCTTTCCCAAATAGCTTTCAGCATCTGCTCTTAGTTGGCAGGCAGGAAGCTCTTACAGATTCAGTGCTTTCAATCAGTATTTCTCCCATAATTGCTTTCTTGGAATCTTCTCTTGATGACTTACACTTGAGGGCAGTGCTCTGTTATGCCTGCAGCTGAGGAGGTGGGCAGGGTGAAGGGGGTGTGGTGGCTGTGGACAGGGAAAGTGCAGCTGAGCAGAGCAGCCGGTGCTCACAGTGTCACACTTGTCAGTGTGACTGTGAGACTGGCACCTTCCTCATTGTCTTACAGCAGTGCGCCTATGTGTTCCCTGCACATTATTGCATTGAAAATTAAATCTTAATTTGCATGCTACACTAGTGTGTCCCAGCCACCCAACAGCACAAACATATTCTTTAACATTCAACATATAGAATATATCCCTCCACTGTTTTCACAGCCCTGCATCTTACGTCTTGCCCTAGATTCCTTACACAACTACTCTTGAAATCAATATACCCTATACACTGGAAAGAGGCCTAAGATATGCCTAGCATATTGGGCTATATTTTATAATTAATTTGAAAGTAAGACATTTTCTTTCTGTAAAACAAGTATAAACTCAAAATTCTGAGGTCAGTTCTTCTGATAAATAGCCCTATACAGATTATTCTATTATTTTGTCTTATGATATCTCTTCTCTGTAACAAGAGAAGTTGACAATGTGAGGTTCCAAAAAGGGGAGCAACATTTTCAAAAAAGTTTTTCAGGCAAATACCATAGAAACTGGAAGCCGTCAAAGATGAGAAAAAAGAAAATATTATTTTTACAATAGAATCAGTTCTCTAAAACTGGTACTGCCAGCAGAGAGAACACAAAAGATGCTAGTGTTATTTCTTTCACAATTACAAAGAAAAAAAAATCTGATGGCAAGACACAGAGACCCAGAGGGTTGTACAGATGCCAATTTGAGTACAGGTTTCTCAGCCTCAGCACACCTTACTCTTGACCTTAATTCCACCTGATTCACACCAGTGTGGAAGTCAAACCTGTTGCCTCTCCTTGGTAAACTCTGTTTTACCTTAAAGCTTGTTGTGATGGAGGCAAACTTATTATCTGCTGTCTCAGGATTGCCAATCAGGTAGTCCCAGCTTGTGAACATTTTCCAGCTGAAATTAAAACTAGTGTCGTCCCCACCACCATCATCATTTGCATTCTTTGCCATTCTACAGAAAACACAAAGATACAGGAAGACCTTGTTAGCACTAGTTCTGCTTTGTGGGCACGACTTTTAAAGGGTTCCTAATTTCTAACTTTTTTCCTGAAAAAACTCTACATCATTCCTGCTGTCAGTTATGCTTTACTAAATCTTTATTTCTGAAACAAGTGAGCAATATGGAGATTTTCATATTTAGACACTTTATGAGCTCACAGCAAATACTTTGATGAGGAGAATTAATGTATTTCATTAACCTCTCAGAGAAACACTGCTGGATAAGAAGCTTAATAGAAAAACGATGTTGAGAACATTTCTTAAATAGAAAGGTGCAGCACATCCTGAACTGCTATAGACTTTATTAGAGAGTTCAAAACAGAAAAAGAAGAAAAATCCAATAAGCAAAATATTCTAAAATAACAATAAACAAAATAAATGAATAAATCAAACAAAACACATAACAAAGATATAAGAAATAAAATAAAAATATAAAAATAAATATAGATCTTAAAATAAATCTAAGTATAAATATAAATATAAAATATAATAAGACAAGACAGAAGAAAAAGTGGTTTTAACATATAGAATAGCACTCATACAACAATCTTCGCTATCATCTTCTATGCATATACAAGAATATTTATTACAGTGTCCAGAAACATCACATTATTTCTTCAGAGAGGTATTTCTTCAGAATAAACTTAATCTTGTTTTCAAAGTTCTCTGTTTTAAAGGGGTTTCATTCATGTAAAAACCATGGTATTACTTTGCCTACTTTGTCACCTAATTCAAGAAGTCATTAAACACAAGGAAATAGTGTGCTGATAAGACACAAATAACTTAGTCATCAGTACTTCTGGTCAGGAAAAAGTAACACTTTTTTTTAATTTCAATAATCCAGCAGAACTATGTTATTAATATTAATGCATTCTATGTGCCACATTTTTAAAAGTCCGGTAAACTATATGCTCTGAAATCTACGATGAGAATAGTGAGTAAATACAGAAAACCTTTCTGAGATGCCAAAAATCAATACCAGGGTTGGTATTACCCATAAGAGTCAGACATCACAAAAGGTTTTTGGTAAAGTCTGCCCTGCTTCTGATTTATAAACTAAGACATTTCCTTCTCAAGAGTTTCTAATGAAATAATGAACATTGTGGTAAGAATATAATTTCTTTGCAATCAGAAATGTTTCAGTTTTATGTTATATGCTGCAAGATCTGAAGAGAGGAGGCCTACATCTAAATACTTCCCCTAAATAACATAATAGTTCTTATAATCCTCACTATCTCTTTCACACAGACCTTTCTCAGTTCTCAGTCAACAGCAGAAAAATGACAGTACCTCCTGATACATTGCTTTTAGTTTCTGTTCTCACTGTGCTTATTTCTGGAGAAACAGAAAAGAGTGGAAGACAGCAAGACAATATTACCTAAATATTGGTCATCAGTGTCATATGGCTAGATGGAAAGTTAGCATACACAATGTAATTTTTTTCTTAAGGATATTCCTTTGTTTTGAGCTATGGGGTTTTCCTGCTATCAGGAATATTTTTTTGTCCGAGTTAGAGTCACTGAAATAAAATTGTCTGAGACTAAGACTTTTCTAATCTTGGTAGTTATTTTATCAAAAATATTTTAAAATCTATTTTTGAACTAAATCAATTGTTATTTTATTGTACTAGTTTACTTTCTCTCCAAAAATACATATATGTGACTGAAGACATTTTTTTTTTCTCAAATGATTGTTGCCTTATGCAGGAAGCACATTTGAAAGCAGAACATGAATTAATCTAGTGCTCATGCAAGTAGAAAATACTGGTTTCAGAACAAAACAATGGAAACACATAACTGCATTTTTCTCTATGTTTAAAAGTGACTTTGAGTCTTGAACTGCAAGTTTCTGATTTTTTTCTCTACAGGTTTTTTATAAAACCACTGCTAGAGGTGTACTATTGTGTTAGGTGGTCATCTTGCTTGAACCAAGGGTATTAAAGATTATATTAATCAACATTTACTGTGGACTGTGAGCTACATGCAGAATTATTTGGCATATGCTTCTTCCTTGTGTTCTTCCTTCTTAAAGGAGTTTAACTCACATAAAGTACTACTGAAGGTAGAATTATGGAATTTCCTGGATTTTAGATGAAAATCTACTGGATGCCAAGTATTATGAAAAGATGGGCTGGCAGATCTCTTCCTCACTTAACACATTCATTTTTAATTTTGAAGTTCAGGAGAGAAGTGTTTTGTTACTTCAGTAAAGATTTATTCCCACTTTCACAACACTGTAACAACTGTAACAACTTCTGGCGCAGAAGAACACATAAACAAATACAGGTTGAATAAGTCTTACATAATTTTCACCTTGCACTTGATCTTGCATTGTCCTGTACTGAGAATTAGTGTATTTTTAAAAAAGACAGTCTCCAGTCAACAGTGGAATTACCTGCCCTTTTGAATGTACTATTTTCCAAAGCCAAGGAGAACTTACGTTCGAGTGACAATCATAAAGCTATAGCCAATAGACCCAACTCCAACAAGGAAATATGAAAGAGGCATCCTGAACTTGAGCCACCCGATTGTCCTCTGGTTATTGTAATAACCATAAAAGAGTACAGAATACTGTGCAAAGCCCTGAAAAGTCAGAAAAAAATTATAAGGTTACTTTTCATAATAATGCATATAATCAGTAAATGTGTTAATAGCAATATATTAAAACATTCATTTCAGCGAATTCAAATTAGTTGCAAATATCACTGTAATAAAGCTCACAGGATAGAAAATGTGTACCTTTATTTTAAAAAGACATAGAATATTTCATAGCCACTTCAAAATCTTTTAAAACTGGTCATTAACAATCCCTCTATGATTAAGTGAGTCAAAACTTCTTCATAATCACACTTCTTGTAAAGAAAGAAACACATTGTCTTACAAAAATTCTTTTTCAGGTTACTTGCAGATAAAATCCCATATTTTTAACTTAATTTTCACATTTCTAAAATTTATTTGCCTGAATTTGATATGAAAATCTCACATGCCTTCTTTGTCTAATAACAATTGTCTGCTGTTCATTAGGTGATCATTCAGTATATACGACAACCAATAGGTAGGGGCATTTTATAGGCGATTATTCAGTGCATAGATATTTTGCACACTTAGACTTAATTCCAAGGCTGTAAAAAATGCAAGATAAATTCACTGTCTTTCTCTGCAATTCAAAGTCTATCTTCTTTTCTAAATGTCATAATATTAATTACCCTCTCTCCTACTGGTCAGACAGATGATTTTTCTAAATTTCAACAGTACCTTATTAACTGTCAGAAATTGTTGATGTCTACATGGATCAAATAGTTAAATCTGCCTGGTAATTCTCAAGTTAGTGCAAGAATTAATCTCCTAGAAGAAGGCCAAAGCCAAAGCCTTTACCAGGACAGCTCAGCACATGAGTAGCTGCATGCACAGCAGTAGCAAACCTCCTCCAACCAGATATAAGAATTTCAAGTGCAATACATAGTATTTCACCGTGTAGTTGGAGGATAAACCATGCATAATTTTGACAGTAATACAATAATGCAAACGGTTGGTAAATTAAAAAAACATTTGCTACCTTTGTGTTTTTCAGTTGCCCACTTTCCTTAAAATTAGTAACATCTTTCTTTTGTTTAATTTTTCAAAACATGCACTTGATTTGTTGAAGTTTTTACTATATGTGAAATGAGTCACAGGCTTATTTGGAAAACCTAATTCACAATTCTAAGCTGAAAATCAAATATTAATATATGGCATACATAAATATTATTTTAAATATCTTGATCCACATATCTCATTTTTCTTCATCTCTGACTAGATTTGAGATATGTACTTCTGTATGAGGGATAAAAAAATGCTCATCTCTAATAAGGCAAGTATTCTAATAGAGCACATTTCTTGATAAGTAAAACATCTACACCATTCAGGAAACATTCAAATTCAGTAGTATTTATATTGCATATTTTTGGTCACCTATAGCATCTTATAATTCCGTCTTAGTCCAGGTTTCAATACAGCCTAATGAAGCTCTGGAAAGCCTTTTGGGTCCCCAAAATTATTACAATGCCTTTTTAGTCTCTGTGTTCTGCAAGTCAGGGGTAATTCCTGCACTGTTTATCATTCAGTTTGTTGATACCACAGCACTTCACCATAAGATTAGAAATAACTTAATCTCTGTAGAAGTAGGTGTGCATGGAAGATGTCTTTCACTCCTTTCTGAGCCTAACATAAAAGATTACTGATTGAATGTGTTATTGCAATGAGACTTGAGAGTCTAATATTTTATGACTGGATTATAATCTGAAAGCTATATGTTCAAATTGAATTCCAAGTAGAATATACCAAAATCCAAATATGCTTCCTTTTGCCATGTCAGTAATGTAAATCAAGCACAAAAGAAAGCAGAATGGGCATGTTGAGCTCATCTTTTCTCGTCTTAGAGAATAGTTAGGTATTATGATCCATTTATAAAGAGATGTCTCTGCCCAAAATAAGGTGACCATAAGAGACCACTTTGAATTCAACAGCACAGATTTTACTTCATGGTATGTGTGAGGGGGAGAGAGACACAGAGAGAGAGAGAGAGAGGAAGAAATGGAAGTGAGGGGGTGTAAGAGACAGAGAGGGAGAAAGAGAGATGGAGAGACAGAGACAGAGAGGTTAAGTAGAAAGATAAAGATATCCCTATCACAACGTGGATTCATGAGGCATCCTGTCAGTCCTTTTTCACCCTGGGCTTCTCAGTGGAGGAGACATTCTTCTGTGGTATCACCTTTATACAGTCCAAGTTCCAGGTGTCCATGAGGTTTCCATGATTTGAGATGGCATGTGGATAAGCACTTGTTTCCTTTCTCACAGTTGGCCACAGGGGGAATTTTTGTCCAGATGCTAACCAAGCTTTCACCCTTGTTAGACCTGGAATTAACTACTGCAGCATCTGTGCTAATCTCAGGTTCCATTATCTTATGGGGACAGTGTTTCTTGCTGCATTTTTAAAGTTCTTATGTAGGGCTTGGAGTTCTTGGATTTTGTTGGAGTTTTATTTCAGATAAAGTACTGATTGCTGATGTGTGATCATTTATTTCTAAAGTACCTGGTAGCATACAAGTGTTGCTAGAAGATGAAAGGTATTATTTCCTGTGCTGTTTAAACAATAATGTCATTGTCTTCAGGCAATATTTGACAATCTGACATGCCTCAAGAAAAAAATTTTTTCCCCTCAATCTTTCAGGGAATACATCTCTTTCATTGCCTTACTCTATGTTTATTAGGTTTGCATTTGTTCCCTTTGTTGACTGCTACATTGTTACTTATTGTACTTTCTTCTTCACACCTGTCTGTTTCTGACAATTATTAAAAACTTTTCCTGTCTTTCCACCATGCCTTCATCCATCTTCTCTGGAACACATTTATTTTACAAGCTGTGTTCTGATCTTCTATATAAAGCTCTTCTGGCAAAATCTTCAAGCTGCTGTAATTCCTTTTTTCTCCAATATTTCCCTGACATTTTTATTTCTCATTTTATAATTTCAGTATCATTATCTAAGTCCCCAGCCACATGTTTAGATATATTCTTACTGTCACTCAAATATACAACCTCTAATGAACTAGATGAAATGACATTTCATGAAGTAGTCATTGCAAAATGCTACATACATATATTTTTAGAAAGATCTTCCAACCCTTTTTTTATCCAAGGAGAATCCATCACTGGCACTGTATGTAATCAAAGAGATAAAATGTGTGGAGCTCACTATTATTTTTAATGTGCTTTCTTATCTTTTTTTTCCTAATTCATACTGCATTTTAAAATTCAGAATCTTAATCACATAAAAGCAGAAGACCAAATTCACACTTCAGAAATGGAAACCCAGTAGCCCAGAATGACAAACCAGCTTTGAGATATTTCCCCGTGTGTCTTTCGATTGCTACATGCAAGACATGCTTGTGAATATCAAGCTTCATTATGTGTTTTGTCTGAAAGATACATCTGTACAAAGAGCTTGTGAAAAAAATATGTGATTAATTTTCTTGTGAATTATCTCCTGAAATACTTCATATTAAATAACTGAGCATTAAACAATGAAGTAATTGTGAATAAAAGGCATGTGGATATGCAATATTGCAAGATAATGCACTTACACTAAAATCCCAGAGTGTAGCAAAATTCATAGCAGTTGCTTCTTCAGCTCTTGGGACAGTTTTTCTAGGCAAAGAGCCATACGGCTTACCCATCAAAGCCTGAAACCAAAAAAATGAGAGTCATTTATATTTTAAAGCAAAATAGCAGCAAAGGAAATGGACAGTGAATTGTAATTACTTTGAGAGACTGGTTTTATGTTCCTAACTCCCTAATGAGAAAGACCTAATTCTACAATTCCTTTCACTGCTCCTCACATTACTGATTGCAACTGTGCTTAGCATATGCATTCAGGGGTGTGTTCTAAATTTTAAGTTCCACTAGTATCAGTGGATTGCTAACTGTACCTCTTACATTCAAAGGCAACACAGAAGTGCATCCATATTTCTCTAATGAGTGGTGTTTGTCTTAAAAAAACCAAAATTTTTTTTTTCCACTATGGATTTTATTGGGATATTTTAAATGAAACGTATGGGAAGATGCTAGGGAATCAGTTTTTGGTTTCTGACAATTCCCCTCCTGCTGGCAAGATGCTTGTTCAGGCACAGTACATCTCCTCATGGGGTCCTTTCCAGGCTCACCCTGAAAACCATTGGCTTGTTCTGTCTTGGCTTCTAAGGAAGATCACAGAAGGACACAATACACTGAGTTGAAATGGATCCACAAGGATTATCAAGTCCAACTCATGGCCCTGCAAAAGATCATCTCAAAGAGTCACATCATGTGCCTGAAAGTGTTGTCCAAAAACTTAATGAATGCTGTGAGACTTGGAGTTGTGACCATTTCTCTGGGGAGCCTGTTCCAGTGCCCAACCATCTTCTGGGTGAACAACCTTTTTCTGATATGTAGCCTCAATCTCACCTGACACAACTTCAGGCCATTCTCAAGGGCCCTGTCACTGTCACCACAGAGAAGAGATCAGTGCTGCCCCTCCTCTTCCCCTCATGAGGAAGTGGTAGATTGTGATGATGTCTCTCCTCAATCTCATTTTCTTTAGGCTGAGCAGACCAAGCTACCTCAGCTTCTTCTCATACAGCTTCCCCTGTAGGCCCTTCATGATCCTTTGGATAATCTCACAATATCAACAGCTTGATGTCTCTTTTATATTGTGGCACTTAAAGCTGCCCCAGCACTTGAGGTGAGATTGCCACAGAGCAGAGGGGATCAAGACAAGCCCCTCCCCTGCCCAGCTGGTGATGCTGTCTCTGATGTTCCCCAGGACACGCTTGGCCCTCCTGGCTCATGTCCAGCTTGCCACTGATGAGGACCCCCAGGTCCCATTCCATGGTGCTGCTTTCCAGCATCTCATTCCCCAGTCTGTGTGTACATCCAGGGTTGTCCTATCCCAGTGCAGAATCTGGCACTTTCCCCTGTTGAACTTCATGTGGTTGGTCATTGCTCATTCCTCTAACTTGCTGAGATCTCCCTGCAGGGTCTTCAAGGGAGTCAACAAGTCCTCTCAGTTTTGTGAAGTTCCTCTCAGTCTGTGAAGTTGCTTAGTATCCCTTCCACTCCTGAGTTAATTTATGGAGATATTGAAGAGCACAGGGCCAAAAATGGAGCCCTGTGGAACCCCACTGGTGACAGATCACCAGTCTGATGTCACCCTATTCACTAGCACCATTTGTGCCAAACCCCCGAGCCAGTTGCTCACTCACCTCATGATGTTTTTATGCAATTGTGTGCTGCACATTTTGTCCAGAAGTATACTGGGCGAGACAGTACTGAAAGCTTTTCTGAAATCCAAAAATAGTGCATATACTGGCGTCCTTAGATCAACTGGTTGGGTTACTTTGTCATAAAAGGATCAGAGTTTGAAGAGCAGGACTTTCCTCTTATGAAGCCATGGTGGCAGCGAATAGCCACATTGTTCTTCAGGTGTTTTTCAATATCTCTCATAAAAAACTTCCCCTTAACTTTACCAGGCACTGAAGTGAGACTGACAGGGTTCTCCTTCTTGCCCTTCTTGAAAATCGGAACACTTGTCAGCAACCAGTCAGCTGGGACATTTCCTGACTCCCAAAACCACTCAAAAATCATTGAGAGAAGTTTTTGCAATGACATCAGATCATGAATGCCATCAAACCCTATAGATTTGTACAGATCTAGCTGGAGAGATCATGCTACTGAAATGCTGGACTGGGAAGTTTTTGGAAATTCCTAGTTCTTTCTTATCTGCTTACTACAAAACAAGATTAGATATTGAAGTCAGGGAGATGGCACATCAATTTTACTTCCATAAAAACCCTGCTTTTAGAAGGGGAATATGATGGCTCAAAGAAACCCAGGAACTATTACATTTCATAGAAGTAATGTATGTCTGAGTCCAATATCTGCTCTAAGTACCACTCTTAACATAGCTGTTACACAGTGCGAAATATGAGAGGTCTCTCATGACTTAACAGCCGTTATGCCTTATCAGCATGTGAGTGTTACATCTGAAAAGATCTTCTGAGCCTCATAAGAATGCATCTTTCCATTGCAATGCATATTGAGTCCAAATAGTCCCCCTGGCATTTTCTTAGTCTCAGTTCCTCTACTTTGTTATGCGCAGAACCACAAAAAACGAACAAACAAACAAACAAACAAACTCCACTCCCCCAGACAACAAGAAAACCCCCACATCTACATCATCCCAGACTCAAAAGACAACCCTAAATATATTTTACATTTTCCTGTCCTGTTTAATTCAAGACATCTCTCTGCAGAGACAACTGTCCACAGAGGAAACCCATTTTTACAGGCTTAGTACAGTCTAACACTTGCAAATGGAGCATAAAGAGACTGAAAACCTGTTTAAACCTGCAGTCTTATGAAATCTCACTGCAAAGACAGAAATCCATATGGCAATCCTCAAAGATAATTTAAAAGATTCCCACCTCAGGCACCATTACAAGACCAAAGGTCAATCCAAAGAGAATCATATTTATTCCATACATCCAACGCAAGAATATGAAATAAGATGCTACTGATGAGCCAAAGTGACCTGTGAAAACATGAGATGTGATAAAAAGGCAGATAAGCTGGTCCTTTGAAGTTATTTTATCTAAGGATGCACAAAAGTTATTACAAATAAGTAAAATCAGGAGAGGCTCTTACACATTTGATTGATTCTAATTTTAATTAATTTAAAATTCTAATTAAGTCCAAATTTAATTTTTTTTCTAAATTACTGTAATTCTAATAAATTTTTTGCATATTGCATACTAGTATGTCGTGAGCTGGCTGAAAAAACAAGAACAAAAATATAAATGTATTAGTTAAAAAGAGTTTCTAGGATCGTATAAAACCTGTGATGCTTGCTATTATTAAGTAATCTCTAGAAGTATGTTTCAATTATGTTTTTATTTTTTTCTGTCTAAAGTGGATTTTAAGCATTCTTGACATGCTAAATCAGAACCAGCCCAGTTTTAACAGGAAGCAGCACAGAATTAGCCAGCGGGGAAAGTCTTTCCATGATAAAACACTTGTCAGTGCTGGTATAAGAGTGCTGACCAGATTTTTTTCTCAAGAGATGAAAACCATTATCTGCAAGTGTTTGTACTCTTTCTTTCTCTCACTCTTCTGTTTACGTGCTCCCTCTGTAGCCAGGTGTGCAGGCAGTCCCATCTCTAGGTGAAGGTGAGTGACCCTGGGTCAGGGTCACTCCAGACCCTGACCCAGACCTGTGCACAGATTAGAGGCTGCAGGGGAAGCACTGAGAACCAGGAGCCTGTTTTGACCCATGCTCTGCAAGTCAGGCCAAGCAAAAATAAAAGCTCAGATTCAACCCCAGCTTGCTTCAGCACAGTTCTGCTGACTACAGGAGAGCTGTCAGTTATAAAAGTACTAGGTTTCTGTTCCATTACCATTCATTTGCAGGGGAAAAAAAATGACCTTTCAATAGGTTTTTCGTACACAGTCTAGTTTGGCAGCCTGGAGCACAATAATAGCAAATGAAAAGTAAATCTCTCTGTTGAGAGACTTATTTATGCCATTATTTCCAAACTCTTTTGCAGACATGTAACACATTCTTTCAGTCTGTAATATGAAGTTAATATATCTTGTATTATTTGGGATGCATATATTCCTATTTAACTGTGACAGCTCAGTCAATAAAAAATTTAATACACTTAAATTGGTATAATCCAAAACATTAAAAAAAAAAAAAAACAACTAGGAGACATTTATCACAGGTGTGCAAAGGGAGGAACAAGCCATTCTGTCAAACATTTCAGCATTTTGATTCTGCTTTATTCATGGTTCAGAATTAAACCATCATTTTGAAATTTTGTGTGAAGTGACCAATCTTAGCAGAGACCAACATACTGGGAAGTCTGGGGAGAGGTATAAATCAAGAAACTCTGAGTTAGTCTATCTGGCTGTGAGATGCAGAGCACCCAATTATAACCAAACTACAGGCCTTGGGGGATATTACAAAAATACAGAGCAGGAAATTACGAATATTTCTGATTTTAGGTAACTTTTGTAGACTTCTTCATGCCCCATATTAGCACGTATTAGGATTTGTGCTCAAATCCTAATATCCCCATTGTATTGGGAATACCTTCTTTTCATGCACTGAGTTATAGTTCTTGTATAAGTTATCCTGATGAAACCTCTCCTATGCATCCATCTGGAACATCTGCAGTGAGGCAATGCATTGGAACTACTAGCATCAGTATAGTTATTGCAAGCCAATGCACAGACTGCTCATGTGCTTTATTCTTTTTCACCAATCAGGCAAGAACAGACCCCTCTGGTAAGTAAAAAGCTTAACTATATATAAGAACAATTTAGCCATGACTGCCCTCAGCTGCATTTTCAGAGTGGGCAGGTGCAAAGAGGGGCCTGCAACAGGGAACACAGAAAAAGTCACAAATGGACTGCACTAGCTGTGAACAAAACTAGTCCAGTTTCACCAGTATTTTGAATCTACTCTGAGGTACAACATGTTCTGGGTATTGATGAAATAGTTCTAAGTAGACTTTAGTCATTGTTTCCTGCATCCACAGCCTCACCACACAAGACATTGGCATGAAGATTGGTGTGCATTTTATAAATTTCATCAGTGGCATAGGAGTCACCCTGTCCCAACACAGGTCTGTGTGATTCCCATGTGTAAAGTCCATTTGCACAGATAATACTGAATATCTGTTCTGTAAAGAAAAGAATAATTTATATTTTCTCAACATAAATATTTCATATATTAGTCAACTTCTCTTTTAAATATGAATGCCCCAGCATCAGATTCACCTATTGTCCACATGGGGGAACAGCACAGTAGAGCTTGATGTTCTTTGTTCTGAAACCACTCTCCCTGTGCTAGAAGGGACTCACATCTTGAAGAAGAGAGCCTACCTGAAGCCCAGTGTTACAAGCTTTCACTTGATCTTTCTAGATAGCTGGAGGACTGGAAGAGTCAGACTCAACTGAGAAAGGCTCTTTATGTTGTAGTGGGAAGCATTTGTTGAAAAGGGAATCTAAATGGCAGACCTTCATTCAGGTAACAATGAACTTAAGTCAAATTTCCTTCAAATAAAGGGCAGTTTAAGTTTGTCACTGGAACTTCAGCACAAAACTGAATTTTGACAGACTCCTACTCCCAAATACACCCATAGTACTAACTACACTGCCTCATTTATATATGGGGCATCCAAGACCAATACTGCTCTCTCTGTGTTTTATTATGTGGCTGACAATGAGGGAAAGACAACTTACATGAAGCTCAAGATAATGAAAAAAGTGGCTGAAATAATTCAAATAATTGCAATATAGCCTATATAGTATAATCTGTATAAAATAAATACAGACAAAATAAAGTGAAGGTGAATAAAGTGAATGGCTAAATCCCAATTCCACTTTTCTGGGATTAATTTCAACACTGGGTCTTTTACTGCTACCTGTATAGTGACAATTTTTATCTGTAAAGTGATACCCTCTGAAGAACATTTTCAACTAGTTATATTATCAAGGTCAACAAATACTAATGAAAAAATACTCATTGATTTTAAACTATGCATTGAATACAGATGCATATACAAAAAATTTATCATTTGCAGACATCAGAAATATTATGCTAGAACCTATTCTTACATACTTACTTTCAATCTCCTTAATTTTCATTTCCCAGGGTATGCAGGCTGTCTTAAAATTTTCAAAATCTCTTTGAAATTTCATCCATTTCTGGAAAGAGTCACAGAAAAAAAAAAAATAAAAAACAACAAAAAAAAACACACACCATCACCTCATGCCCAGATGTGCAGTTCTTCCTTGAGTTAATGTAACCCCTTAATCATCCACAAAATCCATTGGCAGAGTCCACAAAGTAATTGTTTGTGAAGAGCCAACTCTTTTTGTTTATTTTAATGTCTTCTACTGCATTTGTGTGAAGTTCCTCTTTCTATCACAAGAAGAATTATTAGCTAATCACTTCTTTTCATGCCTTTTTTCTTTTTCTTTTTCTTTTTCTCTTTTTCTTTTTCTTTTTCTTTTTCTTTTTCTTTTTCTTTTTCTTTTTCTTTTTCTTTTTCTCTTTCTCTTTCTCTTTCTCTTTCTCTTTCTCTTTCTCTTTCTCTTTCTCTTTCTCTTTTTCTTTTTCTTTTTCTTTTTCTTTTTCTTTTTTCTCTTTTTTCTTTTTCCTCCTTTCTTTTTCTTTCTCATTTTTCTTGTCTCTTTCTCTTTCTCTTTCTCTTTCTCTTTCTCTTTCTCTTTCTCTTTCTCTTTCTCTTTTTCTCTTTCGTCTTTTACAGAGGGCTGTCTCAAGGGGAAAAGTGAACTTTGGATTCAGTCCACACAAATGCCCAACCGACACCAAGACAAATTAACTTTGACAAGATACTGAACTCTTGCAAGCTCCTGTAAAACAGCTGATTTTTGTTTTGATGACAAGTTTCAAAAATCAAACCATAAGCTTTTATTAAAAAATATTTTCATGCAAGAACAGTGAAAATAAAAGCTTAAAATCCATAGAAAGACAAAGAACACACTGTGGAAGATGAGTACCCATGGCAATAATCTCCAGAAAGCTTCCCATTAGCTTTACAGGAAGATAGTGAAACAATCCATTTACCTTGGTCATCATCACTTTGTATGCATAGAATTTTTTTCCTTTTCCTTTTCCAAGAGCACCTTCAAACTTCTCAACAAAAAGTTGTGCTTCCCTGCAAAATGAAGGGAAAAAGAGAGATATAGACTGTGTTCTAGTCAATTTTATATTGTCTCTATATAATAATGTAATTTTTTTACTCCTCATAGAGCTTTCTAAAATCTCGTTACCTTAGTATGTTTGAAAGGGAAAGTTCAGAGTTTTTTTCATTTTGCAGAAGACTATATATGTAATGTATATGTAATGTAAAAATACAAGCAACTACCATCACCTGATCTAATACAAACATATTTGAAGCTCTCAGATTTGCCTATGTCCAGTCAAGGTTACTAAATTAGTTCAATCACAGTAGGTCAATAAACTGACTTTTGCAGTTCAGCTACTACCCATTTATGTGATGCACAAACAGTTATTCTTGTTATTCCGACAGGCATTCCAACAGAAGAAAGAAAAATCTTCATGGGACGCTGCTGGGTCTTGGTGGTGATCACCTTTCTTGCTTTCAGTAATCCTCCACTTTTTCCTACCCTTCTAATTTCTTCCTTGCTCTCTTCTTTGATACTGAATAAAAGTGAATCATCATTTTAAATATCAATATTTGATCTCTTTTGTGTCGTAGTCGTGCTCTGGATACATTTGAACATCTCCCCTCTGTGTTCTCAACTTAGGATGCATTCCCAGGTTGGGAGAGATATTTGTACACTAGAGCTTTGGTTCCCTTTGCCCACCCTTCTCAATATTATATATAATTTAGCCCTTCTGAATTTTTGCATACATCTTCTCTAGCTGTACCATTTCCAGAGTACTTTCTTTGAAATGCAGCTTCGCTAGTCCCCAAAAGGCTAAAATTTTTCCTATAGAGATATATAAGTTAAATAATATAAAGATGAAAGGAAGAATTTGAAACTATTTTTAAAATGCATAAAGTCCATGGATTAAAACAATAAAGAGATGAGATCATGTGCATTCTAATGTTTCCTCCATTTAATCCAATTTTCATGTATGACTTTCCACTATGTCTCTCCTGAGAAAATGTGCTTTAAAGTCTAAATATCCTAAACCACTGGAAAATAGACTAAGGATTCTTAATTCTAAGTGTAAACTGTTTTGTTGTTATGCTGTATAAATTCAAAGCACTCTATATTATTTTTATAATTATTATTATATTGTATCGCACAAAGCACCTGGGAGAAGGTAGACTATTGGGAAAATACTAATTATGATGAATATTGATGTTGATGTACTTTTCTTTTTTTTTCCAGAACTGTTACAGACAAGTTCACTGAGTAAAATTAATTGTCATACTTATATTTTTTGCTCATATATTTTATATGGAAGGAAAAACATAGTGTTAAACAGCAAAATCTGGCAGTATAGCAGGGTAGTTGAGATAAAGGAGAATTAAAATTACGTGAGAATATGGCCATTAGCCATGACATAACTTTTCTCATTTAATGGTTAAAAATCTCAACATCTATAAAAGTAACTGTGTATTTTTAGTAACTGCAAATGCTTAGGGTAATCCTCAGTCTGAAGATCTATCAAAGCCTTTCACAGCTTAGACACCCACTGCAACAGTTGCTTTAGCTTGCAGTACCAAGGATCCAAATAAGTGCCCCTCATTGCAAAATTGAGTTATTGAATTTAATTTTCAGTCATTGAAAGTTTTCCTTATTTGAGAGTCCTCTAAGCACTCTCCCCTTCCCTTTGGTGCTTTCACCCAAACCCAGCTGATGAAACACCAAGGCCAACGCAAGTTCACCTGACCTTCTCAGGACTTCTGCATGCCTTTTTCTCAACATTTGAAATTATGAATGTTAGTCTAATGACTTTTTTTCCTCTCTACAGCACAAGTAAAACAAAGATTCAGATTAGAAAAGATAAAAAATAGCCAGCCACCCCCACAGCCACAGAGCCTACCTATTCATTGCATCAAATGTGTTTCCTGAGGATCAAGTCAGTCATTATTGCATCAAGTCTAGATCACATTTGTATACTGGATTTTTAAGCCTGATCATTCTGTATTTAGCTAGCACTGACACTGATTGCGGATTCTTTATTTTCCAAGCCACTCTGAGTCCTCCAGATATTTACAACACACTGTTCACACATAATTTTTTCATTTTGATTCTCAAAAAAATCTACAATTAAATTTCATCCCTTCAAAGTAAGTCAAAGAGAATAGATTAGTTCAGGCTTAAAGGCAACCCTGTGTCCAACGGTTGCCTTTAAACCCAAGCCTCAGGATCCAAAATCTTACTGCTCTTTCAACAGATATAAGGGTATCCTGACAGCAGATGGCAGCTTCCCCCTAAATTCAGCAGAGAGTGCTGGAATGGTGCCACAAAAGCAGGAAGACTCAATAAACTGCATACCTATCAATCTCCCAGGTTAGCATACTATATTCTACTGTCACTTCTATCACTGGTTAATTCAGGCTTATTCATGAAAATTTTCTGAAATCAAAACCTACAGACTAGAAAACTTGTGGTTTCAGTCACTAATTATCTTATGCTGCAGAATATGAAATTTTTAAATTTCAAGTTGGGGGTTTTTTTCAGAGTGAAGCAATAAGTTATAAATTTAAGAACAAAATGTGAAAACAGCAATAAATACATTTAAAAATCCTTGATAGCATATATGAATATTTTTCACAACTATAGGTGAAACTCTCAAGCTCTCCACTAACTTCTTCTGATAAAATAAAATTAAGCTGAAACAGGAAGTAAATTTCCACTATCAAATCCCTAAAAATATTTATCTTAAACTCATTTTTGACTTGTTTTAAATTAATTCTCTAAGGTTTTCTACTAAAACTAGCTTTTCTTATCCTCATCTTCCTCCTGGACCCCTATCAAGCAATTTCTCAAGTGTTATCAGTATTTAAGCCTTTTCTCCATGACAAACCAAAAAATTACTTTTTGAAGGTGGTGATCTGGTCCTACAGATCATATGCTGCTGACGATCCTGAATGCTTCCCTGGATTCTGCTTTGCCAGTGGCTGAAGTTTCCTCTGTCTTTGCACCCCATCATTCCTAAATGTTTTATAATCTAATTTTCACTGATTTTCATTTCCCTGGAAATTTCATTTCATTTCCATTTCTTTGGTTTTCCTGCATTGGACTAAGTTCATTATTGCATCAAGAACAACTATTTCTTACTGAGTGGTTACAAGTGTAGTCAACTGAGTAGCGATAGAAAGACTGGACCAAAAAAACTGTTGGATCCACATGTGCACAATATTTATGAAGATATTGTCATGTTTCATCATAGTAGCATGAAGCAACTCCTTTCACTTTCTTAATAGATTGCTTTCCCATACTAACAAGTTTGTTGTATAAATGCTAAGTCCAAATGGTGGACTTGCAGTATCATTTTCATTTTCATTTACACCAAATTTTACTCTGGTCTAATAACAACACACTTTAATTTTTTTTTTTCTATTAATAGAATTGCTGGCATTAATACATTGACCATTAATGCACACTGACCATGTCAAGAAGATGTTTCAACCATGCATTAAAAATGGTGGCAAAAATGTTTCCAATTCTTGTGAAGTAATGGCCAAAATCATCTCATAGTTAATAAAAGAGTAGCACATGCTGTATGGCCAAAAGAGTAGTGGTGAATAAAGTTAAATCCATCTGTCATCCAGTTGCAGTGGTGTTCCCCAGGGCTCAGTACTGTGGACAGTCCTGCTCTATTGATGATCTGGAGGAGAGGATCAAAGGCACTAGCAGTCAGATTGTCTCCTCAAAGGAGGTTGCAGTGAAGAGGGAATCTGTCTCTTTTTCCAGGTACAAGTGACAGGACAAGAAACAGTCTTAAATTGTTCCAGGGAAGGTTTAGATTGGATAATACAAAAAATTTCTTCACCAAAAGGATGTCAAGCATCAGAGCAGGCTGCCCAGAGAAGTGGAGGTTTTGAAAAACTGGGTAAATGTCATGATGAGGGACTTGGACTATGGATGGACTTGACAGTGCTGTTTTAATGGTTGGACTCTGATCATAAGTTCTTTTCCAATCTAAATTGTCTTGTATTATTCTTATGAAATTGCAAAATTATTTTTTAAAAAAGAAAATAAATTACTTTGTGAAAGAATAGTGGAAGTATTCTTTCTCTGTTGGAATAAAAGAAATCAAGTTACCTTTGATGTTCCACAGGCATATCTTACATTTTGGTAGTTTTACCAATATCATTCTAAATAATATTTTCATTTTGCTTATGAATACTGGAGCCATCAAACATGTGTTCATTGTCTCCTCAGCTTTTCTTCCCCCACCAGCTCTGCAGCAGATTATTCCACTAATTAATTACTCCACTGAGTACTTACTCCTGACTTCTGTTTGTAAGTTACTTAAGCCTCCTGGCCTTAAAAGTTCAGCATCAACTTGGCACCATTCAGTCAGGGACCAGGTTTGCCATGTCCATTCCATGTCTGTGACACATGCTCTTGTTAAATATAGTTTAACAGATTACTTAATTAAGGTTTCTACCTTGATGTCTAAACTATCTAAATTAAATACCTCTATTTGTACATCCCTATGGATTTCTGTCAAATTTTGTCCTCTCCTCCATTTCTTTTGTACTATAAATAACAGGAAGAATGGGCAAGTCTTAGAAATACTTTTAAAAACACAACAAAATCCAAAAGTACATATATACATATTCATGCCCACTTGGAAGTATTACGATTTCACAAACATGAGGATGTGTCAAAAACGACGCAGACCAACAAAACCAAGCTTTGTAATCACTGGTATCATGTGTTAGAGGTAAATTATCTGTATCACAAGATAGGCCAAAGTGTCCCCCACTAGCTAACTGTGAATTTAAAGATGCTTTAGAGAAAGCTTATTAATTGAATTACAGATGCAAGAACTAATAAATTATCCAGGGGCCAGGCATTATTGTCCAGAGAAACCTGAGTTAATTATTCATACAAAGTGTGGAGTTACAGCTTCCAGAGTGCTAGGTGTACAGTACCTCAGGCACTTCTGTACTGCAGAGGGGATGTGTTACAGCTCTTAGAGCTTGTTACTAATGAATAGGATTTGAGTGGATTGATCATATTTTTCAGTAATAGTTCAGGAAGGTTTCAGACTCTAAGAACTAAAAGCTCAATAAAAAGAAATGTTGATCATTCAGGGCTTTTGTAAGTCTTAGAAGATTGGTTGAAAACAGATTTCAAAACAGATATTGTCAGACACAGCTCACTTGAAAAGCAGTTCAACAACAATAGTGGGCAAATTATATTGTTATTTAATACCCAGTTGGCCTCCAAGACAGCCAGTCTGGACTCCAGGACTGTCAGGATATCCACAGTAAGAGAGATTAAATACTGATTGACGGGAGTACAAAGAGTGCAACAAAAGATGATAAATTTCCACTATCTCACATAAGAGCCTTATATATCTTTGGGTTTATATGCTTATAAAATTTCTTATTTCCAATTCATTTGTCTTGATGGGCAGTCTGAGTACTGTAATAAAATGAATTATGCTAGAAAAATACTAAAAAATCACCATAATGATAACCCGTCCTTAGCATGTTATCTGCTATGATGGAGTGACCACATCAGTGGAAAAGGGAAGCATATCAACCTGTTGGAGCTAGTACAAAGGAAAGCCACCAAGTCACTCTTAGAGTAACTTGGTTAGAAGGATGGAGCCAGCCTCCTATGAGGAAAGCCTGAAAGAACTGGGTTTGCATTGCCTGGAAAAGAAAATATTTCAAGGTGACCTAATTACAGACCTCTAGTACCTGAAGGGGACCTGCAAAAAAAGGGAGGGACTTCTTATGAGAGATTGTAGTGGCAAATCATGGGGGAAAGTCTTCCAACTGAGATAGAATAAGTTTGTATTAGTTATTAGGAAGAAATTCTTTACTATGAAGGTGGTGAAGTGCTGTCACAGGTTGTCTAGAGAAGTTGTGGATGCCCTGTTCCTGGAATGTTAGTGGCCAGGCTGGATGAGGCTATGAGCAACCTGGTCTAGGGAAAGGTGTCCCTTCCAATGACAGGTGGGTTGGAATAAATTTAATTTTAAGGGCCCTTCCAACTAAAACTATTCTATGACTCTAAGTGAAGACCAGATTCTGCACTGCTCTGATTTTTCCACAGGAAAAAAAACAGTTCTCAATGCATTCTTTATGATGTGTGTTTAATTGGAAGTCCTTCAAAAAGCCTAAACTTGATGTTTTACTCTCTTTTTTTACACTACTTGTTATTTCACTTGTTTTGATAGTGTACTAATCGTCTGGTGCGGTAACTTTAGAGAACACAGTTGGCACATCTCTGGGTTCTTGAGCTAGGTTCTCTAATTGTATGTTACCATAATAAGCATTGCTGTTGGATACAAACTGCTCAGTTACTAATGGAATTTGTGCTTTTATAGCACAGAATTTTGTCTATTTAAAGTGCTATGAGCACTAATAAGAGAAGTGAGATGAGTATACCAGAGGCAAACACAGTAGTACAGCATTTAAACCCTTCACTTTTCTTAATATGAGTGCAAAACTCAGGCAGGAAAATTGCACAAGCAAGAATGCCATTATCGAAATCCAATTCTCAGGCTTAAACTGTGATAGCTTTCCCTGAAGGTTTTCCAGTTTGCAACAGCTGAAACTCTGGCCCATTCATTGTTGGTTTGGGGGTTTTTTGTACCTTCTTCTAATCCAAAAATCACAGGATCATAGAATGGTCAAGGTTGGGAGAGACCTTTAAGAGACCTCATGCGCAACCATCAATCCAGCACTACCACTGTAACCCCAAAAACACTAAACAACATCACCAAACTCCAGATGCCTCTTGAACACCAGGGATGGTGGCTCCACCACCTCCCCGGGCAACCAATTCCAGTGCCTGACCACCTTAACAGTGACAATTATTTTCTAGTGACTAATGTGACTCTCCCTTGTTTCAGCCTGAGGCCATTTCCTCTTGTCCTCTCACTGCAGGGACTGTAGTGGATACGGCCCCGGCTCACCTCAGCCTCCTTACAGGGAGCTGCAAGAAGCAGTGAGGTCCCCCTGAGCCTCCTCTTCTTGAGACTAAACAAGCCCAGCTCCCACATCTGTCCCTCATGAGAGATGTTCTTCAGTCCTTTCAGGAACCTCACTGCCCTTCGCTGGACAGGCTCCAGCCCCTCAATGTCCCTTTTAAAGTGAGGGGCCCAGAACTGAGCAGGACTTGAGGTGAGGCCTCCCCAGTGCCCGGTACAGGGGCACGATCACTGCCCTTGTCCTGCTGGCCACGCTGCTCTAGACACAGGCCAGGATGCCACTGGCCTTCTTGGCCACCTGGGCACACTGCTGGCTCATGCTCAATCAGCACCCCCCAAGTTCCTTCCTGAAGAACAGCTCTTGAGCGGCCTCACCCCTCACTGGGCTGCTGCAGCCCCAGTGCAAGGCACAGCACTTGGCCTTGTTGAACCTCCTGCAGTTGTCCTCAGGCCACTGATTGAGCCTGTCCCTCTGCAGAGCCTTCCTGCCCTCAAGCAGACCAACACTCCCACTCAACTTGATATCATCTGCAAATTTAATGAGGGTGTAGTCAATTCCCATGCCCAGATCATCAATAAAAATGTTAGACAATCCTGACCCCAAAACACAGCTTTGGGGAGCACTACTAGTGACTGGCCATCAGCTAGATTTAGCTCCACTCACCACCACTCTCGGGGCTCAGAAAAACAGCTAGTTTTTGCCTTAGTGCACCCATCCAAGCCAGTTTTTCTGGAAGAATGCTTTGGGAGACTGTATCAAATGCTTAATTGAAGTCTAGATAGATGACATCCACAGGCTTCCCTTCATATACTAAGCTGGTCACATTGTCATAGAAGATGATCAATTTGGCCAGCCACATCCTGCATTTCATCAATCTGTGTCATCTGGGCTTGATCTTCTGATTGTCCTGCATAAAGGCACTCAGGATAACATTTTCTGTAAATTGCCCAGAACTGAGGTTAGGCTGACAGGCCTGTAGCTCCCCAGATCATCCTTCTGATTCTTCTTGTAGATGAGTGTTACATGTGCTAATTTCTAGTCAGCAGAAACTTCTCCAGTTACCCAGGACTGCTGGTAGGTGATTGAATATGTTTTGGTTCTTTCACCAGTTCTCTTATTCCTTTGGGGTGGAACCCACCAGGACACACAGACTTGTGGACGTCTAATTGGCGTACCAGGACACTAACCATCTCCCCCTGGATTGTGGGGGTGCCACTCATTTCCCCATCACCAACTTCCTGCTCAAGGAGTTGGCTATCATAAGGAAAACTGGTCTTGATATTGATGACTGAGACAAAGAAGGCTTTAAGTACCTCTGCCTTTCTCTCATTTCCTGTCACTACACTACCCTTCACATTCAACAAGCAATGGAGACACTCTTTGACCTTCCATTTACTTCAAAAGTATTTATAGAAAAATTTTATTGTCTTTAAAAGTAGAGGCCAGTCAGATTCTAATAAGGCTTTGGCTGTTCTAATCTCCCTACATGAACTTGTGACATCCTGGTAGACTTCCCAAATTACCTGTCGGTCCCTCCAGAAAAAATAGATTCTCTATTTTTCCTGGGATCAGGCCTAATATTAACCAGGCTGGCCTTTTTCCCTAATGATTTATCTTCCTGCATATGGGGACAGCCTGTTCCTGAGTATTTAATAATTTCCTTTTAGCATATCCATTGTTCCTGGACTCCTTTGCCCTTCAGGACTCACTCCCTATGGTCTCTGTCAATCAGTCAATCAATCAGTTTACTCCTCTCTCTAAATTTCAGTCTTGCAAGTAATAATTAATGATCATTTTCACCTGGTGGTTCTTCAGGTAACTTTGTGCTGACCTGAGTAGGCAGTGTCAAGAAGAAATGTCACAAGTTCTCATCTCCCACAGAAAAGGCAGAGAAACACTACTCACAAACCATGTAAACCAGTAGAATGAAAATTACTAGAACAAGAAAACTCTTCTGAAGGAGAATATTTGTCTTTGAAACGACAAAAAGTCTGAACTCTAGTCACACTCATATACTCAGCAACACAGACCAGCATGTCTCTAGCCCACAGCCTAACAAGTCTATTGCTTAGGGCCTAGAAGGAGGGGGATGCTGTTGTAACATCTTTTCACCCCTCACCATGTCTTCTTCCTCTCTTTTTTCACATCTCCAGACCTGTGAAGATCTGACCATGATGTCTCAAGGTGAGCTTAGAGTCTGACAGTATCAATACAACTCAACTTCAAACTGCAGAGGGACACTGTATCAGAGCAGTATCCTCATCAAGTCACAGCTCTTCAGAGAATAATCATGGGCTCTTTGAAATGCATATTTTTAGACACAGGGATGTAAATTAGAAGTTAGAGTTGATCTAAATTACCAGCATAATTCTATTAAGAATGCCATTTCTGCAATGAGCTCTCAGCCATTTTTTGACAGAAGGCATCTTCTGCAGAGTAACTAGCTCTACATCTGTGTTCTAAAATGATTCTTCATTCATGCATTTTCCAAAGAATGAAGGAAAACATTTACTATTTTACAAAGCAATCACTAGAGTTAAGTGTAAATCATCTTATTTTTCCCACCCTATACAGTTTAAGCCATGAAAAAAATTCCTTTGAAAATGCTTAATTTTTTTTAAATTATTTAAAATGTCTTGATTTTTAAAAAACACACATTTCATTGGAAATTAAATCTTTCCTCCAAAAATGTTTGTTTTGACAACACTTCTTTTAAAAAAGAAATATTAAAAATGAAAAGTCCTAATTGATATTAATACTCACTGTTCAAAATAATATTAAAAAGTATTTTTTCTTCTTGTTTTGTCATGTATTACTGGATAGCACTTTTTTTCCATTCTTGGCAATAAAGATGTTAATACAGAACAAACATGGAAATAGGAGTTGGCTTATATAATTACATAACATTTATCATAAGGCTGAGAAGAAGCCTCCAATGAAGTATCTCTCAATTGTGAAAGCTAGAAGACGAAGAATAGGGCAGTTTGCTCTTCTACCTATAAGGAGATAGTTTGGTTTTTTCACCACAAATCCCGCAATATTCTAAATCCTTTACAGGGAAAGAAGCAGATGGCAGGAGGAAATACTTACTACTAACAGCAGTTCACTAAGAGTTTCAAGAGCCAGAAATGCTAACACAAGGTTATTCAAAAGTCACATTATTGATTTAAAAGTTTAAGGCACTTACAGCCAGCATGTGTCCATTTTTCTTATGTACAAGAACAATGCCAGCAATGCCAATCTATTTGACTAATGATTATGTTATAAATGTTAAATTACTTGCTAAAATACAGAACATAGATACCTTAAAATATGCTGATACTGTTGTAACTATAATCATAATAGAGTGCCCATTTATAGGATAAAATTTTTACTTCAAGTAACACAAAAACTCCAGGTCTTGTCTTGCAATTCAGTTGAACTTAGGCTCCAAAGAAACAATTACAAAAGCAAGGCTTTAGAAAGCACACTCTATAACTAGTTTGGTATGTATGTCCTGGGATCAGAAAATAATTACGGTTTATGCTGTAAAGAACATTATAGATCACTTATTTCCAGATCCTCTGCCATGAGTAGAGCACCTCTTACTGGGCCAGGTTGAGCAGAGCTCCATCCAGCTTGTCCTTGGACACTTCCAGAATGGGGCATCCACATGGGCAACTTCATCCAGTGTCCCTCTACCTTCACTACAGAGAATATCTTCCCTATATATAGTCTGAATCTAAATTCTCTAAGTTTTTATTTTAATTTTTCTTTAAAGTGTTATTATTTAGTGTCTAAAATTACCACATCTTCTTGTAAAATCTGCTCCCATCTCTCTTAAAAACCCCCTTTAAGCATAGAAAGGCTTAAAGCTGCCTCCAGGGCCTTCTCTTCTCCAGGCTGAACAACGCAACTCATAGCCTGTGTCCATAGGAAAGCTGTTCCAGTCTCCTGACTATTTATGTGGCCCTCTTCTGGACCTGCTCAAGCCTTTCCTTTACTGAGGATCCCACATTCCAGGTGGCATCTCACTAAAGTGGTCATGGCTGGCCATGCTGCTTTGGGTTTGGTTTGCTGGGCTGCAAACCCACATTTTAGGCTTTCCTTTGACTTTCCATCCACCAGCACCCCCAATTTCTCCAGAGGACTGTCCAAGCAGACACTGATCACCAGCTCCCTAGGTGTGACCATTCAGGCAATTTCTTAACAAACTTACACTCCACCCATTTAATCCGTATCTTTAAATTTTGGGAAGAAGGATTTTGTGGGGTACTCTGTCAAAGACCTTATAGAAGTCCATCTAAAGGACATCCACAGCCCTTCGTTTGTCCACTGATGTAGTAACTTCATCACAGAAAGTTTGTTCAGGCAATTCTTTCCCTGGTGAGGAGATGCTTATTGTCTCAAATCACCTCCCCATCTTCCAAGAGCCTTAGCAGAGTTTCTAGGAGGATTTTTCTGTGAATTATTGTATTAATAGACAGAGCGCATCTGTTTCCTCCAATATCAGTGCTCCCAACTGGAAGTGTAGCAGAAAAAGTAACTCCTGTGCCACCTTTCCTTAGAGATTTTCCAAGGCCCAGAAGTGTCTCTTGATCATCACTTGAGCTACGTGTTGCACCATCATCACCACCCGCATGGAAAAGCAATAACAGAAAATAGTCTAAGGTACATAAGTCATGAAGTTTCCTTGGAATTGCTAGGAATTATGGGACAGAATAATGGCTAAAAATATAAGATTTCTCCATAGGAAGACTACAAACAAATGTTAAGTTTGTGTACATGGGGATCCTTCAGCTGTAGACTACCCATAACCTAATCTGCTCATTTATGTTTTATGAAAGTTCTCTTACCTTCACAATTCTTCTACTCTGCATCTCCTAGATATTTGATCCCTTTTATGAACTTCGATTCTATTCATTGCATCGTTGCAAGTTTGTCGTTCCAAAATTACCTTACCTTCTGAAAAGACAAATCTATAGACTTTCCACCCATATTTCATATCTAAGTTTTCTGTTCATACAAAAAACTCTCTGCAGGACAGGCCATCCTTTCTCTGCTAGATATTTTTTGTTGGTATCTTGGTATTGCTACAGCAAATTAGTTAACTAAAACAGGGAAGCATAGCAGTTGTGCCAAAAGAATAAAGTTCTCTCTATTTCCCCCAGGTTCCTATACTTGGGGGAAATTTAAATATAAAGAAATACTTAATTTTTTGGCTTCCAAGTAAATATAGTCATAGGTATGTTATATAAAAATACCATTTTCTATGTGGCATAAATAAAATTGCATGAAAGTACAAGCTGTGCTTCCAAAGAGTTTGCTTTTCTACAAACTATTTTTTTTCTTTCTTTAAAGTCAAATTAGGGAGAAAAATCCTCTCCTTTCTCTCTAGCAATTTTGAGGTAATCCTGCAATTTCATCATTTTTCTGAGAAATATTAATGAGATATTAATCTCACTAATGGGAGAATTCATCAACATCAACCTAACTGAAGAAAAGGAAAAGATTTTGTGCTGGGTTGTAATTAAAAGTCTGAGAACAAAAATACATTAGCTTTCCATATTAGCTTTTCTATATTTGATTTCAGCTCTACTGGGACAAGAAAGCACTGATCCGCAACATCATTTACCACCACTTATGGTGAGCATACCTCCTAGGGAAGAGAGATTAGAGGTGGTCTGAAGTTAATTTTGTGAGAGCAGAACTAAAGTGGGAATTCAGAAAAACAGTGCAAAGCACGACCACAGATATTCATTATGGAAATCAAACCATACTTCAGGACAGACAACTTCTTTTTCATCTTCCATGGCTTGTTTCGTAGTGTGGCAATCAGTTTCTTTTTTTCTTCTACCTCTTCTTTCAGCTTGGCCAACTCCTCCTCTGTAATTGGCTCCTCCTCAGATTCAGAATCAGAGCTTCAAACAAAAGCAGGAACAAAATACATCACCAAAACTCAGATAGGATAGATATTTTCACAGAAAAACAAAATTTGTGCTAATTTTTGTTAATTTTGAGGCTAGATTAATGTCTTCACACTTGCACAGAAGGGAGGACATACTTTCTTTAGACTTGTTATTAATTTTAGCATGAAAGACAAAGCCTGCACACAAAGTGCAGAGCTGGAAGACAGTGAGCAGCACTCTTGGGGTAAAATCTGACAGTCACTTATTGTTTCTGCAGCTATAATCAGCCTCCTAAGAGTCCCACCCAAATTCACAATTGTCAAGTGAGGATGCTGTAATTGCAGCCATAAAAGCAAACTCCTTCACCTCAGTATGTCACAGTAGAGAGACAAATGACAGCCCATGCACTTACCAAGGCAGTAACATTTCATAGATGGGAAAAAATTCAAAACCGCATTTCAGCGAGCATACAAGGAAAGGAGGTGCAATTTTAATGGCTTCACCAGGTATGTAGTGTCTGTGATCTGAACTTATTGTCCATACATCACTTTGCAGTATCTTTGCAAAGACTTGATGATTAAAATATTCACTTTCCTAAACTCTGCAGAGATACCCTTTTCTGTGAGCAATCTAGCATCTCATATAATGATATGTAGCAATTCATTAGCAACAAGTGTTTCCTCTTTTTTTGCCAGTGAACAGAAAAATGATAAAAAAGAAATCAATATCTTCAACTTTCTGCCCTAAAAGTCTGACAGTGGCAACTACCACTGAATGATCTCTTGGTGATAGCAGTTTGATGCATTTCTGTCTGTTCTTGTAAAGCTTTCTTTAGCTTCTTTTGTTGATTTACTTGCATGTTTCTTTGTCTTATGAGTGTTTTAAAGTGTACTGCAGATTTGTTTGGGGGTTTTTAATGGTTTCTGGCTTGATTGGAGAAAAATTCATTCTGACTTTATCAAGCAAGTAATTTTCAGACTCTTTTGCTCATACTTCACCTTTCTGAGAGTTTGATGTCCAAGATCTGATGTGAGAGCTGAATTATTCATTATCTAACGTATAGGTTCTATCTCCTGAATAATTTAAAAATTATAACTTTTCTTCTACCAAAACAGATAACACAGATCTTTTTAGATATCTAAATTGTATAAGGACACAAGAGTTTACCAGCAAGAATACTTACAGGATTCAAAACAAACAAAGAAAATAAAAACAAAATACTATCTGAAACACAGAAAAATACAAGTTTCTTACTGGTCATCAGCTTATGGTTTTCATAAATTTTATTTAATTATAGGAAAGCATTAGGGGATGAGCTGAAAACTTTCAGACACACAGAAGTTAGCAAAGGAAAGGGGCTTCCATAGCTGTAAGACACCCTGCTGTTAAAGGTCAAAATGCTATTTATTATCATAGAGCCATAGAATGGTTTGGGTTGGAAGTAACCTCAAAAATCATCTCTCTCCAACCCTCTCTGCCTTATGCAAGTATGCCATTCACTCAGGTTGCTGAGGACCCCATCCAGCCTGGCCTTGAACATTCCCCAGCTGTGGGGCATTCACAGCTTCACTGAGCTACTTGATCCAGTGCTGCACCACACTCTGAGTAAAGAATTTCTTAACATCTAATAGAAATCTGTTCTCTTTCAGTTTAAAACCTTTGCCCCTTGTTCTGTGAGTGTCTGGCCATATTAAAAGGCTTTCTCTCTCTTTTTCATAAGCTGCCCTAAGGCAGATCTCCCCAGAACCTTCTCTTCTCTAGGCTGAACAATTCCAATTCTCTCAGCCTGTCCTGTAGGAGAGATACTTCAACCCTCTGAGCATTATTGTGGCCCATACTGAATAGACGGTCACCTTAGAGAGTTGTACCCATCTTACCATGTTGGGCGTTACATGACAAAAAACAGAAAACTTGAGGATACATAAAGAAAAACTGCTACTGAGAACCACATCAATTTATTGTCACACCAATATTGTGAAGAGCAGGTTGAGAATGGTATGAAAACAGAAGTCAGATGGATAAAGGATAACAAAGTGATTTGTGCATAAAATTTTGAGGGAAAATGCAAAGAGAGTCATGTCTTCATGAAGAACAGAAGGATTAAAAGTCTGATTTGAGAGAGCTCAGAATCTATTGTTGCAATCAGCTGTTCTCCATTTTACTAAGAGGAGTGATGTGCCTGACATTAAACATGTCCTTTAACGGAAGATTGCTGGGTTATGCAAAGTTGGAATTTGCTGGTTTACAATGCTGCAGAGAAAGAGTGGGAAACATGAGGGCTTTGTGTTAATGCAGTGAGCTTACTGAGAAAAGGAAGCTTAACAGAACACAAGAGGTCAAGTCAGGATAATATGGGCTTTGTGCACTTTGCCAGCTACTGCTTGGCTGTCTTTACAAACATGTCTCATCTTCCATTCTTCACTTTCCTTTGGAACCAGAAAAATAATAAAAAATCCAAATTTCAGAGTTTCTTTAAGAAAGCAGTATTTTCTAGTGTGTTTACACTATGCAGCCAAACTTAGTGGAGGAACAGCAGACTTTTCCTTCAGCTCAAGTGGTGGAACACCATGCTATTCAAGGCAGGAAACCAAAATTCTCTCTTCTGCAACCAAAAGTCTTAGCCTTTCATCAAAGGTTTTTATTCACACATTTGAAGGCCAGAAGGGTTTACTGTGACCTGCAGGCTAACATAAAGCATCAAGTTTCAATAAATATCTCAACATAAAGATCTCATCCTCCTTGGATCCCTTTCAATACATATCTAAGTCAGTAGAGTTCTTGAAATCAAGTGCTTCTTCAAGTTGAACACACCATGAATTTCTTCATTCTGTTAACCTCTAGTTTGGTTTTACAAACTACAGGATTGTAGTTTGTAAAACCAAACTAGAGGTTACTAGAGGTTTACTATAGAGTTTTGGTTTTAGTTTCATCTGTGTTTTGGTTTACTGTGTTTTGGTTTTAGTTTCATCTCCTCTTTATGGAGGTAATCTACTTTTCTCATTGTTCCTGTGTATAGCATTAAAAATTAGGATGAAAATATTTTCTTTGAGCTAGGATGTTACATGACAAGACTGATATAACTTTGAGGGTATAGCATGACAATTTAAATAAATAACTTTGAGGGTATAGCATTAAAAATTAGGATGAAAATATTTTCTTTGAGCTAGGATGTTACATGACAAGACTGATATAACTTTGAGGGTATAGCATGACAATTTAATAAATGTGACTAAATTTGAAATCTTTCTTTCTAGGTTTTTTTTTGTGTAAATTCTATTTATACAGATAATCCCCATAGCACCGCCTCTCAGTTAATACTATTCAATTACAAAAAAGTAGTGTCTTAATCTTCTATGTGCCTCCAAGCTTTCACAGAAGTTTTACACTCTCAAATGAACTAAATAAAAGTCAATTTACTCACAGATAGAGCTATGCAGTAGGAAGAATGTGATCTCTTTCCTATTTTTTTCCTCATGTGACAGCACAGAATTTCTAAAATCAATCAGACAAAATGAAACAAGGCAGTAAAGAACTAAATCGTTTTTTTAACCCATTAACATCTCCAACCTCCACAGTGAGAATAAAGGAGCAATTTATCATTGATATTTTGGGATTGATGATTATGAATAGTAGAGCAGGCTCTCCTCATGCCCTCAATAACAGGCAACAGTCAGCCTCATCAACAACCATTAACATCTAAGAACAGAAGATTTAAAACTCACTGAGAAACAACTCCTTGAACCTTGGCATTACCCTGGGAAACTCACCACCACAAATTAACCAAGGGCAGAATATTTAAGTTTAGAAAAAACAGAACAACTAAACCAGAAAATCACTGCAGAGTTCTTCTATGATTTCCTTATGTCCTTTATGTAGAATAAGTAACGCATGAAGAGGTTTTCCTGATTTAAATGAAAAGTACAGAAGAGGAAGACGGCAACTGCAGCGGATTGTATTGTCTTGTATTGTGATCTCACCAAAATGGGCCATGTTGCCAAAGTTTAACAAAAGTCACCATGACAGTGGTAAATACAATATTATCTCTCTGTCATATAGTTCCACTTTTCATTTAGGGAAATTTTTCTTCTGTTTTCTTTCTCAACTTCTGATTAGGTTCTTTTCCTGCTATTTCATGCTGAAACACCTTGGCAATTAAAAAACTGCATCATCAAGGTCTGTGTTTAAAAACTAGAGAGAATTTGTTGTTATAGGTCCTCTTGGACTTGCTAGAGTGGTTATGTTTCTATACCACCAACCTTCTTTTCCATTCTGAAGCTTTGCAAACCCTTTATCTTAATCACAGCCAAACTGATCACCAGTCTGCTGTCCTTCACTCTTACATTATCTTGTTTTTCCTTTTGAGAATATTTCAAAATATTCTTATGATTCTGCAGTCTTTTCAGAAGCTCCTGTGAGTCTAAAAATATAATACTCTTGAGTTATCTTTGAGACGGTCTTCAGTTTTTCCTCAAATGTTGTTAGTCTTACTACTTTAAGATCAATGTCTTGATCAGGCAGCAATTTCAAGTTATGTAGCCCTAAATTATGTATTTTAATATTAAGAACTTTGGAAGACAATGAAAAACATTGTGCCCTTGTTCAATTTTCTATTTTCAGTGGCCTTTTTTAATTAACACAGGGTAAATGTTTACAATGAAGACAAAAAAAAGCAAAGAACATAGGTTTACACAGTCAGTGCTGTTGCTCTGTGAGTACGGGAAACTGCCCACAGGAGTATAATTGCCAGCACAGTGAAAAGCCAGCAGAAAGAAAGATTTTAGGCCTTCTCATTCTCATTGGGAAGGGAAATGAAGTAGAAAGATATAGAAATGGGATCACAAATAAATTAATACAACAGAATATCTAAATGTAATTTTTTCTTTCCTTTTAGTCCTGCTGTGCTCTCCAGTGATGCCTCTGGGAACAAAACAGTTGTAACAAGTGCTGAATGAGGAATGGGAGTTTCTCTCCCTCTCCATTGAGATAGCTCCACTTGCTGCCTTATACATGGCTCCCAGGAGCTGCTTCCTTTCAGAAGTACAAGAAGGAACAAGGAGCAAGGGAATGTCAGGATGGCAGAGAAATAGATGTTTTTCTAAAGGGCTCCCTGTCACTGGAGTCTTATAAAGACCGCAGGTTGCATTAGATACTTTGGAAAATTGAAAATTGACATTTCAGAGGAATTGAGTGGGAGAGAGATTGGAAAATCCCATTCTAGTTTTTGGTTCCAGGTTCTTGAAATTTTGGCACTGATTTTAAAGAGCTGGCTCAAAACTGGCAGTAAAACAAGAATGTGATCTTCTGAGAAGCATCAAGATTTTAGTTCTTTACTGGAAATAAAACTTGGTTTTCTTGGAAGGTAATCAGATTGGAGTTTGGGGCATTTTAGTTTTGCAGAAAGAAAAGAGCGGGGCAGATCTCACATGTTGTAACTTCCTTCTACCATTTTCTCTTCTCTGTCATTTTCACTCCCTTTCTCTAGAAAACAACTCATATACTTGGAATATAACTAGATATGACTTTCTGGAAAGTTTCCATTTTATTCAGCTGTCATTTCTTCATTGCAGGACAGAAAATATCTGTCCAGCTCCAATGTCACTGTCACAAGTAAGGGAGTCATATTGACTCTTGGTATTTTACAGCTATAAATGAAAACAAGTTTTATGTAAGATAACTATGGTTTTATTATAAGGAAAAAAACACTTAATTACCCTGATCCTGATTTCTTTTTGTCTTTTTTCTTCTTGTTGGCCTTCTCTTTTTTCCCTTTTTTATCAGACTTTTTGTCCCCTTTCTTCTCATTTTTACCTTTCCCACTTTTACCCCCTTTCTCATCTTCATCTTCTTCATCATCTTCCTTGGATTTCTGATTTGCTTGATTCTTCTTGGCTTTTGCAGGTTCCATATCAGAATCACTGGCCTCATTTCCAGCTGCTCGTCCTCGTCTACGGTTTCTGTGCCTGCGATGTCCAGCTCTCCTCATCCCATCTTCATCATCCTCATCTTCCTCATCACCATGCCTGTCTCTCCCTCTGGCACGTGCTCTTCTGGTTCTTGGTGTTGCCCTCTTCCTCTCTTTATCTATGGTTGATTAAAAAACATAAAAAACATACAAACACATGAGAGGAGAGTATATGTTAGAAGGAGACCTTTCCTCCTCCTTCTTGCTAATAATCAGAAAGCATCTGTGTCTGGCCTCAAAGTAATCCATGTTACTGACCTGTTCCTTTGGCATTTTCTTCATTCTCAACTGCACTGCCTTCTTCATTGTCATCACTGCCATCTGTCAAATGAAAAAAAAAAAGAAGGCCAGTGGATGTGAAGGGTAGATCAATCATTAGGAATTCAGGGGTTTCAAGAAATTCTTGGTAAAGAGGTACTGGTTTGTACCTCTTTACAACATTTTATGAAGCCAGCCTTTTGGAACACGGCAAACAGGTTTCAAGAGGTAAGATGAAGGCAGAAAAACCAGTCACACTTTCCTTCAGTACTCGAATAAATATGCCTCAAAGGGACACTGGGAAGAACTCTTTCTTATGGAAGTAATATATAGGAAAGGAGGATACTAAAATTTGGAGAACGAGGATGAAAATTGTTCTCAGACAATTTTCTGAGATTTTCTTAAACATGAGAGATAAAAAATTTGCTGAGATTGAAAAAATACTAAAAGAATTATTTCCTGATTTGACTGCAGGGCATGAAGCTCCAGACCTGCAGCATAGCTGAAGAGTGCAAGTCCCAAAGAAAGAGCAGACCAGCAGTCAAATCTCTAAGCACAGGGACAAAACTTGATCCAGCACACTTGTATGCTCTACCACATAAAAGCTCTATTCAACCACTCTACCACATGAGATATTTTTAACATTGAAGGCTTTAGAGGGATAGTCTATTTTAAGAAGATTGTAGTGTTTCTCCTTAGAAATGTTTTGCTTAATTTTTCATTCTCAAACGTTCTCAATAAGCTAAATTAGAGACAATGTCTGTGCTGCTATTAATAAGCAGAAAATTATCCACTTCATTTGCCTGGTGCACTTTGAAACTGTGATCCTGGGTTTATAGAGAATAAACTAAATAATAAAAATACTCTCATATGTATTATATCCATCATGATATCTAATTAATGTGTTCTTTGAATACATTGGTATGAGCACTTAACTTGTAAGTAATGTGAAGCTGCTTCTGAAACTGCTACTGATATTACGTAGGAAAGTTTCTTCAGAAGCAATATCTGAGAAGCCAAGTTCTAATGGGCCTTTTTCAGGTATTTTTGAGCTTCTGTGTGTGGCTAAACACTTTAGACACTTTGGTGGTATTTATAGAAAAAGATGGTAATAGGCAATTAATGAGAAGACTAACAGAGATTACCATGAAATAGTAGAAGTAGCTAGTAGTTGTTCCACTCCTGTATAATCTGTATGTTCCATGTATATGTTGTCAAGTTTGCCCTCTGGACAGGTGATAGGTGCTGATCCTTATAGGTGCATTTTTTTAGGTAACAAACTGCAGGTATCTTCCATTTTCAATCATCTGTAACACTTCTGATTTTTTCTTTATATTCTTTCTTCACATTCCCTGGCTGACCAATTTCTTTTACAAATTTTACTAAGCCACTACCAATTCATAGAAAATTTATACACAAATTGATTTATTTCGGGACTGCTGTGGCTAACTTCATGACTTTGCCTAGTATCAAAGAAAAGGAGTAAAATGAAGTGGATGTCAGGCTGCAAACAAGAAGGAATCCAGGGTCTTATTCACTATGTATAGTAACAGGCAAAGTGCTATTAGCCAGAATTTAACTGGTATATTAAAACTGAGTCTAACTTCCCTACACAAAGCATCTAACTGTAATTAACACTTCCTATACTTCTACAGCGTCTGCACCATAATTTTTAGGATTACAAAAAAATATTGTCGTTGGATATCATTGTTAGAATGTGAAAATAAGTGCCCCTTTGTTCTGCTTGGACACATGCCTTCTGCTGCTGACAGTAACAGGATCTCCTTTCATAAAGACCATTGTGCTGCTATTGAAAGCTTGGGAAGATGGAGACAAACACCATTAAAGAGATATTTCACATGCAATAGTAAGGCACTCCCTCTTATGGAAAAAAATACTGTGGCTGATCTCCTATGGCCAAAGAGAAATTCCAAGCAAAGCACTTTATTGGTTAGAGATTGGCCTCAGTGCAGCCTGATGAGGCCATACAACATGCAAAAAATGGAAATTTATCATATATACTGAAACATGCATCAGCAGTGAAGTCTATCAAGCTTGAGTTGATGTCATATAGACATAGCAATGACAGTGACACGGGATTGTGAGACACAGAGACTCAAACAAGGTAGAAGATAGATGCTGGAATCTGTTTAATTCTAGTGGCATAAGGATAGCATATTCTCTACACTGAAAGTTTGAGATAAAAATCTAAGTTAATTTACAGATTTCAGACTCCCTGGAAAAAGCATTGAAAACACTGCTATGAGTAAGTGTATCTGAATATTATGTTCTGTGTGTTCAGAACTTCATGGGTTTTTTTCATCTGAATTATCTGGAACATGAGTGATAAAGAACAATTTTTGAAAAAATAAGGAAAAAGCCTAAAATCAAACAGAAATATATATTGCCATAAAACAAAACCTAGAAAGCATGACCAGTGATTACATGGGACTGTCAGCTAGAAATGGTATTACGGACATGCCCAGCAAGAACTAGTGAACCTTCAAAATTTATGTCTGCAAAGATTTAAAATTGTATCTCCAAACTGAACTTCATATGGAGACAAAGTGTGTTAATATGAAGACTGTTAGAGGCATGCCCTTCTCATTCTGGTATAGCTACAAAAAAAGAGACCTCTTCCACATCATAGGTGCATGCAGAGAGCATTTTGCTGAAGCTCAAGGTAGAACAAAACGTCACTGATTGTGACAGCAGTGATAGCAGTTGGCGCTGTTTAGAAGAGAAAAAAATCCCTGAGGAGAGGGAATGGAAAAGCTTTGTCACCCCTGAGAATTGTGCTGAACCACATATATGTATGGGCTCATGTAAGCTACGCAGCCACTCCACACTGCACCGACATTGCAGCTACCCCTGGCAACTTGTATTTCAGACAAGTTGCATTAATTACTTTTGTGTCTGATTGTTTTGCACTTATTATTGAAAGACCAGTGTTGATAGCTGCCTGGGCATTTGAGTAATAGGAGAAAAATAATCATTACCGTTATTGTTGTTATTATTATTGTTGTTGTTATTATTATCATTATTATTATTATTATTATTATTATTATTATTATTATTATTAAACTATTTCAGGTTATAAACCACATTATACTTTTCAAAGAGGAAAGGAGCAAGCTAGGCAGCTCACAGTGCAGCAATTCAGATGCTTGCATAAAAGCCTGTCTCAATGAATTACCAGAGAAACATTTCAACATTTCAAACACAAATAACACATTGTGATGACATTGTATCTAAATGCAGATTAGCACTTAATTTAGATGTTCTACTGTAAACCACAACATCAACAAACAGTAGAGTTCGTTCTTCATGCACTGTATTTGCATCCTACAGGGAGCCAAAATGCAATTTTTATGCTTCAGTTTGTTAAACTGTAGTATTCATTGCAGGGAAAAAAATCCTCACTATATGAGAAATTTGTAAACTAATACTAGGAATTTTAAACAGATCATATGGTCCCACTTATCAAAAGTTCAGTGAATCCTCCTGTAAAAACAACTAAGTGTCACAAAAGCACTGTCTAGAATTACTAATTTTTCCAGAAAAGGCGTGATAGAACCTCTTATCTTCACAGTGTTAATATTCATAGGGCTAATAGCAGCCTTTGACTCAGCTAACTTGAGTTAATCTGACCCAGAGCAAAAGCTCAACTGCTACACCTTCCAGGATACATCATCTTGTCCTAATGACTGTATATTTGCATATACATCATTAAGTATATTTGAAGATACTGTCCATAACTCCTTTTAGTCTAGGAAATCCAATAATATTCTTTCTTTTTTTTTTTTTTCAAGTAGTTTAAGGGAAACTTTCTCATCTTTCTAGATTAAGGGCAGTGATAATGTAATCTAAGTAAGCTATCGTTTTACCCGAAGTCTTATTTAGACTATAGCCATAAATTAGACTATAAGACTTAAAGAAGGTGTCCTGAATATGGGCTTAGACCAGCCTGCAATTCACAGACACAAGGCAGAATATTAGACAGCTCAGGGAGAGGGCTCCAAACATTGACATGTTGGCTGCTTAAGAAAGTAAAGGCAGAAAAAAAATGCATAAGACTGTAGTCATTATTCTATCCCTTTCCTTGACTTCCCAAGTTGGTTTTACATCGTCTCTCAGAAGCTATTACCCAGATTCCATGCTTTGGATTTTTTTAAACTTATTCTATACTGGCATCGTTTTATGGATCTTTCACTGTGAGAGGAATAATAATTCTTGAAATTAACTCGTAGAATATGGCCCACTCTTGCAATATCTGTGCTCCCACTAATATTGTGTAAGCTGACTGCTGCTAAGCAATCCTGCGTTTTGTTACTACAAAAAAAATCAGTGGAATGCAAAGTAACCTGTATATAAAAAATTATGTCTGATTTTTTGTATATTATATTAAAAATTTTCTACCTAATTAATTGTCAAGACAATTAAATGGATCATCTGCCAACAGAGCCTTTTAAGCAACTACTGTGTTTTCCTCTGAACTGGACCATGTACTTTAAGTGCTGGAAAGACATCAGATTAGATAGATAGTAAACTAAGTGTTCAACAGGAGGAAATGTCAGAAATGCAAAATTGTATTAGACAATAAATGCCTGGCAATTACTAGTCAAAAAGGGTACTGTTATGAAACACTCAGTTCCATGTATTTACATACATTTCCATATTATTCTTTCTAATCTAGGATATATGAGATTATCTCACAACAGTCCTTTAACAATAAATATCACTGGAAGTAACACCTGTGAAATACACCAGAAATAATACATCAAGATATCACAGAAAGTCTATTGGAAAAGTTAATTAGTGAAGGCTTCAACATGTAAGATTTTTGACTTTAGCACTAGAGACCCATCCTCTTAGTCTCTTTGCAGACTTTGGGAAGAACACCCTGGCTTGCCTTGCACATAAAAGAGAGCTTGAAACACAGAAACCTCAAATAAAAATTACATTTATAGAGCAGCCATAACACTCCGTATTTCAGACCATGCTTTATTTTTCCTTTGTTTTTCCCAGTAAGGGTCAAAAATTTTATTTCCAATTAACAAAATAAAAATCACACAACTCAAAAAAATGTATCTTGACCAGCAATAGCTATAAATTTATCAAGTAAAATAATAATTATTATTCAGTTGCACACAAACTAGTTAATATATTGTTTTGTTTTTTCCACCTAAATTGGCATATCATAAATACCAAAGTAGATAGAATATTTATGATTCAATGGCATAAGGACACCAAGGACTTGGAAGACTTACTGGTCTTAATGTACAATGCTGTGCCCTGCATGAATCATTTCCAGAAATTGTCTCTGGGGTAATGGGTTTTCCCTCTCTGCAGTAAAGAAAATTTGCCCACCTAATATTTGAAATGTTTGAAACCAATCTTTGAAAAATATAGCTGAAGACCACAGGGAACAAATTAAACATCCATAAAGAACTCATATCTTCTCCATTGGTAAGAAAAAAGTTACTGTTTTTTTACTGAAAGGTCAGAGACTGAGCTTACATAGGTCATGTTGACACTGTACCTAGCAGAGGATACATCATCTGATTGCACTCTCCTCTTTCTTCTCAGCTTCATTCTGGGCTGTACTTACACATGGCAAGGTTTGGTAGCTGTCTCTCAGTTTGAAGGTCAGGACTTCTTCTAGGATAATCCTCCCCTCAGGGATAAACAAGTTGTTTATTGCATGGTTTCAGTGCAAGGATTCTAAAATCTGATATTACTGTTATAAAGCCTACAAAAGGTAGAGGGGGAAGACAGTTCAGTGAGAAGTCCCTCAGTATTTCACCCCCTTCAGGAAAATGTGTAAAAGTTTCCAGGCCTCTGTACCTTACTTCATCTCTGTGGATATAGCTGTGCTTTCCTACCTAGTCCTACAAAGGTCTAACGTTGAGGTCCTTCTCCTCATCCAAGGCTAGAGAGCTGACCGGCTTGCAGGGTACAATGGTAACTGCAGTAAAACAAAACACAACACTTGCACTTGGTCTTCATCACACAATAAGGCAGTGGTGGGCCTCATTGTGAATGGAAAATTCATTTTTGTTGCAGGCTTTATTGCAAGAATTAGGATCAGAATTTTGTGTTCAGTGCACCTTGAGAAGTCTAAGACTGCACTATACCATGCCAATCCGGCCTTTTCCAGTTCTGAAATAGTATTTATTTAGCTCATTGTCATTCACTTATATTGCTGTTAAAATGGGAAGAACACTTACGTATATGGAGAAAAGAGTTTATATTCAAGTTAAAAATGAAGGGTTCTTACTGGATAGGAAGTCAATTGTATTTTTTACTATATCAGGAGAAGAAAGGTCTTTTAAGGCTGATAACTAGAGCTGACCACATATTTTTTTCCTGTATTTAGAGGGTAATGGGCACTTTCCAACTGCTCCTTTTTGAAAACCCACTCTGAATATTTTTGACCTAGGTTGTCCTTTCCTGTATGAGATGCCAGGAACAATGAATTCACATTTATGAACTCATCATAATGAATCATACATCTCCTACTCTCTTAGACTTTGCAGTAGACATGCTGTGAAACAAGAAGAATCACCAATCCAAGAAGGGTTTCACTAAAGATAAAGATATCAAAAAGCAAAAATGCATTATTTGAAACTGTTGCAAGAATATTCCTCAGGACTTCAGCAGTGATGATACAAAATCTCCTGTAAAGAAACTGCAAGTAGATTAGCTTCTCAACCCTGTGATATATAGCTCCAGCCCCTGGATGTTTTAAGTTAGAAGTGGATTGAGAACTACATTCTGGAAGTGTCTCACAGTTCTTGTAATGGAGGTTCAGCTTTTCAAATGTTCTGAAATCATAATGCAGTCCTAAGCTTACTCACATGATCTCATCTCCAAATACACACACCTAACTGTCATTGTTAGGTTGCACTGTAAATTATATATACAAGATAAATTTTCATGGGAAAAAAAGAAGTGTCAAAGAGTGATCATGATTCAGCAACCGAAATCTTTACCTTCTCCAGACAAAAAGTGTGTAGTATTGGCTTGCCATGGGCATGATATCCTCTATAATTCAAATGAATAACAAAATCACTGAATCACAAGTCAAAGCAGTCAGATATTTTCAAGCAAAATGCAGATGTTAATGGCAAACTTAGAACCTTGTTAGTTTTAGAATTTGTTCATTATAAATGCTTATAAAAATGTGCATGTTCTGTGGTCATGCTTACAAGGATTCTTATGGAGATAAAAATTCTTTTGTAGCCATTAAGTATTTTGCCTATATTACACTAAATTCTGTGATTCTGTTGTTTTAAAATTAGTTCCATTAACATATATGCTAGAAAAAAAATTGAGGCAGAGAAAAATAAGAGGATCTCAAACAATAAAAGGAAAGCAAATAAGATGGACTTTTAAAATGAACTGCTTGTTATATTCTGTCAAAATTCTCAGCAGTTCCCTCTGACGTTTTCTATTGAAGTAGAACATATTTTATTAATATTGAGCGTTACAGTTATGGATTAAAAATCTAGGAAGCCCTGTCTAGTAGTAGCAGCCCTGGTACTTAGCAAGACCTAAAGAATAAAGTCCCTGGCAATTTTCTCCCATGCTGAAGACAAGAAACACCATGCTTGTTGCATACAATAGAGATCTTTGTTTTAGAAAGAGTAGCTCTGCTCATGAGGACTGAAAACACTTCCCATATTAGACTTGCCTTGCACATCCCCAGAATAAACATTGGCATTATTATCCTACAAAAAACATTTCTTAGATCCAGAACAGTGTAGTATTAATATAGAAATACTCTTAATCTTACTATGAAAAATGTTTGACATTTCATAATAAATATAGAAAGCAGTAAGAAAAAGAGACAATTTTTATCCACCTTAGAGAAGCCACAAAGTAACACTGTTTTCTTAGTATTTCCTACAAACCACATGTAAGCGTAAGACAAGTAAAAGGGCTGTAGTCACAGTCTTTTGATTTACTAATCAATGGAAAGCCACACTACCATGCTACAACTAATCAGCTTTCAAATAAAACACATTTCTGAACAAAAGATAATGAATTGTGACCAACAAGATTTTATATTAAAAAGAAGTAAAAGAAAACAGAATTTTCACACTGTTGAGCTACATGCAGAAAATGAATATATGCTAAAGTTGCATAATTATATTTGCAATTACCGTTTCCTTCTGTTGACTTGTCCTGTTTAGTCATTGTGATGTTTTACAGGGCTGCTGCAGGTGCTGGATATACAGGAGAGCGTCTGAAGGCTGGGTGGTTCAAGATGAAGCATTCAACAATATCATCCTGCCTGTCATTTAGCAGGTGGCGCTGATGAAGTTTCACTCACTGAAATATAAGAAGATACTAATTTCGTAAGTCATAAATCTTTCATGAATGTTTCGTTTACTATTTAGGTTTGGCATGCTAGGATTAAAATAATCAAATAAGTTATTCACCTTCTTTATTCTTATTGCTGAAAAAGCTCTTCTACAATGTACTTACCTATGACAAATACTAATGTTTAAGTGTCTTACTGAGGAGGGAAGTTGCACAGTGTCCACATGAGTATGCTCTCATGCTGTGTTCAGATCTACAGTTCTACACGTGGAGGAAATTACAAAGATTATTATTCTGTCACTAAAGTCATATTTTACGAAAGACATGCTTAAATTGCATAGCTTTAATAGAACAGCCTGATAGTGATTTTAAAAATCTTAATTTTTAGGATTTAGATTAATTTTAATTTTTAAAATCTTAATTAAAAATGAGATAGATTCTTATTTATCTGCTGGTTTGCATTTACACCTCCTTGCAGTTCTGTTAGAACTCTTGCTTCTGCCTTTATATCCTGATATTACACCTTGAGTTTACCAGTTTTATGCAGATTGGCCTTTGATCTAAATTAACAGTGGAAGGAAGCCAAAATGTAGTTTACATGACAAGTCAGGTTTGGAAGTAAAAATCTGAAAGAATATGTTACAAATAAAACAACATTAAGTACTTGCATTAAGTATTTGTATTAAACTAGACAATTTCATCATAACTCATTATCTGAAATTCTTTCAGTGTTACCCAGCTGAAAAAGAGTGTAAGCATCTGCAGAACAGCCTACCTTACCAGATGCTCTGGAGTGTCTGGATCCTCTTACACACAGGACTGTGAAAGCCTTTTTTTTTTTCTTTGGAGCTGTCATTTAGGTGTCTGAAGGAAGTTTATCTGGAAATTAATTCAGTGAGGCTGACTACCTTACCTTTTCATTTTTCTTTAGCATGGAGCTGCATGGGTTTTTGTTTTGTTTTGAAACATATTGCTATTTCTCTTAGAGTATTAATATCATATGTTTGAAATATTTCCCAAGAGATTAACCCTGCCTTTATAATTTTTTTCTGAGCAGGTATTTTTCCCTTTTGCTGCATTCTCATATTAGTAATTTCATAATATCCTAGATCCTGTGGTTTTGTATACTTGGGAAAGACTTCTAATGCCTAAAAAGAATTCAAATCATGTCTGAATATCCCTAGTTAGACTATGTTTCAACTATTCAGAAATTAATAATCATGTTCTAAAAATTTTGTTGGTAGACTCCTGTGCTTCTTTAATAACAGAAAGAAGAATATATTGGGAAGAATGATAAGCATGGATCTGCAAGTACTTGCAAAAAGAAGCAGTCGAAAAATTATAACAAGGTATTTTGAAGGTGCAGTCAAAATGGAACCAGAACATTGGTCTTATAAGTCTTCCTCAAAATTTAAAGGTAATAATACCTCACTTACATCTATTAGCCACATTGGAAAATATTTTGCTCAACTGATTTATCAGTCTTACCCCAAAAAAAACTACAAAACACAAAAATCAGAGATGCAATGGCAATATTTAAAAATATACACAAATAAAATAGTTAAACTTGCAGTCTGGTATTGTTTGTGGGTTAATATTTGCTATAAGGTGTGCGAACATTTCATTTTGTTTCTTAAGGTCTGACTCAGTCAGCAACTAGATTTCATTAAGTACTTTTATCACAGTACACCTTGTTAGTGTTTCCAGTCTGGTTTCTAGTTTATATTTGTATCTGCACAGTTGAATGTTTCTTTAAGTTCCTCCTCTTGCTGCCCTCATCAGTATGTCACTGTGAGGCTGCAGGGCAGACTGGATCACTAATCAAAGCAAATAATCAATTTCTTAAGACAGCTTAGTGCAGTGATCCCATCCACAGCACAGTCCACAAACAATTGTATTAGCACAAGAAGAAGTAGTCAAATTTTGACATGATTTGGGAAAGGGCAGCCAGGGTCAGGAGACAGGAGACAGGAAGAGGCTGCAAACCTTTGAAGAGAGACTTGTCACTGGAGCTAACATAGCGAGGCGATACATACTAGATTTCCCTTTACCCTGGGAGTTCAAATACTAATCAGAGACTGAGAACGAACAGTTTTCATTTACACTAGGTTTTCTTTACATCATACAAGACTTGAAAGATTAAAAACACAAAATCCCCCAAAAAAACCAAACCAAACCAAACCAAACCAAATAAATAAACTAAAACCCAAACAAACAAAAAGCCCCAAACCAAACCAAATAAATAAACTAAAACCCAAACAAACAAAAAGCTCCAAACCATGTTAAATTAGCTCTATGCAATAGCAATGAAATCAGAAGATACAGAATGCTAATAATAAATAAAAATATATGAAAATAGTCTCAGTGCAGACAGGTTTAGAGAACTGGCCTTAGTTCTGATGAGTTCGTAGAACACTGTGAAAGTTTCCATTGTTGGCAAACGTCACATTTTATTCCCTTTGTTCAAATCTCCATCTCTTTGTCAGAAACAGTATATATTCCAAGAGCTAAGGTATGCATAGTAGGCAAAATCTGAGGATGGCAATACATAATTATCTCTACCTCAGCTGAAAACCCATAATGAAGAAGTGGAAAGTACTGGTCTGCATACCCTTCTGCACACTGCTGAAGTGATAGCCATCTGCCAAAGAGATAAATACAGCTAGGGAAAAGAGCAATGATACCAAAGAATCATGACTTAACCATATTTTGTATAAACATTAATGCCTCAGGAAATCTGCAAGTGTCAGTTTTGCTTGTAAGCAGCTTTTAAGTTACAGTGCCACAACGTGTGCACAAAGAACGGCTGTAATTTCCTTCTTCAGAATTCTACACAGCAGCTGAAAACCCTTTCTACAACCATTAAATACACTGAATGTTGATTTTCACATATTTCAAGGTGAATTTTTCCTCTGTTTCTAAACTTAATACAAAACATAGAGCAATAATATTTTTTTTCTGACAGATTTTGCTAAAGGTTACTCTTTTCAGGATAGGATTTTAAAATGCCATTTTGTCAAGAGGCATGCAAAATGTATATTCTGCCTGTTGAAGGACATGATAAAATTAGGGAGTTTTGGAAGTAGATACAAAAACAGTCCGAAGGCGTGGCACTTTTGCTGTGCTGGCAGAAACACCTTTTTCATCCTAATGTACTACTTAATGTCCATATTTCCCTAACTCTGCGTTCAACTTACTCAGATGAATCTGAACAGCATTAACTGGTAAGTCTGTGCCTACTACCCTCATTATCCCACATCTTTTCACAGCTGAGTGGATGATTTTGCCAATCAGTCTGGGAGCAGCAGGACAATGCAGCAGGAAGCGACTGAGGTGGGATGGAGGTCAAAACTCCCCTACGGGCACCAGCCTGCAGCCGTGCTAGCAGGGCGGGAAGGTGACACTGGCACTGGGGGGGATCCTGGAAAGGGTGAAAGGCACTGTTCGATGACAAATCAGATTGATTAATTTCACACCAGAAACTTTCAAAAGCTGACTTGCATTCTTTCCAAATATTAATTCGCAAGTCAACAAGTTCAGCTGCTGAACATTGATTAGGGAATGCCACGGAAACACAAGTAACATTGCTTTGATGCCTCTCTGGTATTGACTGAGAAAAGAGTTACAACTTAAATCTACTCGTAGAAAGAGCTTCATTTGTGTAGAGATCTCTGAGCCCCTTGTGGAAAGGAAATTTAACAACTAAGTCAGAAAAACTACAGGGAATGCCAACACACTTTTACAATTACTGTTTCTAAAGCCAATTGTAATTTCTCTGACATTTATGAAATACTGTACTTCAAGTTTTTCTAAAAAAGTGGAATTTAAACCAAAGTACAGCAGGATGTAATCTTCATTAGATTTTCATGGTAGACAAAAGAGCTGGGTTGAAAGCAAAAAATCAAAAGCCTCACAAAGAAGTAATTTTAAAAAATTCTAATCAACTGATGTGAATAAAGGCATTTGGGTGGTATGGTTTAGAGGAATTTATCCAAATTGGTCTTGGTCAATGAATCTATCCTGCTCTATTAGCAACTGGAATGTGTTATTATAGCCTCAAAACCCACTTTAAAATCTTTAAAATCCACTTTAAAATCCTAAATACTCACTAAAACTCTAAGTGTTTTTAATTAGAAAAGGAGATATTTAGAAGAGTTTGTACAGATCCATATGTTCTGTTCTTTGCACCACTTCTGAAATTTTTTAGCTGGAATGTTCAGGAATTTCATGTGAAAATATGCATATATATATTTCCTCTAATGATAATACTATTTACTCTACTTAGAATCATATTCTTATCTTTTTTCTAGCCAAAATAAATGGCTGAATGAATGTTCATTAATTTATGCTTGCTTTATTATTATACAGCAGCACACAATAGCAGCAGAGACAGCTTGTGTGACTGCTTGTAGCACTTGCTGTGCTGACAAATGGGCACATTGCTCAAATAATTGCATTTACTGCTTAGTTGTGGCTGCAACCAGTGATGGAACTCCAGATTTATTTCCATGACTGGAAAAATACTGCCGTGCTCAAACCCTGGATACATAGACTGTATGTATCCAGGGTTTGAAATACATGCTTAAAACCATAAAATCACATTCTCCTAAAAATCAAAGCTATAAAGTTAAGTACTTTTGAAAGAATTATTTGTAACATAAAAGATCCTTTGAGGAAAAAAAAAACACCATTAAATGTAATAGACACTAAAACCTGTCTTCAAGTTACTATGGTTTGAACAAAATTCAGATCATCAGCTAATATTCTAAAAAACTTACAGAACACTACACCATTGTGACATGCTAGTGAGTTTTATTCACATGAGCTTTGGAATTTGCTGGAACACAAAGGCAACTTAGCAAGACTTTTTTCAGAATACACTTGTCTCCTTGTGTCTTAACAAAACAGCATTCCATCATCATTTAGCAACACAAGATCCTTGGGGAAAACACCACCTCATATTCCTGAGCACAAAGATCTCCATCACTATAGTGACAAAATGACTCAATCAACATTTTAAATCTATGGTGTTCCTGGTCCTTCAAGCCCTGGCTCAGCCTTCTAATTATCCCCAAGGACAGCTGAGTATGTGCCATGGAAAGAACTTTCTTTTCTTCATAAGGTTTCTTAATGTCTCAGAGGGTTCAGTATCCATTTTCTGTGGATAATATGCCATGTTGCACAGTTCTGGCCTCCCAGCGAAATTCTGGGAAAAAATTTTACAATTCTGTTAGCAGACACTTGTTTTCATTATGTGATGCAATACTCATTAATTGGAATTTTACACAACACATGTTCACATCTGCCAAATTATATTAATTGACTTAATGCTCCTCATTTATGCAGAAGTGGAAAAAATTATTGTTTTATTATTCCCATCACTCTTTGGCCATACAAGAGAGAGTCAAACAGACAGGAAATTTGGATTACAGTTTGCTGGGAAAAAACTCCAGTGGACAGGCAGTTCTGATGTTCCCCTGCTACACTGGAGTAGCAGGGGAACATCAGACACTGGTGGGGACACTAGTGGGGACCTGGGGTCCCCACTATGCAGGGATCCATCCTCAGCCCTGTTCTCTTCAAGATCTTCATAAAAAACTTGGATGCAGGACTCAAAGGAATACTTACAGATGACACTTAATTGGAAGGACTGTCAGCTCCTTGAAGGGTAGAAAGACCTTGACAAATAAGAGAGCTGAGCAATCATCAACCATAGGAAGTTTAATAAGGAAAGTGCTGGATTCTGCACCTGGGAAGGGCAACCCTGTCTGTGCACACAGACTGGGGAATGAGAGGCTGGAGAGCAGTGCTGCAGAAAGTGACCTGGGGGTCCTTGTCAATGGCAAGTTGAATGTGAGCCAGCAGTGCCCTGGCAGCCAGGAGAGCCGAGCATGTCCTGGGGGCATCAGAGACAGCATCACCAGCTGAGCAAGGGAGGGGATTGTCCTGACCTGCTCTGCTCTGGGGTGGCCTCACCTCGAGTGCTGGGGGCAGCTTTGGGTGCCACGACATGAAACAGACATTAGTGAGCATCCAAAGGAGGGCAAGGAGGATGGTGAAGAGTCTGGAGGGGAAGCCATATAAGGGGTGGCTGAGGTGACTTGGTCTCTTCAGTCTGGGGAAGAGAAGACTGAGGGGAAATCTCTTAGTGGTCTTCTACATCCTCACAAAAAGAAGTGAAGAGGCAGGCACTGATCTCTTCACTCTTGTGACCAGTGAGAGGACTCAAGAAAACTGCATAAAGCTGTGTCAGTAGACGTTTAAGGTTGAATATCAGGAAAACTTTTTCCCCCAGAAGGCTGTTGAGCACTGGAACAGGCTGACAGAGTTCAAGTGTTGGGTAATGCCATCAGGCCCACAGCATGATTCTTAGGATGTCCTGTGCAGGGCCAGAAGTTAGACTAAATTATCTGGATGGGCTTCTTCCAACTCAGCTTCAACAGTGATTCTGTCTTTCTATGACCTCTCCTGTGAATCTGCAGTGTCAGCTATAAACAGATGGCAATGCGTGTGAACCAGCTGCACCTTAATGCAAGGGCTCCCCTCACAGCAAAACCAGCATCACAGGAAAGTCACAGTCGCATTACTTGGGAAAGCAGTGGAACACTCAACAGATATTTTGCCTAAAAAAGTCAAAAGAGAAAGCATGAAATTAAACTGCATTGATCTTGCATCATGTCAGTTATGTCTTTTCTTCCCATGACCTGTTACATGTAAATTAATCAACTGTTTGGATGGTACAGATAAAATACCATTCTTGGTCAATCAGTGATATAAACAATACACTATATTATTTCACTGTGTGGAAATTACTTCAAAGTGACACCCACAGAGCAGCTAACTACAGGGACAAAGGCTCTGGAAACAGTCCACCTTTGGTATGACATGCAAACTTTACTTTTTGGCTGGTGTTTCCAATAGTAAATGGATGCTTACATGCCCAAATTTTACCACTCAAAAAAGCAAAGAAAAACTACAGAAGAAAGCAAGGAGATCTATATGCTTTATTCCATCTTTTCTTCCATCCAGGAGAAAAAGGTAGGAACTTAGTTCTATCTCCATGTATTCAAAAGGCACGTGAATCAAAAACCTAAATATGACTGTAAAACTTAAACACCTGCAAAAATTTTGTGAACTCATCACTACAGGAATAACATATACCAACAGAGAAGACAGACATAACTACAGAGACAGGTGGACATGTGTAAATAAATATTTTCAAATATACTGACCTTGCCATTCACCTGTCCCCTCTTCTTAAATAAAGTTCCATTTTCCTCTAACGATCAGTCATATAAATTTATTTATATGGCTATATCCTCCCTTCAAATTTATGACTATTACTCCCATCCTTACTATTGCATTTCAAGATTTCTCTTTAAGTTTATAAATATATGTAAGGAAAATGAAGGAGAAGGTAGCACATCATTAACAAAAGCAAAACATGGTGAGATGAGTCCTGTAACTGCAGTGCCTTACTGAAGGGTTACAGCCCCCCTCAGGAGGCATAGGGAGAGCAAGTAAGGTGAAGGGATAGTGTTTTATGGAATGGACGGTTTGGAATGTATGGCTCTTGTAGCTGGAGATGACACTGTGGAGACACTTTGTGTAAGAATGAAGGGGAAAGAAAATAAAGAGGATACAGGGAGAGCAGACTTCAGAGTGCAGAAGGAGCTACTTAATAAGCTCCTCTGAGGATCTGCTTTTGAATTTACTTGGGTGCATGAATGCTGGTTGCTTTTCTGTCAACTCTTATGAGTGACAATTTCACAGGAGCAGGCAATTTCAAAGTGTCAGAAATCAAGCTAGCAGGACAGAACACCATCTTGGCTAAGCAGGGATCTGCTTCCAGAACTTAGGCAGAAAATGAAGGTGCACTGACATTGAAAATGGGGACAGACAACACAGGGCAGCTACAACAATGCTGCTCCCTGTTTTATGGAGAAAGAGTGTTTCACCTGCATGCAAAGTTCAATTGGAGTTCAGACTTCTTAGCCCTGTGAAGGACAACAAAAATGGCTCTACAAGTATTTGAAAAGCTAAAGGAGGATCAGAAATAACACTGATCCATTGCTTGACAAGGCTGGTCATAAACAAGGACATAGACAAAGCAAAAACATTAAAGCCTTTTTCAGCTCTTGTCTTCAACACCAGTGGTGCCCTGGTACCCCCACAGTCTAGTGTTGGAAGACCATGACTGGGGACAAGATGTACTCTCTGTCAACTCCAAACTTGCTCAAAACTTGCTTTCTCACCTGGATGCACATAAATCACTCCAAGGGGGTTCATTCCAGGGTACTGAGAGAGCTGGCTGATAGAACCCCATGACCTCTCTCCATTATTTTCAACAGCTTGGGAGTCTGGAGATGTCTCAGTGGACTGGAAACTAGCAAATGTTGCCTGAGTTTTCAAGAAGGGAAAGAAGGAAGGCAGGTAATTACAGGTCTGTCAGTCTCACAGTGCCTGTTGAAAAACACTCGAGAGGCAACAAAATCATTGGTCACAGCCAGCACAGATTAACAAAGGGGATGTGCTGCTTAACTACATTAATTTTCTTTTATGACAACGTCACATTAATAGTTGACTAAGGGAAGCCAGGAAATGTGTGTGGTTTTTAATTTTAGCAAAGACTTTAATAATGTCTCTCACTCTTATCCTTATTGATAAATTGGCCAGCACACAGCTGGACAAATCAATGATACTTTGGGTGAGCAATTGTCTGATGGGTTGGGCTCAAAGAATGCTATTAATTGGAGTTAGAACAGGTTGGCATTTAGGGCCAGTGGTCTATAGTGTTTTATATAAATTATCTGGACACAGGAATCAAATGTAAATTCACTTAATAATTATGCTTACCATACTAAACTGGGAGTAACTGTGAACTCCTTTGAGGGTAGAGAGATTTAGAGAGAGATCTGGATGGACTAGAGAGCTAAGCAATTGTGAACCATATGAAAATTAAAAAGAGCAAGTGCTAGCTTCTGCATCTAAGATGGAAAAATCCTGGGCATATATATAAACTGGGGGATAAGAAGCAGGGAAGCTGTGGTTGTTTCTGAGGTTCCAGGACAGAGGAGGAATTGATGAATTTAATTCCATGTTCTTAGAAGGTTAATTTATTATTTATTATATTATATTTCAAAATGCTATATCAAAACTATACTACAGAATAAGAAAGGATGCATTAGAAGGCTTAACAAGAATGATAATGAAAACTTGTGACTCTTCTCTAAAGTCCAATGCTGCTGGCTGTGATTGATTATTAAGTAAAAACAATTTATATGAAACTAAGCAAGCAACTGCTTGTTAGACAAACAATACTTGGACTACATTCTAAAGCAGCAAAACAAGGAGAATTAATTAGATAATTATTGTTTTCATTCTTTTCTGAGGTTTCTCAGCTTCTCAAGAGAAGAAATACTGGCAAAAGGATTTTTCAGAAAATCTCGTAGTAACAGGAAGCAGCCCAACAAAAAAAGACTTGGGGATTTGGATTGCTGGCAAGTTGAATGTTAGTCAGAAGTGTCCCATGGCAGCCAAAAGGACCAACTATTTCCGGGAGTACCTCAAGCACAGAATCACTGGTTGGTCAAGGGATGTGATGTCCCACTCCAAACTGCACTGGGATGGCCTCACCTTGAATCTTGTGTCAGTTCTGGGCACCTCAGTATATGAACTTCAAACTCTGGAGTATATTCAGAAGAGGGTGACCAACCTGAGGGTGAAAGGACTCAAGTGCAAGACTTGAGAGGAGCATTGAGATCATTTGGCTTGTGCATCTTGGAGAAATGAAGGCTTGGGAGGACCCCATTGAAGTATAGCAATGGAGGGGGAGATGCTGACTTCCTCTCTCTGGGAATCAAAGCTACTTTAGAGGGATGAAACTGCTTAAGAGGAAGAGCAGATTGATTTTTAGGAAAAGATTCTTCACTGAAAGCATTGCTAGTCACTGAAACATGCTCTCATGGAAAGTGGTCACTGCACCAAGTCTATCAGAGGTCATGAAGATTATGGATAATGCTCTAGTTGTATGGTTAGTCCTGAGAGGATCAGGGAGATGAACTCAATGATGCTCATGGCTATCTTCTGATCTGAAATATTCCATGTTTCTGTGATTCTATGATTAACAGTTTTGCCGTTACTTACGTGTACAATGTTTGAATGTTTCATTGGAGGCGTTTAAACTTCTCTCCCAAGATACCTTCAAAGGCAGCAGAAATGGTAAGGAGTGGGAAGAACAACTACAAGGGAAGAACTAGGATGCTGAGACATATATAGGGTCGGCCTGAATACCAGCATGAAGATTTTGAGGTCTAAGAGCTGGGTGAAGGTCTCTTGGGATCTGGGTCCTGGATGCAGAGGGAGAAGTGAGGGATCGTCCTTGGGATACAACTTACACTGCAGTCCTGGGTGAAGTAACACACATACACAAAGCTGGTACTATTATCTACTATTACAGAGGAAAAGAGCCAGTAGATGGCACTCCAGTATTGTAACACTATTCTTGGGGTTGAAAAGGAATGTAACACCGGCTGTTTCACTTGCCCATGGGATGCTATGTGCTGCTTGTCATTCGCAAGAGAGAATCTGAATCCCTTAGTGATGTTGCAAATGCACGTGCAGGAAAGAGGCATCTCCCTAGCAGTCAGCATAAATGTTCCTGGAAGTCTCCACAGTCCCCCGGGTGCTCACAGACCTTGTGGCCTCTGTGACCTCTACACTGAACCACAGAAGTTTCTTCACTTCAGCTGGACAAGCTACAGAAATCAGTCACGATGTTCACAGGAACCAGAGCCATCTAGGACATAACAGAGGAAAGTGTTTCAGAAAAATGACAAGAGGATTTCTGTGCTGTGAAAGCACAGAACATTCTTGTCTTCTGACAAGATTTAACATTTGGCAGTATTTCCTTAAGGAGTGCTCTTTTACCAGCATCCATGAGTTCAAAAGTACAGCTGGCCATTATTATTTTCTCCTGTGGAGCAGCACTGGTTGGGCTGTACTGAAGTAGTTAAATGGGCAGAAGCAATAGACTTCAGATTCAGGCCACTGTGTCTGTGCATAGTGAAAGGTGGAGAGGTAGCACTGGAGCATCCCCACGCTTCACTAAACCTTGCCAATGTACTCTGATACCTTCAATTAAGAAACTGACATTAAAATTCTCATAAAATTCAAGTATTTCTTGAATTTTGTGCTTCATGTAGTGAATCAATAAAAAAAACTGGAGAGGGGATGAGGTTTTTTGTCAAGTATAAGGTTTCTTCCAAACTCTTTAGCACAACATATCATGTCTTGTCCTTTTCATTTTTTCATTTTAATAATGAAGTCCCAGTGGAGGCTTATATCCTCTTTAAACTTTTGTCTTGTTCTTATTGTAAAGAATATTTTTCATTGCCTTCATTTAAATAAAAGTTATCAATTTAAGACAGTGGTGTGGAGAGCAGTGGTCTTGCTTTAAACTAAAGTTGCCAGAAGAGGGGAACCTCCATCCATCCCATTCCTACCAGTTTGTGCCAGGACCATAAACAGATGCTCACAGTCTAGAGAGTCACAAGTCAGCAGGAGAGCTGAGACAGTTCAAAATAATTCCACCCACTGCAGTTAGTAAGCCAGCTTCATAGGCAGTCATATCTGAATGCCTCCATACAAATGCACACAACATGGGGAATAAACAAGAGAGATTAGAGATATGCACATGTCTGCAGGACTGTGATCTTACTGGAATCACAGAGATGTAGTGCGATGACCCCTATGATTCATTCCAGTGATGGAATGGATGGACACAGGCTGTGTAGGAAGGACAGGGAGTGGAGATGAGAAGGGGGTGTCTCTCTTCATGTCAATGACCTCATGGAGTACATGGAGCTATGTCTGGGGATGGATGAGGGGCCAACTGAGAGTTTATTGGGATTAAATCTTGGGATTAAAGGGAGAGCAGGGACAGGTGACATAGTGCAGGTCTGCTACAGACTGCCTGATCAGCAAGACCAAGTGGATGAGGCCTCTACAGACAGATAGGACAAGCCTCACATTCTTCTGAATGTCAAGTCCTGGTCCCCATGGAGGACTCCAAACTGTCTTTTGTAGGGGCAGCAAGGCACATGTATGCAGGGCACTGTATGCTGGGAGCCTCATGGCAATCCATGAGACTCCCAGCATACAGTGATGACAGCTGCCTTCTCCAAGTGAGAGAAGGGCCAACAAGCAGCAGTGCTGTGCTGAGTTTTGTTCTCATCACGAGGGAGGGGCTGACAAGGAAGGTGAAGCTCAAGGGCAGCCTGGGCTGAAGTGACCATGAAATGGTGCAGCTCAAGATCCTTGCAGCAGTGAGGACAACAAGAAGCAAGCTCACTGCCCTGGACTTTAGGAGTGATGTATCCTTACAAAAGGAAGTCTGGCAAAAATTCCAGGAGGCCTGTGCATATGAGCAAGAAGCTCCTGGAAAAACTCAAACACAAAAAGGAAATCTACAGAGGCTAAAAACAGGGATAGATAACCTGGGAAAAATAAGGGTTGGGAAATCTACAGCCATGATGGAATTAAACTTTAATAGGGACATCAAGGCCAACAAGAAAAATTCCTAGAAGTACAGTGGTGGTAAAAGGAAGAACAGGGGAAATGGTGGACCCACCCAAGAAGGAAATTGGAGACCTGATTACCTGGGATATGAAGAAGTCTGAGAAGAACTTCTGCCTCAGTCTTCACTGTCAAGTATGCCAGCCACACCACCTGAGTTGCAGAAGGAAAAGACAGGGGGTAGGAGAACAAAGAGCTGTAGAAAATCAGGTTCAAGGCCATCTAAGGAAGCTGAAGATACATGAGTCCGTGGTACCCAATGGCATGGATCCACAGATTCTGAGGAAACTGGCAGACGAGATGTCTAAGCCACCATTTGTCAGGTTTGAATGGCTAGGCAGGGCATAGTCTAGTGAAGATCCCACTCACCGAAAAAGAGATATAAGGTTCCTTTTCAAAAAGGAAAAAAAGAAGATCCAAGAACAACAGACCTTCCAGTCCACCTTTTTGTCTAGCAAGATCATGAAGCAGATTCTCCCACATGTTAAAAGAGGTGATAATTCACCTAGAGAAGTCAACAATACTTCTCTAAGAGAAAAGCATTTGTGTTGGGTTGGGGTGAGCTGGAGCTCCTTTTCCCACAGCAGCCCTTGCAGTGCTGTTCTCTGCATTGGTTGGAAGGTGCTTGATAACACAGCAATGTTTTGGCTACTGCTGAGTAGGGATAGAACAGCAAGGGCACTCCGTCTCCAACATTCTCTCTCCATCAAGGGGCTGGAGTAAGCAATATCCTTGGAGGACACACACTTAAGCCACCTGATGAAAAATTAACCAAAAGGATGTTCCATACCAAATGACATCTCTCAGACATAAGAGCAAAGGAAAGGGGAAGGAAGGCAGGCATTCATTATTTACAATATTTGCCTTTTGGAGCAACTGCTACAAATGCTGAAGCCCTGCTTCCTGAGAAGTGGCTGAACATTGCTTGCCAACAGGAAGTAGATAATAAACCTTTTTTCTTTTTCCTCTTTCTTGTGCATGCACAAACTTTTGCTTTGCTTCAGTAACCTGCCTTATGTCAGCCTATGACTCATTTTCTTTTTTTTTTCTACCCTGTCTAGCTGGGGAGGGGAATAACAGAGCAGCTTGGCAGGTGCATGGCATCCAGCCAAGGTGGACCAACCACAATCCTTTTTGATTCCCCATATGGGGCTTGAGGGGTTTCAGAAAATGGCAGATTTGATTGGGATGTACCAGATGGAACTTACATTCAGCTAGTGGTATTCAGCTGGAAATGAGCAGGCTCCTGTTCTCGCCACGTGGCTGCATTTCCTGACTGAATATTAGAGTCTAGAGCTTGTCAACGGCCATTTTTTGCTTTTGCTGCTGCTGTACTGCTCATCACCTTCCTGTGTTCTGCCTGGGAGCAGAAGTTATTACCATGGTGAAGTGCCTGCACTGTCCAGCATGGTGTTGCTGCTTTCTTTGTGGGATACTGGACAGGATGGAGCTCCAGTGTCAATAGTTGAAGGGACTGTGATGTAAATGAGACTGATGGAGCAGAGATCACTAGCAGCATGGAAGACTAGGATGTGGACTCTGCTACTGGTGGACTCTGGAAGGAACCCCTCATTGTTAGGCAAGCTGAAAACAAGGGGAGGGCTTTGTTGCAGCGTTAAACCAGATAACCTGGTCTAAAAGAACCGGGGCTGGAGAATGGATATAGCTTTAAATTATTGTAAGCCATTATTTGAGCTGCATGTTTCAGGACTTATGATAAGAGAAACTCCCCAAACCAATGGAGGAGGAGCCTTACAAGAAGCAGTTTCAGTGCAGCAGTGACCCAACCTGACATGGCGCTGGTGCTCAGTAAGTCCATGCAACACACCACCACTGCTGTCCTGAGGAACCACCATAAGAAATGGACCCCAAAGCCATTAACTAATTTAATTCAACAGACATTCTGAGGGCATTTTATGCACATTTTTCAGGGGTGGTCCATAGACTAAGAGAGAAATATGTGTGTATATTTTATAAAAGAACAGGAAGTGGGGTGGTCATTATTGGGGTTTTGTGGGACCTGATGCCAATCTTATGTACTCTAAAGAGCATACTCTAGTAAATTGTGCAAATCAATACCTTCAGTTATTCTGACAGGACACTACATCTGTACAAGCTAAGTTCTGTGTACAAACTGCAGTCAGCATTCCTCATCCAGCAAGTTTCCAGCCTGGTTGTACTGGTGAGTAAGAAAATTTCACAATTGTTTTGTTTATTCTTTTATTTCTATTTCTGTATCTTCTATCGTCATTTCATAGCATTTTCTAGGAATTAACTGAAGCATACAGTAATGTAATTTTTTTCTGAGATTCTGTGAGAATAAAATGAAAGTGTATCAAGCTTCTCAAGGACTAACAAGATTCACTGTTGACCAGAGCCAGCAGACCGCTGGAGAGGCTCTCCTGTTGACTACTGGAGATCCTAGCTCAGGTGAACATCAAAGCACATGCTCATGTGAGGCACTTCAGCAGTCTCACCCACGAAAAAAATTGGCCATCAGCTGTTTAAATGACTAATCCTGTTTCTTCTTACCAAATGACACAAGCATGAGGTGTTTGCTTCTCAGTAAACCCAGAAGCAAAACCCCCATCAAGACTAGACTATGTCAAGGCCAGTGACTAGAGAGCACCCCAACCATTTGCTTCAAAGAGTATTCAAATCAGACACTGGAGGTTTTCGGAAGCCCCCACATGACAGGACACTATTGCAATTCACCATGTCATTATTCTGGTTTTGGACACCTAAATCCCTTGAAATACAGTTTGGAACGTATACAAGTTATGCAATTCAGCAGTGAGAAAAATCTCAGATATTTTATGGCATTTTTTTTTCCTTATTTTGACATTTTTCTCAGTTAGACTTTATGGTGAACTGAATAGATATTTCTGTCTTAACTAATTTGCAGCTTAGTCTCTTATAAGAGATTTACTCCTGCTAATTTTCACTCCTTTTTCCTATAATTTAGTTTTAAAAAATACTACACACATCACATATTTTCAACCAAAAAGGTTGAATTTTGATGAGATGAAACTAGAATAGATCTTATTATTTTATTTCTTGTGCTAATATGCTACTTTTTGGGGTAAATTTTTAAAGTCAGAATTTCACTGGCATAATTATATAATGCAGATGAGAAAAAAAATACATAATTTCATTTTTTAGATGATAACAGTTAAATACTCTTTGTACCTATATAACTCAAATTTCAGTATATTAAGGAGCTCACATCATCACTTTATCTTTTTGTATTCTCTTTGTAGGGAACAGAGATAGTCCTCCCTCAGCAGAAGCCTTATTGGTGTCTACAACAATTGATGATAGTTTCTCTACTAGCTGGCTTTACATTGATCATTAAAAAATAACTTATTCATACACATACATTATTTGCAACCTGGATTCTGCGCCTGTCAGAGTAATTAAATCATTACTGTCAGCAGGTCAATCAAACCAGTATAGGGCACACAGGTAGTGCAAGATTGCCAGTGATCAGCCCTCAGTTGTTTTTATAGAGGGTATTCTCAAGAAACTGCTGTCTTCCTAATTGGCAGAAAGCACCCAAACAGAACCACAAACAGGAGTTATGGTTTGTGCTCTGTCTCTGGTTTCTCTTGATTTAGACAGCAAACAATCCAGCACTTAGATTTTGTTTTGTCACAACAAAAAATTTATGCATTTTATGTCATGGCTTTCTTTATATGTGCTGGTTTATTGTGAGTCAATGTAAAGACTGTTAACCACGATTAAATGTGTTTCAGATTAATTACCAGCTCCTGACATTATGCCAGTTATATCATTTAACTGCACTGATCACTGCTAGATATGACAAGTTCACATATCTTAGTGTTTATACAGCACCCCATAATTTAAAAATGGAAGCTGACCTTCCTGTTTTTAACCACACTGATCTGTCATGTGAGAGCTGTGCCACTCTGGTAGAGGGTGCCAAGTGTATCTAAGTTACTTGTTGCCTCGTGAGCCAAGAAAACATTGTGCTGGACTGTCTGTGCCCTGACAGAGGCCTCACCTAAATCAGTTCTTGGTGAGCTGAGGCAATGGGGACATTCTAGAGACAGTTTCCATAGCAGAGGCATCTGTGAGGGCAAATTAAGTCCTTTAGACATCTTTGTTTGTCTTCAGCACAGAACACAGAGCTCAAATGAAAATATTCATTAAAATGCAGAACAGCCAGTGAGATTCACATGTTTATGCAGAGCAGCTCTTAACACCCACTGGAGCTAGTGGGACTTAATTAGAGGAAGTTTCCAACAACATTCTCATCTGACTACCCAAACATGGAGCCATGCTGACTTAGTGGGGTCTCATGAAAACATTGGCACTAACAATTAGTATCACACTCCAACATGAGTCACAAGTACTAAAACATCTGTAGGTAAGACTTCTTGCAAGACCAAGGTCACCTCTAGAAACCGTTATAGCTAAATTTTGTAATTTTCTTCTACCTCACAGAGTTCATTAAAAACAATGTATGACTTAACACTAAGAGTCCATACAAGAATTCTGAGGTAAAATGTGTCCCCATTTGACAAAGGGGGAAGTCACCCATCTGAAAGGGACAATCCTCACTGTTCCTACCAATGTCAATATCCCTGACTATGCATGAACATGTTAGAAACATTTTAGATGAGTGAGCAGAGAATAGTATTTTTAAAAAGCATTGGGAAAAGCAAGATCCCCTGTCATTTTTGCAGTCTTCAAAAATATTCCTAGGACATTATTCAATCTTCTTATGATTTGCTATTTCAAAATAGTTTTTGTACTTTTGCATAAATATAAATAAGAACAGCTCTCCTGGACTGGACCGAAGATCCCTCCTGTGGCTATAACTCTAAGGCCACATAAGCACATCCACCTGTGGAAGACAGGCATCTCTGTCTCTTCCCTCTAGTGCCTTCCTCACAGCCTCTCACCTTTTCCAGTTCATAGACCTCCCAAACCTGGCACAGTCACTGTGCATTAGCCAATCTTCCAGAGAATTCTTTTTCGTTAATTTGTTCATCAACCCATGCGTGATTCAGGTGCCCTTTCACACCCTGACCCCTATCAGCCTGATGAACCAGCTTGTTGATTGCTCCCAACATTCATTTTGGAAGAGACAGCAAACAGATGTCCCTGCCTGGTACATTGCATTTGTGATTCAATAGATCCCTGAGGAAAAGCCTCATCAGCTCTCTCATATTTCTCAGCCTCTGCTGAGCCCTGCCACTCACCATGCCATACACGGGCCAGCTGAAGGTTTACTACTGAGGAACTAGTGCCAGGTTTTTCTGGGGTAGTAACAGTGAGATGCTGTGGGGACACAGCAGGATAACTCACAAGTTCACCACAAGTTAAAGTGAGAGAGACTTGCTGAAAGGTGGAGCAGGGGCAGTTTGGACCCTTGGGATAGCTCTGTAGAGATAAGTGGGATTCCCAGCATAAAAGTCACATATTGCCACTTGGAATTAAGAATATGTCTCTTGTTTGTTTATTTATTCATTCTTGATGCCTTTATGCTTTCACTGACTGTTAAAAATAGGGGGAAAAAATCAAAACCAGCACCTACATAGACTAATGAGCAGGGTTCTTTTCTTCTACAAGAGGTTTGGCTCTTTACATGCCAAAAAAAATGAGTAAAACAATATGTTTCACCCTGTGACATTCATGTGTGCAGGCAATGGGAGTGGGATTTTTCAAAGCTCCTTTCTAACACCCTGAGCCACAGCTTGCACACTGGAAAAATCCTGCTGTGAAGGATTTTTCAGGGGATTTAAGATTTTTCAGGATTTAACAGAGCCTGCCAAGTTTTCTCTTCCTCCTATTCCTATCTCTCCATCTTGGATGATCTCCCTGACTGGGAGTGTCAGGATACAAAGACAAGTACCCTTTGTTTGCATGCAAAGATGCTGTCCCTATGTACGCTTCAGGAACACAAAAATCTTTTTGAGACTGCAGACAGAGAACCACTGCACCATACACAAAAAATTCTTGAGCCATTCCAGAGACTAACTCTGCTCTGAAATGCTCAGAAGCATGCCTCTGTTTGATCAGAGCTGGCACCTGTTCTTACTCTTTAAATCAAGTGTTCAACTATTCCACGACTGATTTTAAAACCAAGTCATCATAAAAGAAGGAGAAGTCAGGTGCTCAAATCTGTGTCAGAATTTCAAAACAAATATTAAGCAACATAAGAAATGACTCATTCATGTTATTACAGGTCTTCTCACTGGTGCAGCTGGATGAAGTGAACAAAAACAGGAAGAGAAGCATGAGCTGCTTTCCAATGATTTTTTCAACTCAGACACAATAGCAGTATCTGCTCCATCACATGTGGAGCTGCCATCAGAGCCACATCTTGCAGGATCTTCCCCTAAGAAGGAAGAAACCATCCACTACAACAAACTACTTTCCCTATCTGTTCTGGCAAGAAATTAATCAGATGCTTATAACACTGTGGCTGAAAAGCCTGTGAACTTTTATTGTTCTTGTGGGGAAAAAAAAAAAAAAGGAAAAAAAAAAGTAAATGAATTTAGCACTAAAAGGTCTTCTAGGCCCTTTGGCACTTTTTAATGTCTCATTTCCAGATTATATTCTGGACTTGCAAACAAAGCAATCAGGCAGCCAAGGAAGTGTCAGGTTTCCTACGGACTTATTTTTAAAAAAAAGAAATATATATCCCTGGAGCCGATATCAGAAGATGCTCTCAATTAGTCTGCATGTTAAATAAACCTAGTGGGGGGAATACTGAAAATATCTGATTTCCATTCACTCTGCAATTACCTATTATATCTTTAATAACAAAATATGTCTTCTCATGCTCTAAATTGTTAAAGCTGTGCTCAGTGTTAGCCTGGAGAAAAGTGTGGTTACTACTGCCATTCTTCCTTCCCTCTCTAGACCATGTCTGGCTGCAGGCTCCCTGGAAGCATTGGATAGGAACAAAGCAGAGGTACCAGTCGTGTTTCCCTGCTTTGTATTGGGGATGAGCATAAAGTAAAGCTGAATTATTAATGTAGGGGTATCTCCAAAGCAGGTTATTTGCTAGTAGATAAAAGAAGATGAAAAGCTAAGATATTTTACTATATGACATAGACAAGAAAAGGGCTCTGATGAAGTCACTGGTCTTGGTGTTATTTAGTTTAGCTGAAAAGTTAGTGTAGCTGAACTATGCAAAACTCATTGTTTTTGCAGGAGCTGAAGACTCTGTGGACGCAGTAATCTCTTACTCATCCCACTAAGCCTGGTCCTGCAGGACAGGACACTACAAGCAACCAGGGTTAAGGCAAGAGCTCTTGTTCTCAATATAGAACTCTTGTTGTCTCTGAGCTAGAAAATTCTTCTCTGTGATAAGCCCAATTTCCGTCTTTTTTTTAAGTATTTATGCTGAATATGGTTAATACATGTGTGGTCACATGATGCACCTTTTTCTTCTTGAGTCCAATTCAGTATGACTCAAATACTAATCATTTTAATTTGCAGACCTTATGGCATTTAGTAAATTATTTTTAGAAAGCCTGAAGAACACACATGTTTTGAATTTATTCACTAGATCTTCAGCTATCTGATTTAGACACTCTCTGCTAAAATAAATGAGAGATAGTAGTATGTAATATGCCGAATGTTATGACACAGAAAACTTCTGTTAAAATATGCCTGAAGCAAGCTATCTAATAATGTTCTTAAAATACTGTCTGGTTTCTCTGAGATAAAGCCCTTACTTCTTAGGCAGAAGACTGAGTGCTCAGATTTTACGCTGTAGTGTGATCTGTAAGAAATCCCCACCTACGCACTAGATTAAACAAGATAAAGAAAAATTACAAGGAGGGTGAATCTGAAACCTTTATTATATTGTTGAGATATTGTTGTGAAGGGAAGGATGTAAATTGAAAAAGACAACAAAATGCCACATGGTGCTCTAGGCACAGGCATGAGGAGCACACAGATCTGTCCCAGCTACCTGTATAGTTCAGATTCCATCTTATCCTTCAGTCCATTTTCCATTGTCCCTCATCATCTGTACAGGAACACCTAAAATTTTCAACAGTAATTGACTTTTCTGAGCCTGGGAAAAATATATCAAGAGTTTCATTTCACACTGTCTTCCTTCCCTTTTAATAAAACCAAGAAATTACAGAAATGATCAAGTCATACTTGCTTGCAGCTTCAAATAAGTAAACAAGTCCACTGGTAAATAGAGTTATGGTTCTACTTTCCTTTCATTAACCCAGCCTCCTAAAGGCAATTATTCCTTCTATTAGTGATTTTTTTTAAATTGTCTTTTTTTGGTGTCATATTGTTGAAATACTACCCATACGCAAAATTTCTTCATGCACTGACTCAGATATCACAAACTAAAGTACATCTTCGTTTTCTTGTTTTTACCCAGTCTGAGTTAATGAAGGAGAAATTATTCCCAAATTGTAAGTCTGTTTTAAATCTTGATATAGCTACATCTCAAGGAAACCTCCAGTGTGTACAGTGTTCATGAAAAAAAACGTTTCAAATTTCTCCAGATTGGACTTCACTGAAGTCACAGCAATCTTTAAGGCTTTATCTCTTTAGTAAAGCCACACAAGTGGACTCACTAGGACACTAGTAGGGAAGGGCAGTGGTGCTCAGTGGTGACCCAACAGCACACCTGAGCCATACTGGATGAAAATTCCAATTCACAAAAGAACATCCCAGGGGAGGAAGCCTTTCACACCCTGACAGTGTGTTCATTTACTATCAAAGCAACTCATCTTTTCCCTATCATAGTACCATTGACAAAGCAGTCACATCAAAGGGGACCTAAAACTATACAGTTAAGTTATCTGCATTTATAAAATGAAACTTTCTCAGAGTGAAAAAAGAAAATACTATAACCATTATTTAGAGAACAGCAATGCTGGATAAGGGAACACACAGCTGTGCTTTAAGTCAGCAGAGAAGGACAAATAAAACCTCAAGTTATTCTTGTGAATTAGGAAATACAACACATTTCCTATCTTCTATTGTCAAGAGCCATTTAAATGCTTTCTTGCATGTATAGCTTCTGAGAAGAGTACCTTTAGAAAGTTTTTCTCTCAAGAACAAGATGATCTCACTTGAAAAATTGGTTTTCAGCTACAGAACAGGTTTTAGAGCCGCTACGTTTTTGTGAGAGTAGCAATCATTTCACAGTTTTTTCTGAATGAGGAACAGACTGTGATTCAAACTGCTAGTACCTCTTGTATTTTTGGATGTTTACAAGTTTCCATCTTACAAAGATTATCTCATTTCTGTGTTTGGAAACACCAGACTTCTTATTTTGTGTTGATTTTATTTTCATCAAAAACATTCATCTGCTGAGAGATCAAGTAAATCCATTTGAAAAAAACCATAATTATCTGATAAACACAAACAGATCACAGAAAGAAAATGGCGAGACCAAGTTAATTATTACAATAGAAAATTGCACCTTCTGAATATTAATTATCAGTTGGATATTAGCTACCAAAAACCTCTCCAAAGCAGGTTCATTCATGTTTGTCCATAAAAACACTGGTGGTTCCCACCACCCCTTCACCAGTGTCCCCACTTTGTGAATCCTGCCCAAAATGTAGTCAGGCTAGGGACAGAACAGATTACTTCAGTCCAGGCTGAAATTTGCCTCATAACTTTTGCATACTGAGTTTCAACAGTTGTATACATGACTTTTTCTTAGCTAATAGAAATTCCAGTCTGATCTGCAGCTTGAACAAAGGGGTGGGCAGCACTTACTGAAGTGCCTGCTCAGAAAAGTGGTGAAAATTAATATGACTTTATTCTTCACTTACAGAATGTTAAGGTTTACCTTTAATAGCCTTGATTAACAAAATGAGAATAGCTATGGGACATGATATCCAGCCTGGGCACAACCTCCAGAGCATCCTTGTTTCAGCTCTTCAGTTGTTACAGCTCATTAAGATAATTTGTTGTGAAATATTTTTTCTGTATTTTTTCCAGCTTTTGTCACAGATGAGCTCTGTAATCTAAGCCACTGTAAGATCTCACAACCAGTGATATCTTTACAACTAAAAGTGTATGTAACTAAACTGAGCTAACCCTATTCATAAGGGCAAATTTGGCTTGGAAATTCGTTTTGTCTGTGACAAAGAAGGGTGGAGTTAAAGCTGTTCAAGCATAGGCTGACAATAAAGGCAAGAGGTACCTGCCCTTAACAGCACCACTGCTACAAGAAATGCTTGTTAAGCCAGACCTTCTTTAAGAAAAGTACCTTTCATTAATTTTTTTTTGCTCTTTTCCAAAGACCAGTTATGAATAGTTCATGCCATGCAAATATAGCCATGATCAAGTGGCTAAAGAAGTACATAATATATTTCTACTGTTTACTGGGAGTCCATAACAGGTGGTACAAAAAAAAAAAAAAAAAAAAAAAAAAAACACCAAACCAGAACAAAACTTGAAATGTCATGTGAGTTATAATCAGTTCCAGTCAACAAGCTGAAAAATGTTTTACATGTCTTCTACATGTTTCCTCAAGTGGCAAAACTGAATAGCCTCAAGGTCTTCAACCATATGGCTCTCTGGGGGAAAAAAAAGTCAACTGGGTAGGTTTTTTAAGTTGAAAAAACAGTGTAAAGCTTTTGAGAAGTTTAAGCTTCTTCTAAATGTCACACATAGGACAGGGAGGGAAAAATAAACTCCAGGTGATCAGTTATTTATTCACTCTGCACAAAAGAGAACTGCTAAAGGAAAAAAACAGTGAGGATCACAGTAGGAAAGCAATAAACCAATTAGTAGCTTCTTAAAGAGGAAAACAGCTACACAAACTGGCACTACAATTTGTGGGTTTGACCTCAATTACTGTCTGTGTCTACTGATCAGAAATTAAACCTAACACACAACAGGTGCAGTTCCAGAGAAAATGGGTGCTTCTCTAGCTAGTAACCTAGAAAATATAACAATGAAAATGAATTGGTTTTTCTATTCTTAGGCATCCAGTAAAATCTTCTGCAGCAGTTAAAAATGTCCTTGTGTTTTGCACCTATTTGTCTCCCTGTAGAGTGGAAGTGCAGTGATGACAGTCACCAAGCACATTGCCTTTCCTGTTCTAAATGAGTTATCTTTAGCTGCTTCATCTTTACTCGCAACACCAGTTCCTTCTGATGATGGACTAATCACCAGGACTATTGGGTAATGTATCTGCTTATTAGCACTGACAAGAAGAGCAATGCTAATATAAAGGGCCTTGCTGTGTGCAAACAGCACCTATTTCTTCTACTACTGTACTTCTAAACCTGTACAGACACTCAGAAAACACAGCCTTGAGTGTGACGGTCTTTCAGTAAGCGGTTGCTTGATAAAAATATGTTTGATTCCATGTGGACTTTAGCTCCTACTTGTCTTTTTCCATCATCCTTCAAAGATTTCAAGGAAACAGATTATTAGGCTGCATTTAATTTATCTAAGCCTTGTTTTGGCAACCAAATCTATTGCAACTTACTTGAGCATTTTAACTTAGATTTCATTCTCAACTTGCCTGAATATGGCAAATGCAATTAAATATTAATAAACTGTCAGGAAACAGGAGAAAACTCACATCATATGTTTGGTATTCCTGACACACAGATTGCTCAGGGAAAACAAAAACCCAAGGTAATTATTCAGGGGACTAGAGAAATGCTTAGCTGGCAAATGGGTGTTCTGGTTTATGGTTGGTTTTCACCATTCTCTGAAACCTATAAACAACACTGGAAAATGAATTACAGGAGCACTCTCCTGTCCATTCAAAGCTGGTTTATCTAGCCAGCCAATTTGAACTGATCTACCTGACTTTTCCTCATATGGATGATTCACAGTTCATGAGATTCCTTCAACTAGAAAAACATTTTCTTGGCTGATGGTAGTAAACTGGCTCTTCACCTAAGAAAAAAAAATGTCCAGAAGTAGGCAGACCCCCTTCTGGATAATCCAGAGCTTTCAGGGACAGTGATTGCTGACCAAAGTACACTACCTACCATGAATGCCAAGAGAAAGCACTGGTAGAAAGAGAGATACTCCGCAATAATAAAACACCACATTCTTTCAGATCTTAACAGACTAGGCAAGTCCCTAAATGAGCATCCTGAAATTAAGAGGACATTATACAGCAGACACCTCCAGAGAGTCACAAATTTGTCAAGCAAATGTGGTTAGAGCATTACAATAGAATACAACAATATAAAAATACAATAAGGTAGGCTGAGCAGTCATTGTTTTTCATTACCTGGAAAATGTTATCATTTATTGCTTTTCATTATTTTGTGGGAGACAAAATATTCGCAATCCTTAAATCTGTGAACCCTGAACACTGAATTCACTACAGAAAAGACAAAGTCCTTCTCAGGACAGGGTATATTTTTAAGGTACCTCAGACACTTAATTCATTAGAGAAAAAACGTTCGATAAACTAAAAGAGTATTATTATTATTATTATTATTATTATTATTATTATTATTATTATAAGCACTTTGATAGCATCACAAGTAATTGCTGCTCTACCAAGGCTTCTTCGGGCAAGCACTGCAGAGGCCATAAAATTCCTGCTTTGAGGAGACTGCAACCAAACTGCATTTACTCTTTAAAGCAATTGTGACACACCAATGTTCTTTATACAGCTTAAAAGATGTGTACCCTAATAACCAGAGTAAATAAATGGCTGATTTGGCAGTCTTTTCTCGTCCAGAAAGAAATAGAGTTGGCCATTAGGATACACAGCTTAGAAATAGAATAGGGTGCACAAAAACATTCCTAAATATTTTCACATAAGTTTAAGAATCTTAGTAACATAATTAGCTATAACTAGCCCTTTTTTTTCTTGCTTCATTTTCTCTTCTCCTCCTAACAACTTTATTGTTTTTGTTTCTATAAAAGCATTCCTTTCAGCAGATATTTGTAATATCTTAATACTTCTAGCAGAATTTTTGATTAAAAAATAAAACAGTCCTGAGGCTATTTGTAGATGTAGTTCTTTCTGCAGCACATTTGAAATAAGTAGAATTAAGTACACCATGGCAAAATGCAGTGAAGTCCCTGCAATGATTCCTCAGTGGTCCCTATTCCCCCTTCCTCTCCCACTCTCACTGAGGCACCAAAGGGCTTCAAGTGTATTTTTCAGTCAACACTTCTCACCCAGTGACATGATCTCCACTTCCACACCTCTGCTGCTATCCCATGGTGGTTAGTCTTACTCAGACAACCTTTTCTGTACCCTGAGCTACTGTCGTGAGCTATAGGAGGAAGGCAGTCTGCTATATTGTTGCCTTTTTTCTGGTTATGTCTGAAAAAACAAAAGCCTCTCCTCCGCCTACACGTTCTCCATCCCCAAAAAATTGGTTCCCTAGTTACAAATGTAACCTTGCTGTTACATTTGTTTGAAACTTTGAGCTTTGCTGTGTTATGTTCAAGTACGTGACCCTCACCTTCTGTTCTTTTTTCAATTTGCTTTTGTGACATTTTTTCATTTCCTTCCATGTAGAAAGAGATTACTACTCTGACAGCTCTTCTGTGATAGCCCCTTCAGGGCTGCACAAAACACTTTCTCACACAGATCCGGCTGCTCCAAATGGTGCTGTTGTAGCTGCTGCTCTGCTGCTGCTGCTGTGTACACTGACCAGTACCCACTTACTGTGGAAGTCACTACCATGCATGCAGCATAAAGTGCCAGGACAACGGCGGGAATAAACTTTGCTCTTGCAGCTATATAGGCCACAAGGAATAGGATCAAAGCAGCTGAACACTGAGGTGGCTCTTACTCTATCCTGACTCCAACTCATTCAAATAACCAAGACTTTTTTCAAAGAGTGGTAGGAAAGGATGCAAAATGGAAGGAGGAAAAAGTAGGCCGGAGACATTCAGAAAGTGCTTTTAACAGCCTTTGCAACAAACTAAGTTCCTTGTTCAACCCACGACGCTGGTTGTTTGACATGAGCATCTTTCCTCTATAGACAAGGTCTGCAGAGGAAGCTGTATCTCCCTCAGTACAGCTGAGGAAGATACAGATGACTCACCTAGAACAGAAACAGTGATGTGGTCAAGGAGTTATTTGGCTTCACAACTTCCTGCCTTTTTTAATTGCAAGGCATCTCCAGGGCACCACCCACCTCTTCTCATGTTTTTGTACCATAGGTGATTTGCCTCTGAAAAGAAGGAGGAATTTGGCTGCAATTTTAAGTGGTGCATTACTTGCACTAGTGTTCTCACTATTACTTTACTAGTAGGATAGAACTGCAAAATGAAAATGTGTCACGGCACACAAGGCTCTATGCACCATATTTTATTTGCTATTTACCTTTGTAATGTGTCTTGCTGTTCTCTACCCAGCTTCTCCTCAAAATTACAGGATTTTTTGGGTTTGCAATTTTATTTCTATTTTCACAGTTTTCACAGTAAGTGTGTCTCTACATTAATCGTCTCTCATGACACTGCAAAGCAATCATTCATTTCCCTGTGACTGGCAATTTCTCACAAAGCCATTTATATACCTTTGTTAATAGCTCTTCTCCAGCCAGAACACATTAATTTCTCTACAGGCCATTATTATTTCCCCTTTTAACTTTGTGTTTAATCCCCAACACCAAACAGCCAATGTCTTTAGGGATTTTTGCTAATCTTGTTTTTTCTTGTGAAAAATCTTGTTTGTTTCAATAACAATTATCTTTTAGTGTTCTACTTCCCTCTTTTCTTTCACTTGGTCTTCCTCCTAGATGTTATTCTACTGCACACATTCCACTGTGTGTTTGGAGAGTACCTAGCACGTCATTGTCACAGAACATGGTTGCCACTGCTGTAAGAGAAAGGTCTTAATTTCTTGCTTAGGAACAAACATGCCATGTTATTTCCTGAAATTTCTACAGTCTACTATTTCTACAGTCACCTGAGTCAACCCACAAAAATTCAGAGTGAACACATAAAGGAGAAATTATATTTGTAACAAGTTCAGTCAGTCAAGTAAATACCTTAGTATCACAACCATCTGCACTTGGTATCAAGTGCAGATGGTTTACTTAATACTTAATACTTAATACTTAATACTTAATTTCTAAGTGTAGGGTATCCAAACAGAAGGATTTCTAAGAAATATCAATAGTTCTATAGGGACATACCCTAATCTTTCCTTTTTCATTTTATACAGATTTATTTAGAAATAAGATCTTAGAAACAGCTACTAACTGCATTTCTTTAGTGGAAACAGCCTGTCAGATGTCAATTAACTGAAAAATTTTGGCTTTGGTTTAGGAGGGGTGTTGTGAGCCCTCAATTTACTTTGAAGAAAAAATAACAACATACTTTGTTGTATTCAATGACTTGAATCACCCTTGCCTTGAATCACCCAGATGAACAGCCCAGGCTAATAAGAGTCAACACCCTAACTCCTCATTCACTCACTTGGTGTCATTCTTCTACAGGAATTCTCTTCTAAAGAAATTCATTGAAGAGCAACATTTTCATGTGCCTGAGTAAATCAAAGTCAATAGTAACATAGAATGGCTTTAATTGGAAGGGACTTTAAAGATTGTGTAATTCCAACTCTCCTGCCATGGGCAGGGACACCTTCTACTTGTCCAGATTTCTCAAATCTTCATCCAGCCTGGCCTTGAACACTTACAGAGATGGGGCATCTACATCTTCTGTGGGCAACCTGTGCTGGTGTCTCATCACCCTCACAAAAAAGAATTTCTTCCTAATATCTAAAGCAAACCTGCTCTCTTTCAGTTTAAAATCGTCACCCTTGCCCTGTCACTACATGCCCTTGTAAAAAGTCCGTCTCCACCTTTCTCCCAGTAGACCCCCTTTAGGTACTGGAGCACCCTACCACTCCTCTAAAACCTTGTCAGCCTTCATAAGAAATCCAGACACGTGCTCTTTACCAGCTGAGCAACTTCCTAGAAATCTGCTCCTGACAAGAACATGAGTCCTCTTCCTGCTTGTGTGCCCTGCTCCTGCCAGCTCAGCAGCTCGTGTCTGCTGGACTGAAATGGTCCTACATGCTCAGCAGGTCAAGTTGGACTCCTAGCAGCCAGAAACCCTGGAACAGACTACAGAGCTCCCCCAGTCCATCCCATCATGTGATTTATAACCCTTTTTTTTTTTTTTCCCCTAAGCTGCCCACACAGTTTAACTGTAATTGGAAAAGACTGACACGATAAAGTGGAAATCCAGCAGGGAAATACCTGGGTTCACTCACTCCTCACACATATACTGGTGAATTTTGTCTAAAGTGCTCAGCAAAAGATTACTCACTTTTCAACTCCAACTTGTTCATACTCAGGTTTGATGGAATTTGGAAACTGTTTGTATGAGGCAAACTTCATCCTTCCATGCACAAACCTGTGATAATGGAGGAGGAGTGTGCTGGATAAGAACTCTAAATGATGGGGAAATTTGAGTCGAGGCTGCTCTTGTCACTGTCACTGATTAACTTTTCTTTAGTTTGGGTTTGCTTGGGGAGGCAGGTTTGTTTTGGGGTTTTTCAAGTTTTGATCTTTACCCAATACCATGCAGGCCTGAAGCGACAGGTACTAGTACTATTTTAGCACATTACATGGCAGAATATATACTTCCTTTGTTGTTAAACATGCAATTTAATGAAAAAAAGGTATTAAATAAAGATTATATTTTAAATGCTAATTGAAACACACAAAGATGCAGCAAATTTTTTTTTGCTGACAAGGAAAATACTACAAAAACAACTACATTCATATCAATCAATTTTCAAATCAGAGGAATATCAAAAACATCAGAAAGACTTTAAAATATCTGGGGCATAACTTTCAAATACAGAATGTCACCTAATTAATATCAAGCAAGATACATTTTTTTTCAAAAAGGTGACATAACATTACTACCAGCATCTAAGATTCAAACTAGGTTAGATGTAACTGAAACTTTGTCATAGATTCTGTTTTGTGAACACTGGGATTCAGTATGTTTGGAGAAAGCAGCTGAAACTTCACTTGATTTTATCAGTGTTTACTTATCAGCTCTATGATATTTGCAAAACAAGAACTGAAAATTTTGGCTGATTAGTTCTTGTTAACTGCAATGTAAAAATTGAAAGGAATTCACCTGCTCATATTTTGGAACAAGAGATAAAGCAGCAGCTGCAGTATATGGAATGGTATACACTCTCAGTATAATTGGTTTTTGATTTTTGGATGTTAACAAGAGAAAAAGTGTGCCTTTTCTTAATTACCTGGATTGCCATAAAAACAGGTTAGGATTTAGAAAACTATGAGAACAGTTCTTACACAAAACCAGGTTGTGCTGCTGGAATTCCAGCAAAGGCTTAGGATCCTTCCCAGATAACTGTCCCTGTTGTTATCGTCAGCCTGGTTGCACAAGATTGTGTGTGAGTCTTATTCCATCTTCCTGCTGAGGTTCCAGACTAAGTCACTTTCTCTCCCGGGTCTGTAGGATCCTCCATGGAATATTACATCTCCCTGTACTGAGATAGTAAAAATAACCTACACAAAAATCCTCTTAGTCCACTGTGCCCACTTGGTTTTTCAGATGAATTGGTGAGTTCAACACATTATTCTTGTGTTGAAATAAATTAACTTTTCCACATATTTCCACATATTCCACAATATCTTGATCATAATATTGTGCACCTATACACAATCCTCCTAATGATTGTTTCTCTGTGAACAGAGATGCCAATTTGAAATTTTGGGGTGACACAGGGTAGAAAGAACATAACTAGTCATGCACATGCTGGATGGAGAAAGATTCTCATTTCAGCCAAGTACAAGAGCGTAGACGAAGAAGAACATAAAGTCACAGTGACCTCTCCAGTCCCTGATCTTAGGTCACACTCATAGTCATAACCCATCACCCCACAACCACAGGAACCTCTCCAAGGATTAAAGAGAGTTCCAGGGCTCCTTTGCACTTCCATAAAAACCTCCTGCCAGCTATTAATCCCTGCCAGACCCCAACCTCACCTTTCTGTTGGACACAGATGGGAGACACGCAGATGGTCATTTTCCAGAGTTTGCAGCTTCTTTGCTGTGTCTCCTTGGGGTAGCTTTCCTGCTCTGCCTGCCACCAGCCGACCAGAGAGAAGCCAATAATAAATATTGGTTTAAATATTGGTTTAAATAAAAAAAAAAAAAAACAGAGTTAGGACTGATTAATTCACTTTATTTTTCCTACACTATAAAACTTTTAATGAAGGTGTAACACTGGTAAATCTCTGGATAAATGCTAGACTAGACAAGTTTAAATGCAACAAAAGAAAATGTTTGCAACTGCTCTCTCAACTTATTTGCACTCACTGGCAGAAGGGTACAGTCTTCCATTTTAAATCTTAATGTCACCAATCTTTAAACTTTCTCTGTTAAGTACATGGGTGCTTATCTTGATGTCCATTACCAAAACATTTGAGGTCTGACAAGATTATATTAACAATAATAAATCTCTTATCTTTCTCACCATGTAGTAGCTAGAACTTGATTAGGAATAATTTTAGGCATTGTTACTCCTATGTTCTCCTCAGGGAGCAAGCAAGTCTTGTTGACTGAAACACTGGTAAACAGGATTATGATGAAACAAATCACTGAAGTAAAAGAGCTGGGGTGTGCAGCCCAAAGCATTTAGAGAAATTCATTAGTCATACCTTGGAAATTAATCAAGGATTTGGGGAAGGGGGGCAGAAAGCTAGTGAGGTCAAAAGGTAGGCAGAACTAGCTGTAAATAACATCCCCTAAGACAGCTGACTAACACAACATGCATGAGCTGAAACTTGTTTATTTGAACCCTGTGAACCCAGTACACATTTCTGTTGGTTAAATATCTTGGAGCTGGAGGCAGATGCAAGAGGTAAAGGTTACTCCCTAGTTACTAACACTAAGCAACCTGCTCTCCCACACTTCTCCACTGAGGGCTGGAACAGGGATGATCAAACAAAACAAAAAAAAACCCTGGGAAATACATTCCCCTGTGATGGGTGGGAGTGGTCCTGAAAAACAGCATGCACATCCACATTTTATACACACCACATGTTTGGTATAGACCAGAACTAATAATGGAAAGGAAGGTGGGACACACTCCTTTGGAATTTCTCATTTATTTTTTTCAGCATCTCCTCTCCCTCTTGTTTTCCTTCTCTGCCCACATCATTCTATGACCTTGACATTCTGTTGCTGGAAACATACATTTTGCCAAAAACTGCAGAAAAAATTGCTCTGGGCACGAGTGGAACCACCCTGAACAAATGTGGAAAAAAACCCCAAGACAAAACAAAAAGAACCCTCCTATAAAAACAGCTTTAAACAATCTCTAAAACAATAGGATCTTATTAGCTCACAATTCTTTTTCCAGCCAGCTTCTGAATAGTGGATATTCACACATTTCATCAATGAAATTTACTCTAATAATCTAATAATAATATCTGCAGATATTATCTATATTCTAGCATGTTTTCATTGTAAATTTTAAGGAGGGAAATACTACAAGTGAGAACAAAGAGTAAATTATTTCACTACATTAATAAACTTCTCAAGTCCCAGTACTAAAGCAAAGCTGTAATGAACACATTAAATTAAAACTCCTGTAGTGCTCTACACCCACCTCATGGCTTACTCCTGTTGCATCTCAGGTCACTTAAAATCAGTTTGGTGATGGCTGCCTCATTTCACAACTAAACTCAGAAGCTATCTAAAATTAAAATCTGAATTAATTTGTTTGCAGCAACCTGGGACAGATATTGTCCTGCTGAGATCAGACTATGTCAAAACGCCCCAGATTCACTGTTAGAGTGAAAAGATTATTCATATAGCCAAAATCATGACAAAAATTTTAAGAGGAGGAGGATGAAGGCTGTGCATAATTGCCAGCTGAAGTGAGAACAATTTCCAAGTGCAGTTCACAGCAAGATCACTGCAAAACCATACTTTCACAAAAAAACACCTATCATTATGGCAGCGCTTCCTTTCCATTACTGTCATAGTTATGTACATTATTGGAAGCAAAGAAATGCTCCCTGATTACTCTCTGGAAGGGGAGGAGAAAAATAATAACTTTGCTATTTTTAGAGCTGATCCAAATTTCTTGCTGTAACCATCACATATTAAGTGTGTAAGTTTAATTGTCATTATCTACAAATAAAAATAACTTATTTTTCCAGAAAAAATACCAAACTGACATTGTGCTGTTCATATGTAATCTTATTTGAATATATCCAAATATCAACTTGTAGGAGTTTAGTACAGCAAAAGTTGTAAAAAAACTATAAAGAAAGAGATGTTTCAGACAGTAAACTGGTTCTTCAACATCAATTGCATATTAACATTCATGACAAGACTGCAACTTAGTTATTGTTATTTCAAGAGATTATATTGGAGAAATAATAGGTTAATATTTGTAGTGTAGGATTATTCAATGAGCTGTTTCAGGATGAACACAACAAGACATAAACAAGTTTTGAGTAATTATCAACTAGGTCAACATAACATTGTGTGCATGTGTGTTGTGTGCATTGGATGAAACTTACACTGTTATGAATGTGTCAGATCTGCAATTCTGATTACTCATCTTTGCTTGCAGACGAACTGAAAGTACTGCTGTCAATTGTGTGTGCCAATTAAGTCACAGAATCACAGACTATCCTGTGCTGGAAGGCACCCATCAGGAACACCAAAGTCCAACTCCTGGTCCTGCCCAGGACATCCCAAGAGTCACACCATGTGCCTGAGACCATTGCCCAAATACTTCTGGAACTCACACAGGCATGGTGCTGAGATCATTTCCCTAGGGAGCCTGTGCTAGTGCCCAGTCACCCTCTGGGCGAAAATCCTTTTCCTGATATCCAAACCTCTCCTGATGGAATAGCCTTATGAATTAAGTATAAAATATTGTCATTCAGGTTAATGGTGGTTCAAATATTGCTGCTTTGTGAATGAATTTTCTTGAGTTTTTTAATAACTTCCTGTTCCCTTGTGTTACAGTAGCTTCACCATCCTAAGAAACTAGAGCATAAACTAAAAATCGTGTCTATAATTCAGCTATTTGTAGCCCAGCATTACACTCAGAAGAGTTCTGAGTTTCTCCTTAGTGCTTTCTGTGCAAAGCTTGCAGAATGAATGGCTTTGACAGCTCTGTGAGCCCACAATTGCTCCTCCACTTGTACTTTGTGGTGTTTATCCCATAAAGGTCAAGGGATGTCATACATCTGCATTCACACTTGTTCACTGTATAACTGTGTCATCTTCTTCTGCAGTTACTAAGTCAAACCTAAGCCCTACATGCAGCATGCCACTGGTCCCCCCAGTCACACCCTGATGATAGGTCAGAAAAAAATTTCTTTCCTGGCACCGCTATCAGTCAGGAACTACAGCTGGATACATTACACTCAAAATTTTAAAAATGCTTTCCATTTGACTTCCACTAACAGTTCGTGGAACCACATAAACTGGTTATTATGGTTTTATATTATCTGTTGCAAGGAAAATAGCCACACTTTACAATATTGCTTCAAAACAACTGAAACATTCTGTTTAGGGGAATTCTGCACTGAATGAAGGCAGCAGCCCCAAGAATCTTCACAGAGTGCCAGCATCAGTCAACATTCTGCTTCCTGACAGAATTATGTGTGACAAAGAGTCAGATTCTTTAAGATGTTGGCATCTACAGATGAATTAGCAGTCTAAAAGTTGTGAGACTCTCAAATTTACACCTGCAAACCAAGAGGCTGAGGAATCAAAGATACCACTGTCAGACCAAACAGTTCCTGAATTCTGCGAGTTGTTGGAGTCAGATTTCAGTAAAAGAATTTTCTTGCCTTCTGCTGATGACTTGTACTTGGCTGAGGCAAGTCATGGTGAGAAGCAGAGGTGTTCTGGCTCCAAAGCTACATCCCAGGAAATAGCTGACCAGCGCCTTTGGGCCTCCAGTTCTCAGACCACCTGCACACATGATCAGGCTGCAGTCTTGTTCAATCACTCTTATTGCACCTACTTATATAGGAGAATTGTTAGCCCAACAAATAGCAGAAGATGGCAAATAGCTCTTACCAAGCAGCAAGTTCTGTTGATTGTTAATAAGTTTGTTTAAAGTAGTTCAACCTTGCTCTGACTTTCAATAGAAAAGCTTTGGGTTTGAACAGGCTTCTGAAATATTTATAACAGACTACTTACACTGGTTGGAAATGACCTGTGAATACCCAAATTTTTGTTGTGGGTGCATTCCAAAGAAGTATTCAAAATTTAAAATTGGAAAGAAATTAGTGAATAGGCTATGTTTCAAATCTTACAATTATTTTTACTGTAGAAAAAATGATAAAAAAATTGCTTTCTGGCCTAATGTTTTGATTTTTCAAAAGCATAAGGCCCAGTCAAGGTCAGGAAAAAGAAAATTTTAAAAATATCCAAAATCCCTCTGTTCAATTTTCAAACCAAAATGATAGAGCTGTAGTAGCATGGGGAGATACTGTCTTTTTCTGCACTCTAACCAGTACCTGTTCAGAGCAGGACTTCAGACTGCACAGCTGCAAACCCTGTGCCACAGAGTACAGCGTGTAGTACCATGAGTATACTTTATCCTGCAAATCATCCCACTAACCTTAATGGGACAACTCATTTTTTAGGTTGATCTATATTCTCCAGTGTTCTCACAGTTTGTGTTAAAAATATCTGCTGAGTGAGAAATAAATTATTAATGAATTATCAGCCTCAATTTGCCTTCTATCTTTGTCAAGCAGAGCTGTGTTTAAAGACCTAGCTTTCCACTCCACTTACGGGTAGCACATATCCAGGACTGCAAAATGCAGAAGGACCGCCTTCTACAGAAGAAGGATAGAAGGGGGAGGAAAAAAACTCTTTTTCTTATAGAAAAGGAAATAATATGGATCTCAGCTGGTAATTTAATGAGAATTTTTGTGCTTTTTCTCATGTTAAGTTTCATCATGCAATTATTTGCATCTTTATCCAAATCAATTTAATGACAAGACCATAATTTTAAATTCTGAACATCCAGATCAGTTCAGCTCAGACAATTGGAATATTTTGGCACATGTATTTGCTTTGACACTAACAAATAACATATGAACATTGGAGCTTACAGAAGACTAAGAGTAGAGTTTATTGCAAAACCTGAAAAGGTGGCAACTTGATAGAAGGGTGGAACTTGAATCATCACCTCCTTGGTGACACTGATTGCTTTGCTAACTTTCTTGCCTGCTATTTGTCCATTTAAACACCTTGTCATTGCCAGGTTATTTTGCAGCTGAGGACCCTTGGATCTGCTGAGAAGGAAAACACTGCTCAAACATGCACATTTTCTGAGCATTAACAGACCAGAATTTCTGGACATGAGTGAATGACATTGCACAGGAGAAAACAAATTATTGTAGCACACTTATCTCTGCTGTCTTTTGCCTCAAATAGTACAACACCACCTGTCTGGCAGCATCTGTGGCAGTAGGCCAACAAGAAAGCTGTTAATAGTGGGCTGACCTGCAACTTAGCCACCCAGGCAGATAGGACCCGAGCCATGTTGCACAGTGTCCCTCCCCGCCAATGGGACTGCATGCCCAGCTCACCCTCACAGGTACCTCATCAGGCAGCTGTGATTAGACTCCTGATCCCACGAGATGTCATGCAGATTAGTGTGGGGTGACAATGGCTTCTCTGTTTTGAAGATGCAGATGTACAAGTGCCAACTAACTCTGCACAATCCTGCAGACCCTCCTGCCGTACTGTGACTTAATTCTTTCTTCCCAATCCCCTGGTGGGCTCTGGGCATCCAGAATAATGCCGTTCCTTCCCATCAGCACAGGTTAAAATAATATGGACTGAAATGGTCCATGTTCAAAATTACAATTCTATTCTGCATTCCTAAATCGTGCAGAAGCCTAGACCAGGGGTCTTGTTTTACCCATAAGTAAAATGGTTGTTCATGCAGGTAAGTGAACTGCAGAACTCACAGTCATGTCTGATATAATGATGGAGATTTATAAGTGTATGCACTTATTACAGGGATCCCTGATTTTCCAAAAAAGAATAGCTTTTTTTTCCTGAGGAAGAAAAATAATAATAGTGTAAACACAAAGAGTTTAAAGCTAGAACAAAAATTAAAGGAAGCCAAAGTATATTACAGTTGTGCTGTTAATTAGAGGTCTTTTTATTTTTAAATGCAAGAAGTCAACACTACAGGGCTGGCACAACAATTTTGCCTGCAAAGAGCAGAACCATCCCTCAGGAAGGAAAACAGTGAGTTCTCAAAAAGTGGATTTCTTTTTCCCTTAGTGTCAATGAGGCCCTGCAGTCTGTGCTCGTGTTTGATGGGTTAAGGACTCCACTCAAGTGGTTCTTGGCATGTGTGAAATAACTATTAAAACAATCTCATCTGTAAAACCAGTTTGGCTGCCCCACATTTTCTCTCCATATGCCACGTGCTGACTGATAGAGTGAATGACAGGCAGAATGACAGCAGTTAATAGAAAGGATCTATTAATGCATCCATCCTTGTACTACCAGGCCACTCTTATTCCCTCACTTGTATTCAGCACTACCTTCAACTCCTTTTATGGAAGAGGCATACAGACTTCCACCAATTCTTTGCCAATGCACAAGCCTGACCCTTCCCCAGTTAGAAAACCTTTTTTAAAGTGCAGCTTTTGCTTAATTTCATGGCATTATCACCTTGGCCTGTCCTTGGTATACTTTTAAGTCTCTTTCCATTTATTTTCACTTTTGCCACATCATTCCTGCCAAACGCAAAGAAGCAGATTTGCAAAGGCAGCATTTTTTAGCATACTCAAAATTTTTCTGAGCACCTCTGTATACAACCAAATGACTGTTGGTGAGCAGCTATTAAAAAGAAATCAGAATTATACAAAAGTGCAGCAACAGACTTCTGCTAGTGGAGGCATGACTGAACCATTAATAAGCTTTCTTGAATGTTGCTATATCTCATGCAGTCTGTTTATGAAATGGTAAGAAGAATGTATTTACAAACACCCAATAAGCCAAAATTTGAGGTTTTCTCTTGCTGTTTAAGCCTTTCTACTGAAAGATGAAATGAAAATGAAAGATGAAATCAGATGAAAGATGAAATTAAAATGGAATGATTTGTGTAACTGGACCAGTCTTCTGCATTCTTAAAATGCAGTTTCTTCCATCAGTAATTGCATATGTTGCAATTGGATGCAAATGCATATGTTTCAAGAACACAGGTAACTTCCTGTATAATGTATTTTCTCTTACAATCTATACTGGTGGTTCAAAATGAAATTGCATATCCTGAAAAAAATATTCCACTTAGACCATTCCAGTTGCTCAATATGCTGAAGCCCAGTGTCAAGAACTAGACTCTAGATTCCCTTCCTTCCTGAACCTCTTTCCTCCAACTACAAAGATGACAATGCCATAGAAATATGAAGCACTTGTATGGCTCAACATTTGCCCTGAGGTGATTCAGCACTTGATTTAACTGAAATCTTCGGTTGCCTCCATCTCTTTCTTCATGAAAAAAGTTGCTCTTACCTGACAAAAAAGAAGGTAGGAAGATTTTACTGTTCAATAGTACCTTCTAAATTGCATGGTGGCCTTGGGGGGAGGCTCAGAATCAGGACTGGTCATTTTCTGACTGTGTCAGGTCACACTACACCCATTAGTCCCAGGCAGCAGTCTGAGCCAGAGTAATGCCCCACATTTTGCTATTACTGAATGTAGAAATGGAAATTGAAGGTGAGCATGCAAAGCTTATTTTAATAGCTTAACAGCACATGGCATCGTTTCACAGATCAGAAAAATAGAAGATAGAGAAGCCATTTTCTCTGTCCAGTCTTAAGCTACCCTCTATTAACAAATTCACTGTACATATGAAAGCAAGACAGTATTTTTGCTGTGAATCTCAAGAACACTATATTACAGAATCACAGAATATTCTGAGTTGGAAGGGACTCACAAGGATCACAATGTCCAACTCTTCAGTGAATGGCCTGTACAGGCATCAAACCCACAACCCTGGCATTATTAGCACCATGCTCTGACCAACCGAACTATATTTTCTAGTTTGTAGCTGTCTCAAATTGGTTTCTTCCGATTACTTTCTTTCTCTGAAGTGTTATATCTTATCTCTAATTGCCACCAGAGCTCTGTCACTAAAGCAGTCATCACTAGTACTGAGCAGCAGCAGTTTTATGAAGAATCTTCCAGTTTTTACTCTTTTGAATGGCCAACAACCCAAAGTTTTAAAATTTTTCAGAAAGGAAATTCAAGGACCTAGGGATAAATTATTTTAATAGTCAAGATATCTTAAAACATAACTGTATTACTGCCAATTTTTCAACTGCTATGTTGAATTATAGATAATATAAAACATATTGCACACATACTCTCTTTCTTAAGAGAGAGAAAGGTATGTATTAGACACTGTAACTTTTCCACTTAAATATTGATAGGGAAAACTTCATGAGATTCAAACATTTTCCTGTTCACTTTGTTTAAGATAAAAGCCAGCCTGCAAAATGGGCTTGATTTCTTCTGAACTTTGATATTAACACACTTTTGCTGCACATTTTCTAAAAAATGCTTGTCAGAAATGTAGTCTGACACCTTTTATGTTTACTTTGCTCAACCACAGTAAATGACATCTAGACATATGCCAAATAAATTTCTATTTTGTTCCTTTCATGTATACTAAAGTATGCACAATGCACACCCCTCAGTGGACTCCAACATGTTCTGAATGTAAGTATAAATAGTTTCCAAGCCATCAGACACCAAACTTGGTGTGCACACCTCCTTAACATAGATTTTCCTCAAGAGAGAGAAAACCACATGGTGTTCTAGTTTAAAAGCAGGGAAGAAGCACGGGCAGAAATTTTTTATTCAGTTTTGCATGGAAGAGGCGGGATGCTCTGCTGCCTTTCAACAGACACTTGTGCAAAACTGCCTGTAATTTTATGGCTATACAGAGAGTTGTCACTTTTCCAAATGTTAAGTACTGCTTTTCTTTTAAAATACAGATCCCTAAGGGACTGTGAGTACTGGTAAGGGTCACAGAAGAATTGCACTGACAGCTATTAAAAATGTTCAGCTGTTAGCATGAGTTAAAAAGTGCTGATATGGTAAGTTAGGCTCCACATTTAATTGTTTATATTTACAACATTTATTTTAAGAGTCCAAGAAAGTTGTGTGTTCCTGAGGAAACAGAGAGTAGCCTTGGGGGACAAAAATTGCCCAGGGTTTTATTTTCTCATGTTGTCAGTTCAAGGAAGGCCAGTAAAAAAGCCCTGAACTTTGAAAATTGTTCTGATTTTTAAAAATGAACAATCATTTTCAGATACAGGGCCAAGGTTGATTATGAGCCAGATATTGCAAGTTTCTAGTTGCTGTATTTCTCTCCATTCCCGTAATGGAGATACTCATTACTGCAAGATCATAGCAGTTACACCTGCTTCCTCTTACCCAGGGAGTTACACAAGAAAGATACTTGGTGTCTTTATATTTTGCACCAATAAATAACAAGGCATCAGCCTGCAATCTAGTTTACAGAAAGCTTTGTGTCAAGACACTGCAGGGCAAATCTTTAAAGCTTGGGCTTCTAGGCTGCACCAAATTGGTCTGCCTGCACACTTCATGCACATGAAAAGCAGATTATTGCATATTGCATTATTTTTATTCAATTGTATTTTGGTAATGAGGACAATGTATTTGGCATCCACTCACCACACACAGAGAAAAGACAGTTTGAACACACACATGCAGACACACAGTCTTCTTTCATGCAGTTGGGGAGAGTATTGAAATTGTGGCCTTACGTAATGTTCAGCAAATAAATAAGCAGCAGCTAACTGTAAGACAAAAAGTAATTTGATCTCACATAGTCCAAGAGAGTAAATACAGCTGTTCTTCACTAAATTTTGGGTTTCATTACAAAGAAAGCTGGACAATGAAATGAAGATGAGAAAATTGTGAAGAGAAGAAAGGAGTTTGCTCCCCATTGTTACTGTAATCTCAGCATTGTCTCTATCAGTGCCCAGAGTGGCAGTCTGGTTTTACTTTCATGTCCTTAAATTAATATTTCCCTCACTCAACTACTTGTATCGGATTTGCATGGCTAAGCTTTTGTAGCAGGGTGCCTACAAAAGCCACCAAGGTGGCTTCTGTGAGAAGCTTCCAGAAGCTTCCCCTGTGTCCAGCAGAGCCAATGCCAAGTGCCTCCAAGGGCCAACATGCTGCTGGCCAAGGCCGGGCAGATTAGAAATTACAAACAACAAAAAAAGTTATTGCACAGTTGTAATCACAGCCACAGAAGAGTGGGGTGAGAACATGTGATGGGAAAAGCCCTGCAGACACCAGGGTCAGTGGGGAAGGAGGGGGAAAAGGGGCTCCAGACACCAGAGGAGCCCCACACCAGAGCAGGGGGGATGTCTGAGAAAAGGCCCATGGAGAGAGGAGTGCACGCTGGAGCAGCTTGCCCTTGAAGGACTGTACCCCATGGAAGAGTGACCCACCCTGCCGCAGTTTGAGGGGGACTGCTGCCTGTGGGACAGACTCACATCAGAGAAGTTCATGGAGAACGGCCTCCTGTGAGGGGGATGCCATGGTGAGCTGGGGAAGGACTCCTCCCCCTGAGCAGCAAGAGAAACACCATTTGATGAACTGAGCATAACCCCATTCCCTGTCTCCCTGCATTGCTGGGGGAGAGGTAGAGCTGGGAAGGAGGGAGGCATGAGGGGAAAGTGTTTTTAAGGTCTTTTTTACTTCTCATTATCTTGCTCTGATTTTGTTAGCAATAAATTCAATTAATATCTCTAAATCTAGCCTGTTTTGCCTGTTATGGTATTTGGTGACTGATCTGTCCAAGTCCTTGTCTCACCCGATGAATATAACTTTGTTACATTATCTCTCCCCTGTCCACCTGCAGAGGGGAGTGAGAGAGCCGCTTTGGTGGGTGCCTGGCAGCTAGCCAGGGTCAGCCCACCACCACTGATGAAGAAAAAGAATTGTGACACTTGTGAAGTAATAAGGAAACATGAGATAAATATCCTGCATTTTCCAGCCAATTGCCTACAGACTTTCTGAATTAGTATTCAGGAAATTGGCAGTCTGCTGACCTAGCAGCATCTCTGAGTACAGCAGTGGAGATCAGCCAGCCTGGCAGCTCAAACTCCATACCCTGACATGGCTCTAACTGGCCTGTGGCATTTTATGACAATGTACAAAACTTGCTTTTTTGTAGTTAGGCCATAACTTGGAAGAACTGAGATGCTAACACAACTTATAATGAGTCTAGGATCAGTAACTATTTTTTTTTTCCTGAGGTATTTTTGTAATGTTAAAGGACTTTGCCACCAGCTCATAAGTGGAGCTTTGGTGCAAAAAGGCAATACTACATCCAGACTGCTATATAACATGCCTATATAATATATTTTCTAAAGATAAGCTAAATTCTAATGTCATAGTCAGAATTATTCTAGTTTGGGGATCATATCAAATAAGAAAACAAATTCTCTAAAAAGTAGTTTAGAGCATTGTAATGAATATGCACATCTCACTTATATAATTCCATTTATTTCAGTGACACCAACACAAGCCAGTTGAGCACAGAAAATTACTTAGAACTTTTCTGCTTTCTTTGAGTTACATCAAGATTATGTACTTCATGGTAAGTATACCAGCTGAGTAGGCACAGTGGCAGCACTCCAACAGCTCTTGCTTTACAGTGAGTTGCTGCTTTCAGACAAAGCCAGTTTCCTCTGATGGTTTCACTTGCTTGTAATCGTGCTGACCTTCATTCCCAGTGGCACTTTCCTAGTCTTTGGACACAGGCCATAGAGCAACTAAAAAATGCTATGCCCCACCTTAAAATTGCACAAAAAAAATCCTGGGATGTTCTCCTGCTATCTCATATCTGACTCTTACAAACAGCCAGTGTCAGTGGACAGCCACAACCATAGAAAGGCAACCCACACTTGTCTGATAGTCAGGCAGACACACTACACTCATGGTATGTGTACCAGGGTCACTGCAAGCTGGCTGCAAGCCAGGCATTGTGCTAATCAGCAGCTGTGGCAGCACCTTTAAGGGCCTGCACTGGTTTTGGTTGGGATAGAGCTAATTCTCCTCACAGTGGCTGGCACAGGGCTGTTTTGGATTTGTGTTGAACACAGAGCTGGTGATTGAGAGATGTTTTTGTTCTTGTTGAGCAGAGCTTACAAGAGCTTTCCGATTTTCATCCTGCCATGCTGGTGAGCAGATTGGGGATACATGGGAAGTCACGGGTCCCTCTGTGTCCTCTGCAGCTTCACAAGGAAGAGAACAAGCATGAGACCAAGACAAGAGAACTCTGGTTCAGCAAGGATAACACAGAACAGCTTCATTTAGCACATTATGGTTCTGGGAACAGTAAAGAGACATCATCAGGGAGAAGAGAGCAATGCATGGCTGCAGAACACAAAGATCTGTGAGTTTCAGTGACAGAGAAATATACACAGGAGAGCTCCTGCAAGCACTTAGAGCACCTTGAAGCACACGATGTTCAACTGGTGCCTGCAGGAGCTAATTAATACAATGCTGATAGCCTGGCAAGCAGAACTCTTATGACAAAGGTGAGCACATCTCTTGAAATTACAGTTATTGCCACTGTTTTCCCCCCAGAAGTCCTCAACACGGCTGCTGACAAACTCTATGGATGATACTGTGTATTTTTCTGCCTTCTGAATCTTCTTCTTCTTCCATCTAAGACAGCTGATGAAGAGTTGATTACATCAGGAACTAATAGTCACCAAAACAGATGCAGGGGAACCACAGAGCATGTTTTAGGAAAAAGTGATCCTTGATGTGTCTTATCAACCCCAATCCAGCTCTGAAGCATTGGCTCCACTATTGTCTGAACCAGTCCAGGATGCATTGCAGAAAGAGAAAGACATCAATTTTCCAGGCAAGTCTCAGTGCCCAAGTAGGAGACACTTTCCAAAGGAGAATTGCTGGGAATATAGTGTCATGGACATCTCACACAGACATGAAGACATCCATTTGGTAAAAGAGACCTTGACTAGCATATTGGGTCAGGTGTCCTAGTTCATGTGGTGTGAACCACTAGCTAAGGTCTCCTGAGAACTTTTGCTTCACCTTCAGTGTGCCTTATTGAAGTTACATGCCATCATTTTATTTAAACATTTTAGCCTATTGGCTCAAAGAGAGACTACTGTCCATGGGATTTCTCCTCATCTTTTGTAAAATGGTATTTTCCAGCTGTTTCTGGGCAGTAGCATTGGGTTTAATGGGCAAAACGAGAAAATTAAATTACGTTTGCACAAACAATAGCTCTTTCTTAAACTGCAACTGCTTACATGCTGTGCAAACAGTGTGGGTTCTGTAGTATCAGAAAGATCTTGTTTGAAAATCTGAATTTTTGGATTCAAGGTTTCTTACCTCTTGGAACGCCCTTAGGAACTCCAGAAGCTGAAGGAGTTAATAAAGCACCCACCTTCACCTCCAGAAGAATCAAAGCAACTCAGTGTCCATGGGTCACTGTTTCACTACAAAAGAAATCACTAGCTGAATGGTTAGGACACTTCAAGGCATGCCTCTGGGAGGAGGCAGAATAATTCATGCCTGTCAAAAGGAAATTCTCTGCCCAGCAGTACCAGCCCTTCTACAGATCCTTTGCAGAGTGGCAGGAAATTCCTCTCCAGCCCCTAAATTTGCTGGACACTTCCCAGTGCCCAGCTCCATGAAGACTGTCTGTACACAGCCCTGAATTTTTCTTCCTTTTGAGGCAGTGATATTTGAGTTTCTGAGTCACAGATTCTTATGGACAGCTGTTTGTGCACAGGGTTCTCAGGGCCTGCCACTGATGTAACTTCAGGTTAATGTACAGACACCAAAGGGGAAGAAGTAGAAGAGCAGCATGAAAGCATGTTTTGTTAGTTCAATTAACCAGAAGATCTGCTTCTGTAATACCTTTCCAGCTCCCTGAATATACCAATTTCCCTTCTTCAGTGATTCCCAGGTTTCATCTGCTTGGTCTGCTATTTTGCTGGTTGTCCTCCATGTGTAACTCTTCCAAAAACAAGCCTCTTCCCTCCATTGTACTCACATAGGTTATCACACATGTTTGCAAATACTGTGTAATGTTCAGCCACAGTGTTCCAGGAAAGCTCTGGTGCATTTTGAATGTAAATTTTCTGGTCCTCATCATTCACACTTTTTGATAGCACAGCCAAGCACAAAAGAGCCCAGCAAAATAGCTGCTGGCAATGATGTTAAACTAGAGGAATACACTACCCAAGGCAGATCTCTATATCTGTGTCAACAAGGATTGCTACAAATTTTAATACCAGAAACATGGTAGTATAGCGTAACTCAGAACCCAGAGGACCAAAAGGGAATATGGAACTCCAAAGAGACTCTATAGAGCTTGGTGAGTTAAGATTAAGGGAAAAAATTGCATTTCAAAACTTCACTCTTTTACTAATTAAATGTAATCACAGCTGACAAGCAGCTCTTCTCCCTAGGGGCTTCCTGAATGTGTTTTAAAGCTTTAATTCTCTATTAAATCAAAGTAAAAACAGTTCCAAAAGGCATCAGACAGCAAGCCACTACTGGAACATTAAAATATAACATCAGCCATGGACACAAATCAACTGATTTCTTATCTGTCTTGTTCTTGTCATGATGAAACCCCCTGTTCATCTCAGTTCAATACCATTATTTTCCTCTGCTGGCACTCAGTAATTTGCTCCTTTCTTTACCAGCAGCAATGAACTGTGGAGGTGGAACAATGAACTCTTTCATGGACAGAAAGTCAAGAAAAGAAAACCCCTTTCACTGGACCTTTTGGTCTTGGTCTCTCTCTTTCCTGACACAATGTCTGCCTGTGTATTTTCAAAAAAGAGAAGGCTAAAGAAGACATTATTGAAGTTATAATGGTCTGAAAGGTACCCTTTTCATAACACATCTCGTACCTGCACAGATGGAAAGTTCAAAGGGTAGGTCCTTATTGGTTACACATAGGCATCCTTTTATAAATGCTGGGAAATCTCTGCAGTTACTCATGGTTTGAACTGTCTATATATTTGATGCCTTCATGCTGCAAGTCACTGCAGTAGGATGGGAAGGTACACCTTGGGTGGGGATGGCAGATGGGCTGATGCAGACCCAGGACCCTGATGTGCTGAAGCACAGTTTGGGGGAGCGGAGACAGCACTCCTCAGCTCCCTGAATGCATTGTAAAGCCCACACAGCCACGTTGCACAGTGTCAGAGTGATGCACGGAGCAGATCCCTACAGCAGCACACTGCAGGTGCTGGGCCAGGCAAAGCTTCTCCGTCTGCTTGACCCATCAGCCCATTGTAGTGCTGCGGCTATCATCCTGCCAGTGTATCCATGCTGATAAAACTAAAAAGCAGAGGCCAAGACAGCACTGATGCTTCCCAAAGCTGCCAGTTATGTCCCCTTAAGACCTTGATATCAAGCCCAGCAAGATTTAAGCACCTGAACCAAGCTATTGTTAATCAGTAGTTATAGCTCGACAGTTATGATGAAGCAATTGCACTGTGAGT